>NC_086175.1:115967239-116322239 GCF_023053635.1 Elgaria multicarinata webbii
AGCAGGAAGCAGCACAGCAGGGGGCCCATCCCAGTTGTGCTGTGGTCTACTCACAAGTAAATCAAAGCAAGTAAAACTCAAGCAAAATGAAATTAACTCAAATTTACCCCAGTCATCCCCCCACCCCCAGTTCTGAGCCTAATCGACTCCAAGCAGGATATTGCACTGTGAAAGCAGTATGAAAGTGGTATATCAAAGTCAGGAGCCACACCAAGCGGGATATAGCACTCTGCAAGCGGTATATGGTATGTGTCAATGGGCCCCAACAGTTTTCAGTGCACTTCGATACCGCTATAATAGTGTGGCTCCTGGCTTTTATATACCACTTTCAGACTGCCTTCATAGTGATTGCACTATGCACTACATCCTGCTTGGTGTAGAGGAGGCCCAGGAGTGCTGAAACTGAAAGAAATGTGCAAAAGGAGGACTTGCTTGCATTTTGATCTTGCAAAGAGGGTGAGACATGAATGAGCAGAGATAATGGTGCTTTTGCCTGAAAGGGCCCTGGTGGGGTGTGTGTGTTGCCCTTCTACTATAATGTGTATTTCCCTTCTACTTCTCCCCCCTACTGCCTCAGGGGGGCTTAAAGGCCTCAGGGGGACTTAAAAGCCTCAGGGCTGGGGAAATTGCAGATTTTCTCCACCCACTAGAGTGGAGGGCAAAAATACTTGGGGAAATTGTGTATTTCCCCCTGCTAATGGTGGCTGCTATTACTGCAGCGGTGTGGGAGGAGACAAGGGGCACCCACAGGTCAGGGCGGAAGTGAGTACCACCTGGACCTCCTCCCCCTTTGTCAGTATAGGGACCATGGGACGAAATGCTGGGCATACGGTGAGCTCTTGGGCCTGGCGGATTTTCGCCCCATCCCTATTCATCAGGTCTAAGGCCATGACTAGACCAGGCCTATATCCCGGGATCATCCCTGTACATCCAAATGACACACAGGGGATCTCAGGAGCAGGCTGGGACGACCCCTCCATTTGCCTGGGATAATCCTTAGGTCTAGCTAAGGCCTAAGAGACACCCAATATGCCCAATTGGTTTCCTTTACCCAAATGGGAGAAGTACCCAGGAAATTTCAACACTCTTGGTAGAGCAGAGAGATGAACAATGCTTGAAGTTTTATCATTCAAAACCAAACATATTAAAGTTTATTTAATACAAGAGATGTTACATATATGATATAATCAGTCATTTCTTGGTCTTCCCCTGCTTACTCTACCCCTTCTATCTCATCAACTCCCATCAGCCGTGGTCAGCAGAATAGGTGGAGGTGATTTGGAGTTGCCAGGATAGGGAAAGCTGGCTTATGCTGAGTGGTATCAACCAGAGTTTCAGGTGGGGATGTCTCGGATTGAACCGGCGTCCTTCTGCATGCAAAATATGTGCTCGGCCATTGAGCTTGGGCCGCCTCTCCACCTGGAAAATAAGCCATATCTGCACTATGGATCTCTTCACAAAGGAGGGGGGCCCATGAAGGCATAGTTACCAGAGGCATGGTTCTGGCACAAGACCCGGTATTGGCCCAATAGTGTGGGACAGCAGGAGATTCCAGGAACACAGGCGGTGTGTGGGTTAAACCACATGGAGCAAAAGCTGCTGTGGGTTTACTTTCTTTCTTCTTTCCTTTTTTAATCCTACAAAAATCTAAGAAGCAGAATTTCTCTGATTGTATTGATGGTTACAGAAAACTTAGTTGTACTTAAGAAGACAGCAGAAATCCTGTGTCGTTGGCGTCACAGGTGAGCCATCTGACTGAAGCTATTATCTAAGAGCCACTTCACATGTGATAATTTTCTATAGAAGAATAGGTGTGGAAAAAGCCGCCTATCAACGAATAGATCACATAGGATGAGCACTTATATGAGTATACCCAAGGTGCTTCCAGACAACAGTAGCATTGTGTTATTTTATACAACTCAACTTGCACCAGCACTGTTCTTTGCTGTGCAGTAGTTACTCCCCACACAATAGGCAAAGAGCTATGTCTGCTTCTCAGGGACTTCCCCTGACCTCTACTTGTTCCCGTAATGAGCTTCTGCTGCTGCGCTGGAGCGGGGAACATTTCATGTGAACCACCATGTCCCATAAGGCACATGTGTGCACTGCAGTACTGGCACAAACAATAAATATTTTAATTTTGTTTTTTGGGGGAAGAAAAAGTCCTTGTAACAAGAGCTCCTGCCTGCTGCAGCCATCCAACCTGTTATATTCAGGGTTATGACAGGGGAAACAAGACCATTCCATGAGCCCTGCTGAAGACCTCCCCCATGAAGGCTCCTTGACCCTCAGCTGTGGCCACCATCAGCAGGGCTGGCCCTACCATGAAGCAGGAGAATGCAGGCGCAGCAGGAAGCGAAGCGGTGCTCTCCCCGGCCAGAGGGTCTGCCACTTCTTGGCCCTGCTGTCTGCCTACGTGGCCGGCCATGCAAGCAGCCAGCAGCACCAAGAAATAGCCGTTCACTCGCCCACGTGAATGAAAAGATAAGGTCCCGAGGTGGTGGGATCAATACCAAATGGCACCACAGGGTGGGATCACATTTTAAAATACTACCCATATGTAACCTGCTTCCCAAGCCCCCAACTCCTTGCAAGCAGAAAACTAGCACAGCAAGGAGGGAGGTGGGTGAAAATGTTCTCCCTGCTATGCTGTATTTCTACTGCAGGGAGGGTTGTTTGTTTGTTTGCTTGCTTGCTTGCTTATTTATTTATTTATTTATTTTTGAAATGTCAGGGGAATATTTACATAGTATCACCCCTTCATCCTGACGCACAAGTAGAACCGTTCTGAGACTGACTGAGACCAAGTACATTTTTCTTGAATATGAAAACTTGAGGGCAACTCCTGCATTTCCAAAAGACTAATGTCTTATTCAGCCCCAAGGTTCTCACGAATGTGCTACAGCTGCTGCATTCTTTATTAGATGCAATATTCCGTGCTCTGAAACATGATTAGGACCCTATAGATTTCCAGAGCCCCAGTGTGTAAAACCCCATTTTCCGAAAGCAAAGCAGACGTCTGTTTTGTGGGTATTGCATCCCTTCGAAAGAAACCTTCGCGGACTCATTGGCCCTGCAGTCCTTTAACGTGCTTGTTCCTTTCTTTTCGACATTTATTTTCTTACAGCAAATTGGCTGACATTTATCAATCCTGTATATTTCCTCCCCATCTCTTAATACAGTCCCTTGCATTCCTGATGTTGTTCTCCTGCATCTTTTCAAGCATCACAGATCAATCAAAAAGGCTAAATTTGCTGCCTTGAGGGCTGGAGGCTGTTGCACATTACGCAACACTCTGGAGACGTCTATAAATAACTTGAAATTTGTAACAGTAGCCTTGCTGCTGTGAAGAATAATGTCTCTTGACAATTCACTCAGCTGGAAATCTAAGGGTGGAAGCTCAGGCAGAAGGTGCTGATGTGTTTTGCATGGGAGGGGGAAGCACCAAACCCATCTTTCTGCCCCATTAAGCTCATTGCACAAGGTCCTAATCATTTGATCAGAAAGCTTCTTAGCTCAGTTGCAGTATTCATTGCAGTGTTCAAGTACTTATGTCTTATACCGCATAGGTGGTCCTCCTGCAGGGTTTGGTGGGAATTTAACCACTCTCCCATTCAGGCTTACGATGCTTGGTGTGTGGTGTGGGGTTCTTAATTGTATTTGTAAGGCTGGTCTGTTAAACCCTAGAGGTGGAAGCAAGAGGCTGTCTTCATGGTACACCCCACCCCCATCAGTACATTTAGGTCTCCCTAAAATGGGTTTGCCCCTGACATGAGTTTTATCCTTTTCTCAAAACTGTCCCTGAGAGCCTCTCCTTCCCAGGGGATGTGATTCAGCATATGCTGAGTTTCTAACTGCCCCCAGAACGGTTGTTTAAATAGATATTGTCTGTTTTTATGCTATTTATGGTTTTAAATTTTGTATATTTGTTTTTAATGTTCACTGTTTTAATTTTTGTAAACCGACCAGAGAGCTTCAGCTATGGGGAGGTATATAAAGGTAATAAATATTCCATGCCGGAAGCAATTCTGCAGTTTTATGGACCAAAGACTAGGACCTAATAAAAATTATGATCAATACACATACCAGTCTATTTCGTGTGAACAGCCAAAGTGTTGTAACACAGGGATGCTCCTTTTGGGGTGTTTACTCTCCATTCTGCCTCTCCCACACAGAGGACCCCCTTGTCACTGACTAGATCATTGAATCATAGAATAGTAGAGTTGAAAGGGGCCTATAAGGCCATCGAATCCAACCCCCTGATCAATGCAGGAATCCAACTCAAAGCATTCCTGAAAGATGGCTATCCAGCTGGATCTTGAAGGCCTCTAGTGTGGGAGAGCCCATGACCTCCCTAGGTAATTGGTTCCATTGTCATACTGCTCTAACGGTCAGGAAGTCTTTCCTGATATCCAGCCAGAATCTGGCTCCCTGTAACTTGAGTCCATTATTCCGTCGCCTGCCCAGCCTCTGCTGGGAGAGGCACGGCAAGCTCAAAGGCTTGTAGGCCCTGTGTGTTTCTGATGGACCTAGAAATCTCCCCAATTCGGAACTGATGCCCAAAACTGTTTGTGATAGCACAATCCTATGCATATTTACTTGGATTTAAGCTCCACTGTGTTTTTTAGAGCTTACTCATATGGATGTGCACATGATTGCACCATACATTTTTATAGTACATTGCCTAATCAGGCATTTTCTAAATGTGACAGCATTTTTTGGAGTCTCCCTTCAACATATATGAATAAGTCTAATTTGAGTAAGTCTTTACTTTCTTGTGTTCCCCCCTGAAATGAATTTGTTTCTATTTTATTCCTTTTTTCTTAAACTGTCTGCTGTGAGCCTCTCCTTCCTATGGGATCTGATTCCAGGTTGGGAGCAATTTTGCAGTTCTACAGTTTAAGAGCCAGAAAGAACCCTGTGAATATGAACTTTTATAGAGCAAATATTTAGAGTTATCATAGCTAATGGTATCCCCAGCTGCAAACTGACAGATGTTGCAAGTGCATTTTTTATAACACAATGAGCTTTTTCTTTTTTAAAAAAGAAATTTGGGGATAGGAAATGCTCTTTTTTCTTTTTTGCATGTTTCTTTTCCAATAGGACAACTTAAAGTATAACTTTCTATGTGACAAAGAAGGATCTATTCTCATGACCCCTTTGGTACATGGGATACGCTAGGGATAGATGAATTGTCAAATGCAGATTCTCTGTTTCTCATTTTCTACACTACAAGACAACTCACATATTTTTTAAAGCAAGGACCAAACACAGAAAGAAAATATATAATAATTCTGCACTTTTCAGATGCTTTTTAACACTAAAGATGGAGAAGCAAATAAATTAAAGGTGCAAATCTATGCATGTTTGGACAGGAAAAGGTCCTACTGGTGGCTGTGTTAGTTTAAAAGTCCATTGCACCTACATTAGGCTTAAGAGTGAGATTCTACTACATAATTTCTTATATTTTTTATTATTAAATTTCTGACCTTTGCAGGTGATGGAAATCAAAGGACAAATGATTCACGTCCCAGAATCAAACTCCATTTTGTTTTTGGGTTCCCCTTGCGTGGACAAGCTGGATGAACTGATGGGCCGAGGCCTCCATCTTTCAGACATACCAATCCACGATGCTACTCGTGATGTCATCCTTGTTGGGGAGCAGGCCAAAGCTCAGGATGGCTTGAAGAAGCGGATGGACAAGCTGAAGGCAACGTTAGAACGAACGCATCAAGCTCTGGAAGAGGAGAAGAAGAAGACGGTGGATCTCCTCATTTCTATCTTCCCAGAAGAGGTGGCTCAACAGCTGTGGCAAGGGCAGCAAGTTCAAGCCAGGAAGTTTGACGATGTTACTATGCTCTTCTCGGACATTGTGGGCTTCACGGCTGTCTGCGCCCAGTGTACTCCCATGCAGGTGATCAGTATGCTCAACGAGCTCTACACGCGTTTTGACCATCAGTGTGGATTCCTGGATATTTATAAGGTAAGACGCTTCAGCTCCTGCTGGTCCTGCCCAAGTCCTGTAGATTGGCATTCCCCAACTTGGTGCCCACCAGATGCGTTGGACTTCAGCTCCCACCATTACCTAGCCGGCATGTCCAGGGGTGGGCAACCTCTGACCTTCCAGGTATTTCATTCAAGAACTCCCCATATCTCTCACCACTGGCTTTGCCGACTAGGACTCATGGGAGTTGTAGGCCAAAACACCTGGAGGGCCACAAGTTGCCCACCCCTGCTGTAGATATTAGCATAGTAAATATATTATTTTTCTTAGCAAAGGGAAGAAAGTTGGTCTAGGGGACAGTTAGGCCATAGCTAGACCGAAGGTTTATCCCAGGATTGTCCTGGGGTCAAACCTGTTCATCTAAGTGCCACACAGGGCATCCAGCGCTCAGGCAGGGATGAACCTGGGATGATCCTGGGATAAACCTTAGGTCTAGCTACAGCCTTAGTTACATGATGGTTGCCAGAGATGTGACTTTGGAGGACAATCTGCAAATTTGTGCATGGCGTGAAGCATTGGGATTGCTGCTCACTGAAGACTGGTTTACGCATGCAGTGGAAGGAGATGGTTGAGTGGAATATTCCAGTCCAGACTGGGGGTGGGGAGCAGGGGAGGGGCAGAATCACAGTTTTGAATTACTCTTGTAAAGACAAAAAGCCAAAGCAGAACAAAACTCCCTGCTAATAGAAAACCAGCACACAGGGATTGGGCCAAACTAGAACCATTCCCTTTGATGTCTTAGTTGTTTTACTTACAGGAATCATTACAAAGGGAGCCTTCAACCAAAGCATCCTCCACCTAAAGTGTATTTTCCCACCCCAGATCTCTACGACCTCATTCTCCAGCCTGTGAAGCGAAGGCCTCAGTCATAGAGAAAAGTTGAAATGGGCTGAGACGAGTATTTATCTAGCTTATTGATACAAGCCAGTTGTACTCTGTTGTTCTCAGCTCCAAAATCTTTGGATGTGGAGAGGTGTGCAAATATTGTAAATCAATCAATATCAGAACAGTTCCCAGTGATCAGTTATTACTAAATAATTTTTGGAGGCCTAATTTTCCTCTTTACCTGCTGATAGTCACATAGGCTGAGATACCCTTCAGGCTCATTGTAATGCTGGCATTGGGCTGACCTGTAACAGCAATGCAACATGATCTTAGGAGCTTTTTTAAAGTCTACATCTGCATTTTTTGTGTGGTGCATAAAGGATTGAAGCCAATGTATTTGGTAAAAACAATCTCCTTCAATGTCCATCTGCTTCTGTTGTTCTCAGAAGTGTTTCTCAAACTGCCTGACGAGACCCCAGAGAAAATTCAGCAAGCTGTGTGAAACCTACGTAACTGTCAACCTGGGAAGCAAGAAATGGGGGGAATTAGGAATAGGAGAGAGATTGTGTTTGGGGTATTGGTTAGATAAGGTGACCCTATGGAAAGGAGGACAGGGCTCCTGTATCTTTAACAGTTGTACAGAAAAGGGAATTTCAGCAGGTGTCCTTTGTATGCATGCAGCACCTGGTGAAATTCTCTCTTCATCACAACAGTGAAAGCTGCAGGAGCCTCACTGTCTTTTGTATCTGGTCAAGAGCTGTATCTTTCAGCTTTAACTATTGTGATAAAGACAGAATTTCAACAGGTGTTGTATACATACAAGTGACTGCTGAAATTCCCTTCTCTATACAACTGTTAAAGATACAGGAGCCCCGTCCTCCTTTCCATATGGTCACCCTAAGGTTGGGGACATGTGAGGAGAAAGTGCTTGCCTCCATTGTGCTTTAGTGACAGGAGCTCCCACAGCAGCCAATGGGAGAAATGAATATTGTTTTATGCTCCTCCTTTCCTGAGAAACAGAAAGCCCAGGACAGTTTTTGCAGAGTCAGAACTGGTGGCCCTCCAGCTGTTTTGGCCTACAATTCCCATCCACCCTCACCATTGGCTATGCTGAGTAAGCCTTGTGGGAGTTGTAGAACAAAATACCTGTAGGGACCCAAGTTGCCCCCCACCCCCGCTTTAGGTGTTGTATGCTCTGGAAACTTACACCATGGGCTCATCTACACCAAGCAGGATATTCTACGATGAAAGCGGTATGAAAACAGTATATAAAAGGCAGGAGCCACACTACTGCTTTATAGCGGTATTGAAGTGCACTGACAACTGTTGGGGCTCATGACACAGACCATATACTGCTTTCATAGTGGAATATCCTGGTTGGTGTAGATGTGTCCTGGGCCCCAACAGTTGTCAGTGCACTTTGGTGCCACTAGTGGAGCTCCTGCAGTGCACTTCAATACCGCTATAAAGCAGTGGTGCGGCTCTTGCCTTTTATATACTGCTTCCATACCACTTTCATAGTGCAATATCCAGCTTGGTGTTGATGAGCCCCATGTTTTGTAAGAGTCTGTTTATTCAACATATTTATTGAGGAGGTATTAGCAGCATGCAGGAGCAAATCACACACACACTGCTAGTTCCACAACTCCATCAGCTCGTCCATCTTGAAATCCAACCGGTTCTCAGGACAGAAAAATCCAGTCTCTTTCCCCCACTCAAAAGGACCTTTTTAAAAATGCCCAGTCACATAAGGCAGATTTTTGTGCCCCAGCTCCCACTCTTTGGAAGTGGTTGTTGTTACCTAGTACATTATTTTTAACAGCTTGGTGCAAAGAATTTCTTGCTGCAGATAATTGTCTGTCAATCAGCTTCCATTGTCCCCATCAGGTTCTAACGTGCTAATGTCCCAGCCTGCTTAAAGAGGCGAGGAAATTCCTTCCAAGTTTGCATGACAGCAAAACATGGTCATCAATCTCTCTGGCCTTAAAGGGCCACATTTTGGACACCCCATCAGAAATAAATCGCAAGCCATCCCTACTCTGCAGTGAAGCTTAATTGCATTCTGTTCCATCCTTGCCGTATGGTGTTTTTGATTTCCCACAGCTGTAGTTGAGCCTCACTAATCCATATTCATGCAAGGAATTTCTTGAACAGAGAAACAAGGTTTATAGTTGAGTGACTGTGAAGAGAGAAGGCCACCAGCATTTTCCTCTCCAATATGGATTGCCGCATTTATCAATAGTGACCCGGATGGGCATAATCATGGTGAAGCAGTCATTTACGGTTATCCATCACTCTCTGCGGCCCACACTTTCAAAAGGATGCTGTCCTTCTTCAGGTTTATTGCCTCCTGCTTTATGCTGGTGCTTTGTTTTTAAGGCAAGGCAATCTTTAAATCTACCAGGCAAGTCTGAAGTTTGCATAAGGCTCTGATTCAGTGAAGGATCAATCTTACGAACGTTCGAGATTTTTAGTTCCAGCAGTACAAATGAAAGGACTGTGAATTAGAAATGGTGGATCACACAGCCGAATGAGGAGAAATACCCCCAAAACAGACATGTGTTGATCACCCCTGCTGTAATTGGTACACAACACTGCCTCTGGTTTTATACACTGGGTGCAAAATATAATGTACAGGGTGGGTCATAAAAAATGACATATACTTTAGAATTGAAAACTGTCTCTACTATGGCTACTAGTCCTGATGGCTAAGTGCAACCTCCAGTATCAGAGGCAGTAAGCCTGTGTGCTCCAGTTGCTGGGGAACATGGGTGGGAGGGTGCTGTTATACCCTGTCCTGCTTGTGGGCCCCTGGTTGACAGCTGGCTGGCCACTGTGTGAACAGAGTGCTGGGCTGGATGAACCCTTGGTCTGATCCAGCATGGCTCTTGTGATGTCCTTACGTTCTCTAGGCCTGAGGTGTGTAAAAACTCTGGGGCTTTAATGTCCTTAACAAATGTTAGGACTGATATGTTTGTGGCAGTGGTGGACAGTTTGCTGAGAGGCACATCAGAAAAGCTGGCCAAGATATTTTCAAACGTAAACCTGCAGCTATGGGCCACAGAACAGCAGAGGAGATACATACTCAATCAGGATCCTTAAGCACTCCTCACCTCACTCTACCTAAATAATATTGTCTTCACCATCCACCTAAAAGCAGGCAGTGAGGAGGGCAGGCATACTTCTTCCAGGAGGCTATTCCAAATCTTGGGCATCACCCCCATGTAATTTCCATTGGTAGTGGGATCTGAAAGATGTCCTCTGCAGTGGAATGAAGGAGGACTTTCAGACATGGGTGGGGGAATTACATTTCCTTACTGTTGCTGTACTTCCTGGTTCTGTTCCGCATTTGAAATTAGCAGAATTAGGCAGAGAAGAGAGCAGCGACCATGTGGCCCATACAATTCAATGGGAACAGTGGGCATTTTATCGGTCAACTTCGCCTGCACATGGCAGGAAATCCTGACAAACCCGACATATCACAGAAGAGTTGGGTTTTCTGAGGTTTATTTTTTGATGCTAAAACTGGGGAAAGGAGCGGGAGGTTGGCGCAGGAGGTTGACGGCGTTGTCAAAATTACCCACGAACATCCATGAGTGGCCGGTCATGAGCGTGCTATAAATCGCTTGTTTAAAGAAGCCCAAGGTCCCAGGCAGCTTCATGGGAGTGTGGATGGGCAATGCAATTCCTGAGATGACCTGATCCCAAATGGTTTTAACAGTCACTTTGAAGTGAGTGTGGAAACTGAGAACCAGTGAAACCAACAGATGATTGGTGTAATATAGTCTGAATGGGCAGCTCCTGTCAGAATCCTTAGAGCTACATTCCGGACCAGTTGGAGCTTCTGACAGGGTGGGTCATAAAAAATGACATATACTTTAGAATTGAAAACTGTCTCTAAAAGGGCAGCTCTGAATAAAGCACATTGGAGTCATCTCCACTAGCAGGATAAGTGCATGAATGACTGAGACCAGGGATGCTTCCAGATGGAGGGCACCTGGTGCCACCACTGACATGGTGCAGCTTTTCCACATTTCCCTCTTAACAGATTTTCCCTGGTAAGAAAAAAGGAATGGCAGGGAGGGTTACAAGTGGAAGATAACGTCTGAATCCCCATAAAATTCTGTGGATGAGGCAGAGCATCTGGAAGCATGCCCAGATCTGATAGCTCCAGGAAAGGGCCCAGTTGGTTTACAATTGTTAACTGATTGTCCAGGTTCAAGTCTGTGCCCAGGATCATAGAATAATAGAATAGTAGAGTTGGAAGGGGCCTATAAAGCCATCAAGTCCAACCCCCTGTTCAATGCAGGAATCCACCAATCAGGAGCAGATTAAGACTGCTGAGGCCCTAAGCCATATCAAGATTCAGGGGCCCCATACCATAAAAAATAAAGAGAAAAATGTGTATTACATTATAATACAAAGGGTAATGAAAGGGTACCACCCAGTGTTAGAGGGTGTTTGTAGTTAAACAGAGTTAGATAGCTTTCTCTGAAGGTTGATAAAATAATAAAACAAGTCGATTTGAACTTTTTCTAAACTGGTTTTTTTTTATTGCCTCCAATATTAAATGTTACGTTGCCACACTTTCCCTATATAAGGCAAATCTGTTGTGAGACATACCAGACTTTCCAACATATTTCAGTCAAAGCAATATCATCTTAGTTATCTTACATCTTTGTTATCTCCAACATAATATGAGGCCATAAGGCCTGGCTTACTTGGCTTGTTCCTAAATCCAGCACTGCCCAGGCGAACTCCCAAACCATGAAACTGTTGCTTCACAGAATCATAGAATCATAGAATAGCAGAGTTGGAAGGGGCCTACAAGGCCATCAAGTCCAACCCCCTGCTCAATGCAGGAATCCACCCAAAAGCATCCCTGACAGATGGTTCAGGGGGAGGGCAACCACATCCACATCAATCTGAATATCTCATGGTAGTATGTGGGTAGGCATGGTGTCATACAACATTCCTGGGGCCTGTGAGAACTAGAAATATATTTAATTAAAATTAAAAAGGGAAACATGGGACAATTAGAATGACATAAGTGTCGGTATAAGCCTAGTGTTATGTCCCAACTGTAATTACATGAATTGTGAATCCTCATTATCTATGCCATTTTTGAAATCTTCATAAAAAGAGACCATAATGTTAAAATACATAACGTAAAACTGTGAAACAACCCTATAAAACCAACAGGCTTATATAGAAACATCCATTTGCACTTTATGTACAGCCTTTCACTTGCGCCAGAACAGAACGAGGGTTTTATATACTTGGTCAAGAAAATGTGTGTCAAATAAAAAAGAATTATGAGAATCTGGTGAGTGTGTGTGTGTGTGAGAGAGAGAGAGAGAGAGAGTGAGAGAGAATGAAAGTCTGAAACAAAGGTTAAATGCGCAGACATTCTCAGGTTCTAGTTTGTGGGTCTTAAACCACTAGCTGACATGGAGGTGGCTCGCCTTTTAGTTTCCTGCTGCTAAATTACACATTAAAAGGCAACTAAAAATATACTTCCCTGATGTTACTCTCCTATGCAAGTAATTGGTGTAGTTGCTATAGAGATATTAGATGCTCACAAAGGAGATGGCTTGCGCGATAGCACAAAGGGAGGGGAGATCATTTATGAGCTACAATCTACACGATTAAAAAGAATTAAGAAACCTCATATTAGTCCCACATTTGGCAAGCGGAGCATAGTGAAATCACTCTTGCCAGAGGACTATGAAAATTACGGCCCCAGTTTCACAGAACAGTCTGGATCACTGTGTAAACTTCCACTAGAGCTGAAATGAAACCGCTCCCAATTTTTTAAAAAGAAAACAACAGCAAATATTTTGAGATGTGCTCAGAAAATGGCCTCCTCTTTTGGGCAGGTGTTGGGGACTCCTTACAAAAATGTCTGCTCTTTTTTTCTTTTTTTTTTAACATTGTGTGAAGTTGATTTGATAACATAGCTGAGGACACAACTACCTCCCCCGATCAATATGATTAATCCAAGAAGGAAGAAGAAACAGCTATGATGAGGTTAGGATAGGGGAGAAGTAGGTCAATCCAAGAAAACAATAACACTAATCAGGATTGAAAGAGGTGAATATTTGCACAATCTTAATGAATTTTGTGGAGGGGGGCATGTCTACACAGGGCGATATCCTGGGGATTGTCCTGGAATCGTCCCTGTGTGTTCACATGACGCACAGGGGATCCTGGGAGCAGGGAGGGAAGATCCCTGCATTTCCCAGGGCTATTGCCCTACTTTTTCTCGGTTTTCTAGGAAGAAATTCTACCACGACAAAATTATTCTGCACCTGCAAATTAAAAGGCCTTAATTTAGATCTCGGTTCAAATCCCTGTTCAACCATGAAATCCACTGAGCTCCTTTGACCAAATTATTACCTCTGTTTCTTACTGCACAAGATTGTTCTTATGATATCATTACATAATGTCACAAAGACCACCATAAATTGCTTGGAGAATGGGCAATTTACTAATCCGATTAACAAATCTGGTTAGATAAATAGACTGGGCATCTTGGGCTATTTTATTTTATTTTCAGGAGCCATTTGACTGCCTGAAATTCAACTGATGCAGCAGGCCTGGATCTGCAGTGATTAAAAAAAGTCATAAGAACATGCTGGATCAGGCCAAGGGTCCATCTAGTCCAGCACTTTGTTCACAAAGTGGCCAACCATCTGTCAACCAGGGACCCACTAGCAGGACATGGTGCAACAGCAACTTCCCACCCATGTTCTCCAGCAACTAGTGTATATAGGGACACTGCCTCTGCTACTGTAGATAGCACATAGCCATCAGGGCTAGTAGTGATTGATAACCTTTTCCTCTAGGAATTTATCCAATCACCTTTTAAAGCCATCCAAATTGGTGGCCATCACTGCATCTTGTGCTAGTGAATTCCATAGTTTATGCGCTATGTGAAGAAGTACTTCCTTTGATTAGTCTGTCTGTCAAAGGCACAACAAGGAGCCTCATCAAAAAAAAGGGGCAACTTTACCATACCATGTGTGATGTTTTAAGAGAATTGTATACATAATAGTCATATGCAGATCTGTGTACATTCTGTAAGTGATAAAACTGTGACTCATACGCTCCCAACATATTCACAGTGTCGCAGCTTTCTCCAACCTGGCATCCCCCAGATATTTTGTACTACAATTCCCAGCATTCCTGACCATTGGCCATGATGGGTGGGACTGGTGGGGGTTGAAGTCCAAAACATCTGGAGGGCATCAGGTTGGGGGATGCTGGTGTTACAGAATTGCAGCCAAAGGCTTCCACAACTGTAGGATGTGCACATGCTCAGACATGTTTTGCTGAGCTCAGTAGGACTTATTGCTTAGGATAGCATAGCATGGTCCCTGTGCACTTTTGAAAATTGCTCCCAGGCGCTTTCTTCTTTATTTAGTTCAAGGTTTTAGGCTGCCGCTGCTATGGGGTTGTTGTTTTTTTCCCCTTTTACTTGAGCGAAAAAAAATACAAAATAAGAAAAATGACAAAATGTCATTTAATATCAGATAGAGAGAGTACATGGTGAGAATTGATTGCTTCTTTCCATTCCCTTGAAAATAGCTGTCTAAAGGCTCAACACATTGTTCTTCTCAGAATTTCCCTTTATCCTAGGTTCTCAGCGGCTTCCTGCCCTGACTGCTAAGCAGGGGCTGTAGAAAAAGTTGGAATAAGAGCTTTCTTGGGTTTGCCAGCATGGCGCATCATTACATCTTTGAGGGTTTTGGGCTTTTTTTAAAATGCCCTCAGGCCTGGTAAGAGCAATTGCTTGGTAATTAGACTCTTGGGGGAAGGAACTGGGATTTGTAGAAGAGGCAGGCCTTAGAAGAACATAGTTTTAGCAGATGGAGGGATTGCTGCTTGGAATCTCTTTGCGTTCACTTGGGAGTGATTTTATACCAACCGGCAGACTGTGCTGCTCACCTCAGCTCATTTTCGAAAGCTGGCTCCCCCACGGATATGGCAGGGTTACGCTACCCGAAGAAGGAGCTTGAAGCTTGCGCAGAGAAGGAAAGAATGAGAAAGCAAAGGGCTAAGGAAGGTTTAAGTCGGAGATAGAGAAGGGAATCCAGGGTCAGCTAATCTTGTGTCCTCACTTCTTCACCTGTAGTTAGTTAGACATTGGCCATGGCTAGACAAGGGGGTTGTAGGGTGACAATCTTGCGATTTTATGATTGCTAGATCGTCGCCCTCGTCTACACGCGGCGTGTGATATCACGGCTGCCATTTTAGATTTTTTTTTAAAGGAAAAGGAGCGCATGAGCACTCAAACGAACCAGTGAGGTTTTTTAGAAAAACAAAACCCTCCCCCTCCACTCACCCCACCCCCAATGGGTACAGAGCTCCTAAGGAGCTCCATGCCCGGTTCCCGGCTCCTTGCGTTTACTTGCAAGGAGCCGGAACATACCAGTGACGGTGGGCCACATGTTCTGCGGTCTCGGGATGATCCCGAGACCTGGGAAAAAGGGGGGGGGGGAAATGGCTGCCGATAGCCCGGGCCAAGGGGGGATTTATTATTATTATTATTATTTATTTATATAGCACCATCGATGTACATGGTGCTGCACAGACCACACAGTAAATAGCAAGACCCTGCCGCATAGGCTTACAATCTAATAAAGTTGTAGTAAACAATAAAGAGGGAAAGAGAATGCAAACAGGCACAGGAATGATCCTGGGGCGTTCACTGGGATATCGCCTGGTCTAGCCATGGCCATTAGCGCCTGTTTTGCACTTTTGTCATTTTCACAATAGTTCATTTCAACATTTAATTGATTTGAATCTACATAAATTTGCACATGACTAAAAACAAGTTCTACTTCAGAAGTTACTTTTAGCCATGTGCAAATTTAACGGATGATCCACATTTGGCAAAGCAAGCACCATCTTAGAAGAGGCATTCCCTCTTGCGTAAGAGGTATTCTCTTCTAAGATGCCTCTTCTAAGAAAGCCAGTGTGGTGTAGTGGCTAAAGTGTTGGACTGGTTGTTGGGAGATCTGGGTTCTAGTCCCCACTCAGCCATGGAATCCCACTGGGTGACGTTGGGCCAGTCACAGACTCTCAGCCCAACCTACCTCACAGGGTTGTTGTTGTGAGGATAAAAATGGAGAGGAGGAAGAGGATTATGTATGCCGCCTTGGGTTCCTTGGAGGAAAAAAGGCAGGATATAAATGTATTAGTATTATTAGTGTTATTAGTATTATTAGTAATAGATGCCACCTATGGTTTTTGTATGTACTGTATTAAATATGCGAATTCTTTTAAACTGCCCAAAGGGTTAATTAATTAGTCAATTAATCAAAAGATTTTAAGGACGCAATCCTATGCTTGTATAAACAGAAATAAGTCCTGCAACCCCGTGTTCCCCAGCCAGCTGTCTGGGGAATGCTGGGAGTTGTAGGACATTTTTCTGTCTAAAAGTGCATAGGATGGCAGCCTCCTCTTCAGCTGACTGATTAATCAGCTGAAAGTTGCCGTCCACAGGTTAGAAGGCAGAATCCAGTAGGTACAGAGAATGGTATATTGTTTTATGTGATTGATTGCATGCATTTTCACAGGGTCGCTGTAGTGGTGGATTCATCACCTGTTATATTCTTGTGGCATTTGTAATTTCCCCTTAGGAAGAAATGCAACGTTTTAAACGCTTTGGGAATTTTGCTGGTGATTAAACCTTCTTTGCCCCTGTTGGCTTCTGTTTCCTACATCCGCGGTTTCGTGTAGTTCCCCTTCCTTTTGCATTCCTCCTCCACACATACAGGGAAAATTAATGTAATGTGTTTGTGAATCTGTTACGCGTAGTCCAGACTTTATTGCTTTCTGACATGAAATTAAATTAGACCCTTATGTTACTAACATGGCAATCCTATACATATCTACGCAACAGTAAGTCACATTGAGTTACTCCCAGGAATAGTTTCTCATGGAAGGAGCTGTTGTTCCAGCAAAGGGCTAGCAGAAACTGAGGGCTTGAGTGAGCTGGTCAGCTCCGGTCCCTCAGAATCTCCACTTCTCACTGGATACTGACTACAAGCTTAAAGGCCCTGTGCTCCTATTTGTAGCGTTGAGCTCTTACCTGGCTGAGGGACCTGAGAGGCTTTGGTAGAGCCATTCTGGAAGGCTGAGGTTGATGTGAAAGCTGGATCCTTGGGTCTGGGGATTCCTGAAAGTCCTCCTGTGGGTGGGGTGAGCAGTATCTCTTTGGGCTCAGAGTCCTCCTTGGGGTGACACCAAGGTCATTTCTACACCTGCCTTTTGTCCTGGGATCGTTCCTGAACATCCAAATGACACACAGGGGATCCCGGGAGCAGGCAAAGATGATTCCTCCATTTTCCTGGGATAATCCTTAGGTGTAGAAAGGGCCTATGCCTCTAGGACCATGACACTGAAGTGGGCTGCTGAGGGAGGGACTGATTACATTTGCCAGAGCTTGAATCCTATTGCAGGGGTCCACCTGAATTTAGGCCATGAACTGCCCATGACCCTGGGCCTCAGGCCCCCCTGGCCCTTCATTAAATTGACAAGGGATTACGCACATGTTCCCTTTCGAAATCAAGACGTTGTCAAGCTGTTAATGAAATCCTGAGGCCGTCTTGAACTGGATATTTTCAAACTCATCCGAATGTGATTCGTTATTTTAAATTCAACTTCAAGAGTGGATGGAGCTTTAGCTGGGTTGCCTCCATATCTAATCTGTTTTCGGTAATCCCAGATAGACTCTCAATCAGAAATGTCTCCTTCTCCACTCCCTGGAATAGCTTTCTCGTATCTAATCAACCCGCAATCTATTTTGAGGTTGTCTTGAAAAATCTTTTCTCCCCCCTTTGCTTCTGCATCCAGTCTTTTCTATCTCCCCTTTTAAACTTTGTTCCTATATTTAATTCATAAAGCTTTTTTTTTTGAGAGAGAGAGAAGATAAAAGTGGTCTATGTTAAAATGCATGTTGCCATTATCATCCATTTTAAATGAAAGCAATCATTCGGAGGAGTACTTAAACTCAACCCTTAAACGCTTACAGTTGGAGGCAAGTCCTGTTTATTTAAGTGGGGCTTCCTACCAATTAAGTGTAAGATTACATCCTTTTAGTGCCAAACTAGAAGATACTGAAAGACACATGAACAGTCCCCTGATGGCTTTTTTGGTATTTGGTTTAATGAAGAGCATAATCTTAGCCTGTGAATAGGGTGACCGTATGAAAAGGAGGACAGGGCTCCTGTATCTTTAACAGTTGTATAGAAAAGGGAATTTCTGCAGGTGTCATTTTTATGCATGCAGTACCTGGGTAAATCGCAACAGTTAAAGCTGCAGGAGCCCTGCTCTTTTTTATATCTGGTCAAGAGGGAAGGGCTCCTGCAGCTTTAACTGTTGCAGTGAAGAGGGAACTCCACCAGGTGCTGCATGCATAAAAACGACACTTGCTGATATTCCCTTTTCTAGGCAACTGTTAAAGATACAGGAACCCTGTCCTCCTTTCCATATGGTCACCCTACCCATGAAGGAATGAAAAAAAAATCCAGGGGCAGAGATTGCTTAACCCTTTCCAGCCCTAACATTTTGTGCCTCAAACCATCCCTTATGGGGAGAAAAACAAAAGGGAGAGAGCAGCGTTGAACAGGCACAGGACAGGAGCAGAAAGGGTTATGGCTGCAACCCTATGCCCCTTGACCTAGGATTAAGTCCCATTGAACTCAATGGTACTTACTTCTGAATGGACGTGCAGAGGATTGTGCTGGTAGTAGCTGTCCCTCATTCAACTACTCTTCCACTAATACTGGCAGCTTCCTGACGCTGCTTGGCGAGGGGGGCGTTGGAGACTGTTCATGCCTCTCCAGCGTATTGTTGAGTTTGGCCCTTAGCAACCGGGGATACACATTTTTAGTGGTAAATGTATATTTTGGGTTTAGTACTAATTGACTTTAAAAAACCTGTAATTGAGCAGTATCTTGCAAAAGAGGGTGACATGTAAATGTGAATAAATTACTACAGACAATGATGAGGCAAACATCTGGCTACAATGGCAAAGCATTTTGAGTTACGCTCCCGTTGAGGATAAAATGGGAGGAGATGGGTTTAAAGCTGGATAAAGGAGAAAAAAGTTCGCATTTATCAAGAAAGACGGCAAACATCGCTAGGCTAGAGTGACCATATGGAAAGGAGGACAGGGCTCCTGTATCTTTAACAGTTGTAGAGAAAAGGGAATTTGCATGCACGTAGCACCTGGTGAAATTCCCTCTTCATCATAACAGTGAAAGCTGCACTAGCCCTGCCCCCTTGACCAGATACAAAAGAGCTTTAACTGTATCTGGTCAAGAGGGCACCTGCTGAAATTCTCTTTTCTAAACAACTGTTAAAGATACAGGAGCCCTGTCCTACTTTCCATATGGTCTCCCTAGGCTGGGCAGCTGGGGGGAGGGGATGGACCTCTTTCAGCCTGAGGGCTGAATTCAGTATCAGAAAAACTGGGGGGCGGGGTCAGAGCCAAAAATGCAAAGAAATACCCCAAATACCAGCATAATTTAGCTTAAAGCTCTTACTGCCAGTAACTAAGCCAAAGGATATTTCTATGTAACTAAGGGTACAAACCTATGCATGTTTAGACAGAAAAAAGTACTACAATTCCCATCTAGTCCAGCATTCTGTTCACACAGTGCCCAACCAGCTGCCCATGGGATACCCACAATCAAGAGGGATTTAATTGCTGGCTGGAGAATGCTGGGAGTTGTAGGACTTTTTCTGTCTAAACATGCACAGGACTGAGCCTTAAGTAAAGCCATAAGGCATTGTTAGGATGGAGAACAGCTTCAAAAAAGCTGGGAAGTAACCAAACTTCTGGGGAACCCGGAGAGTCAGATTGGGAACCCAGGCTTGAGGTTCCCCATCCCTGGCTCAGTCAATCTATGAGCCAGTTCATGCCTTTACTGTCCTGAGGGATCCTCTTTGTATGGCGTGATGCGATTCGGATTGCATGCTCACCCTCTACCCCATCTGTGATGTAATTGGGGGGATGCAGGCCATATGCACTTGTTGGGGCTCAGCCCCAAATGGTTTATGATTTTGGGGTCCACAGGGAGAGCTGGCTATAAGTCTAAAGGGCTAGATGCGAATCACACTGTGCTGGACCAGCACTGACCAAATTTTGTAGGTAGTCATCAAAGGAGCCAGAAGCAGGTAGCATGGTCCAGTTTAGACAAACAGGGGGTCAGATTTCAAAAGGGAGCAGGCACTTAGCCAGACACTGTCTCTTTAGTGAGCCAAGTGGCTCTCACTGAGAAGCAAGTTCTGGGTCCAGAGCTTTATAGGACAGGGACTGGCGCTTTGGGTCAGCGGCTTCAGTACGCAGCCAGGCAGCTGAGCTAGTATTGCAGCCTAGTTGGTGTTGTTGAGCCACCCCCAGATACATTATACATATAGTGGCTGGAAGGCATGCAGCCTCTCCACCATGTAGAGGGACACTCAGGTCAGTAAATGGCTCGGAGATAAAGCTCAGGCTATTGAGCTTGGAGCATTGGCACAGAGCATTGGTGGTGCAGCAGGTAGGAGCCTGGGTATGCATCACTAGCACACCTGCTCACCCCCAACATGTGCATCTGTATGTGTTTGCCCAAATGGCACAATCTCTCCTTTTGCTGAACGGCAGGGTTGCACAACTTGTGTGTCTCTGTGCACCAGTTTCTCACATTTCATCTATGCACAGTGGGAGGAATTTGTGCAGTCCGGCTCTGGTGCCCTGCCAGAGAGAGAGAGTCAAGTGTGCAAAGCAACCCAATGCTCCTCCCATTACTTTCTGAATCTTTGCTGAATCAACTACCAGCTGCTGCTTTTGTGCCTAGACTACCTCTACCTACCTCTATAGCTTAACTCCTAAATTCTCTCCCTTAAATGAAACAAGCCCTAATCTATACCAAACAGGATATTCCACTATGAAAGCGGTATATAAAAGGCAGGAGTCACACTACTGCTTTATAGCGGTATTGAAGTGCACTGACAACTGTTGGGGCCTGTGGCGATATCCACCTTTCTGTCCCTTAGGTATGTCTGGATTTGTATGTCTAGTGAGTGCGGAATGTTTGACTGAGTGGGTGTGGCTGATGATGCTGTGAGAGACGGGGGGGGGGAGGGAGGCGTATAAATAGGTTGGCTGAGGAGATTGTGAGTTAGTTAAGTTTGTTTGGTTTGAAGTCTGGGGTTTTAGTCTAGCTTGTGCTTCGTGAGAGTGTTTGGAGTGAGAAGAGACAGAATTTTAAGGGACTTGAGATTGTTGTTTTGAATATAAGAATATGCAGATTTGTTAAATTTCAATAAACTTTACTTTGTGTTTTACCGCAAACCACGCGTCAGCTCGGATAAATTACCTGCTCTATTACAAAGTGTAAAAACATCTAAAAATACACCTGCTGTTCAGTACATCAGTAATAGAACCTATTTGCCAAAACCCATTACCTTGTTCCCTCACATATAGGGGAGAGGTTGTGTTGTTTTTACCCTTTCCTCAGGGTTTTCAAGAGGTAGTGCTTGGCTTGAGAAGGGTGTGCTAGGCAAGTCCTTCTGTATAAGGTTGATGCCGTCGCAGGGCCCATTGACGCATACCATATGCTGCTTGCATACCGCTTTCATAGTGCAATATCCTGCTTGGTGTACATTTGGCCTAAGTGTTAGTACATGCAGTGGTATTCATTCCCCTCTGTTTCTTGTTACCTTTGACTCTTACTTGCCTCCCTTCTCCCCACCCTCCCCTATTATTTGAGATCATTTAGAGGGGATGAACTAGTGTTTCCCAGGGTGGTCCCCCACCCACCCAGAGGCATGCAGTATTGGGCAAAAGGCAGGATACAAATAATAATAATAATAATAATAATAATAATAATAATAATAATAATAATAATGATGATGATGATGATGCTTCACTCTTATACAGAAACATGCCAATATATTTATCAGTCAGTTCCCAATACAATTATCCAGCATCTTCCCTGCACTCGTGAAATAGTTCAAGTTAATGTTGTTGCCCAACCCAGCCTCCCACTTCGTCTTTGCCCGGTCAGTCGGGGAAGAGTCCATGCTTTCTGGACAACAGGGGTGTTTCTGGAATTCTTCTGTGCCTGTGAGCAGTTCTTCAGCATAGTTATTGTGTGGCCTCACCCAGGCCCTTTCTACACCTCCAGGTGTTCCGGGAGGGAGGCTTTCCTGATATCCTGATTGTGAGAGCCTTCCCCAGGATGTACACAAGGCACACAATGTCCCGGGAGGAAGCAGGGACATTGTGGGTGCCTTTTTCTTCTTTTTTTAAAAGCAGCAGTATGACCCTTCCCACTCCAACAGGCATTGGCTGGTTGTTGCGTCCATCTTTAGTGACTTCACTTTCTGGGGCACATTTCAGCTCCTCTTCTGTTTTGGAATCTCTGGGGCAAATTAATCTTTGCTTGGTGAAATCCTTTCTAGGTGTAGCCTTACCTCTTACTCCACTGTGGGTGGACAAAGGTAGACTGTAAGTACTCTAGGCTAAACGATTAATTTCCCAAGGGGAGATTGATTGCTGAACAAATACAAAGCGAGCCTAAGCCCTGTGTCTTCCCAGTCACTTTGCCGTTCTATCAGCCCCTTTTACTTGCTTTTAGATGGGGGGGAAAAATAAATGAAACGAATACCACAGAGGGAACGGTGGGGGCAATTTTATTGGCAGTCTCCCACAAAGGCTAGAGAAAATTCTGACATTGTGGCAGAGAGCATCCCACAGTGTGATTGGCAGGGAAGCCATGGTGTAGCGGCATCAAACAATGGCCACGTCTATAAAGCCATCAGGCAGCAAGGTTATCTTAAGATACAAGATCACAACGTGTAGAACTTTTCCTGCAGAGGTTCATTCACTCTTCTTTTCTTTTCTTCCTTCATTTTCAGCCCCAAAATGTTCCTCTACTGCCACCTGCTAAATGTTGCTACCATTTTAATGTCATTCCTGAGGTATCTCTTTAGCAGATCAGAGAAGTAGGGCTGTTCCCTCCCCCCATCATTAATCCCTGCAAGGTGAACGTTTTAGCATGTTTGTCCTGCTGGAATTGGAAGATAAGCGATGAATAGAGTAATGCCACAGTTACTGGAATGCTAGAGGAGCAAAGAATAAGTTAAGAAAAGGAAGCTGCAAGATAATTGAGAGGAACGAGGCCTATTCAGGCTTTAAGCCTCTACATCAGTGGTTCTCAACCTTCCTAATGCTGCGACCCTTTAATACAGTTCCTCATGTTGTGGTGACCCCCAACCATAAAATTATTTTCGTTCTTCTCTACACGATCCATTGTCATGGGATGGTTTGCTAATGAAAATAATACATAACAATAGCTTTAATAATACAAAAGATGATACATGACATAGTTCAGTGAATACAGTTTCCTAAGACCATCGGAAATATGTGTTTTCTGATGGTCTTAGGCGACCCCTGTGAAAGGGTCGTTCGACCCCCAAAGGGGTCCCGACCCACAGGTTGAGAACCGCTGCTCTACATGGCGGGATAACAGGGTGGGGAGTGGGTCAACATTGCACGGCCTCTAGCCTGTCATGACCCCAGTCCAGTGTACACCGGAGGACTTGGATGAGAACAAGACAGTACCAGAGGCAGTAAGCCTGTGTTGCTGGGGGACATGGGTGGGAGGGTGCTGTTGCACTCGTGTCTTGCTTGTGGGTTCCTGGTCAACAGCTGGTTGGCCACTGTGTGAACAGAATGGCGGACTAGACAGGGCCTTGGGCTGATCCAGCAGGGCTCCTCTTATGTTCTTATATTCTTAAGGCACAGGCTACTTCCTTGGCAGTAGGGCAGTCAGTGCCTTATTCAGGGCTGTCCCAGCCGGAGGACACAGCCCCACCATGGTCCTCCGGCTCAGAGGATGAGTCCCCGATAGAACCTCCATCTCCCCAGCCTGAGAGTATTTTATAGTCTTTTAACAATCCAGTCATGGGATGGAGGTGGCCACACTACAGGTCTTGGCTGCCATGAGGCTCACCGGGTTGCTTTGGTCCAGTCACTGACTCTCGGCCTAACCTATCTCACCGGGTTGTTGTGAGGATAAAATGGAGAGGAAGAGGACCAGGTACAACATCTCGGGTGGATTGGAAGGGGACTGGAGAGGCCATAGAGTTCTTTATATGCCGGCTTCTCCTCTCCCCTCTCTGTCCACCAGGACACACCCTTTTCTCCCTCTCCAGTTCTGTCACGAAGTCTCAATTGCAACCAACTACGAAAAGCTTTCTGCAGCGGCTAGGAGGTGAGGGAGGGATAGTTCCACACTCTTCTGCATAGCTCTGTGTATGGGCGTGGAGGAGGAGATCCGCAGCATCTTATGGTACCCCTAGGCCATCGGCTTGCTCTCTTATGTTAGCAGGAGCTGATCAAAGTATAAGACACACTGAATCAGCTCAGAGTTAGCTAGCATGAATGCTTCCCTCCCTACTACTCTGCTTTAATCAATGTTTAGTGAAGTGGAATCAAAACGATGCGCGCTTGGTGGAACTTGTCAAGATCTTTGTAACATAATGTAGCCCCATCTAATCCGTGGAGACGATTCTCATCATATCCCTATGAAGGCACTCGCCAAGGCCTCTTCTAAGGGTGATTATGTGATAATCGAGGAAAAGTAGCTTAGCGGTATATGATGCACGGTGCAGAGGGGGCCCCACATTACGTTAAGGCTGACCTTTGAGCAACTGCATGTGGGAGAGATGGTTCCACGGATTGTAAGTCAGTGCGCATTAAAGAGCTGCGCACAGCCGCAGCAAGCAACTTAGAAACAAATGGGGATGGGGGTGGAAAAATCAATATTTGTGCTTGTGAATAACTGATAAACCATGGGTGATATTTCTGGCTGAAATAACTGCTAATGGTGCAGCTGTGATGTTTATTCCTTTCTTTAGAATTTTTGCAAATACTGCATGCTACTGTTTTAATTGGCTCCCCCAAAAGATTTGATTGTGAATCAGAGTAGAGGCTCAATGTGACCTGTGGGAGGCATATAACAGAGGAGTGGGAAATGGACAGAGGAAAAGTGGGGAGTACTTTAAGGCTGCTTTCCGCAATGCAGCCTTCCGCAATCTGGTATCTGCCATTGACCATGCTGGCTGGGTACAGTTCTAGTCACTGCATCTAAAAAAGGATATTATAGAGCTGGAAAAAGTGCAGAAAAGAACAACTAAAATGATTAAGGGGCTGGAGCAGCTCCCGTACGAGGGAAGGTTACATCGATTGGGATTGTTTAGCTTGGAAAAAAGGAGACTAATAGAGGTGTACAAAATTATGCATGGTATGGAGAATGTGGACAGGGAGACATTTTTCTCCCTCTCTCAAAATACTCAAACCCGGGGTCATCCCATGAAACTGATTGGTGGGAGATCCAGGACAAATAAAAGGAAGTACTTCTTTATACAGTGTGTGTTAAGTTATGGAACTCACAACCACTGGACGTGGTGATGGCCACCAAGCTGGATGGCTTTAAAATGGGGTTGGATAAGTTCCTGGAGGCAAAGGCTGTCAATGGCTACTAGCCCTGATGCTTGTGTGCTATCTCCAGTATTTGAGGCAAGAAGCCTGTGTGCACCGGTTGCTGGGGAACATGAGTGAGAGGTGCTGTTGTACCATGTCTTGCTTGTTCATCCCTGGCTGATGGCTGGTTGGCCACTGTGTGAACAGAGGGCTGGGCTAGATGGACCCTTGGTCTGATCCAGCAAGGCACTTCTTATGTTCATAAGGATGGAAGTTGCAACCCAACACATCTGGGAGAGCACCATATTTCGGAAGGCTGCTTTAAGGTGATTTGGAAGGGGTAAATATGGAGCTGGTGGGGAAATGTCCCCATAAATGTTGCCACTTTCCCCGTACTTCATTAGCTGCTTATAGGCAGAGATCACTAGAGGGTGGCACCTAGAACACAAGTAAAGGAAGAGTTGTGCCTAGTCCAGATTAACACAGGTTAGAGCTCATGATCAAGCTGATTCTGTGTCGGTAATGGTGGCAAAGAGGGAGTCCTTCTCTACCACCATGTCATCTTCTCAGTGTCATCTAGAAGAGTTCCCCCCCCAAGTGTTTTGTGGCCTGCTGTAGACTGGGACAAGGAAAGAGATGGTGGAACCTTTGGTAGCACACTTTGACAAGTTTGCGTAACTTCAAAAATAAAG
Source organism: Elgaria multicarinata webbii (assembly GCF_023053635.1). Classification (NCBI taxonomy): domain Eukaryota; kingdom Metazoa; phylum Chordata; class Lepidosauria; order Squamata; family Anguidae; genus Elgaria; species Elgaria multicarinata. The sequence continues at coordinate 115,993,248 of NC_086175.1, forward strand.
TCCTTCACATCAGTCATGTTATGCAGTCTCATCAGTAGAGGTGTCCAAAGCACTGATTGGTCTAGTTTTCTTGGATGATTTGAGGTTGTTGAGGCCCGAGAATGCAGACAAGGTGCTTGGTCAAGTCTAGTCAACCACCGGTGTGCCTTCACGGCTTTTTACATCTGTAGTGGAGGAGTTGTCATGATGGGTCCCAGGAGGAAAATTCTTCCTTGAGAGGGGTGGTTAGTACTGGCCTCTTTAAAGGAGGTGATAATTGGGTCACTCTTAAAGAAGCCCAAACTGATCTGAACAGCTATAGACTAATTGCCAATATCCGCTTCCTGGACAAGGTGGTCAAGCAGCTGGCAAGGACCTACCCATATACTACACTCATCATCTAGCGCCTTCCCCCAGATGCCAACATTGTTATCTTTTCAATGTCAGATTAAGAGTCTTCTCTACACTCAAGCATTTGGCAGCATAGGATAAGGTTTTAATTATGGTCCTGAATTTCTTATTGTTGATTGTTAAAATTGTTAAGTGTGTGTGTGTATTGTTGGTTTATATGTTCATATGTAAATGGTTTTTATATTATGTACAATATTGTGTTTTTGAGATTTTTAATCTTTGAAAACCACCTGGAGAGCTTTGGCTATTGGGCTGTATACAAATGCAATTAATGAAATGAACTCTTTTCATTGCATTTGCATTTATTGCATTTATATCCCACCTTTTTTCTTCCAAGGAACCCAAGGCGGTGTATATAATTCACCTCCTCTCCATTTTATCCTCACAACAACAACCCTGTGAGGTTGTGCTGAGAGTCTGTGACTAGGCCAAAGTCACCCAGTGGGTCTCCATGGCGGAGTGGGGACTAGAACCCAGATCTCATAGAATCATAGAATCATAGAATAGCAGAGTTGGAAGGGGCCTACAAGGCCATCGAGTCCAACCCCCTGCTCAATGCAGGAATCCACCCTAAAGCATCCCTGACAGATGGTTGTCCAGCTGCCTCTTGAATGCCTCTAGTGAATGCCTCCCTACTCCCAGTCCAACACTTTAGCCACTACACCACACTGGAACTCCAGACGCTATTGAATGAAACTGATTATCCCAACTCAGTCAGGGCAGAGGGCCACAGATACCCCATGACTTCATTTCTTCTGTATCCTATCAAGTCCGTTTACCTGTCCCTTGCCTGGAACTATAGCACCAACTGGGATTCCTCCATCTTACCTGGGCACCAACTCAGGCGAGGAGGCATGGCACTGGACAGGCAACTGGAACAGGAGCAGTTTTAGTAACATGGCCAGCATCACAGGTTAGCAGCCCAGGACTGATATCAGGACCATGGAGAGCAGTTCTGCAGCTAGAATACTGACACTGTACCTCAGCATTGACTAGGAGTAACATGGCAGGGATTTAATCAGGCCAAGAGAATCTTTCTGGAAGTTCCACCTCCCTCAAGAACTGTATCTGGCTGTTAAAGGGCCAGCAGCCCCTCCCTCCCTTCCTCTTTCTTTTCTTTTTCTCAACTTGTCCTGGGGAGTAAAGGTTGGAGGGACTGCTCTTCAGGGTTCCCCTGTTCACTAGAGAAGTCCATGGTCCACTCTTTGAAATGAGGATGCAGTGGCACCTACTGAGGGTCATATAGATAGGATATGAGATCAGAGGCAGTTAGCCTCAATTCAGAAGGACCAGGGACTGGTTCTCGTGCCTTGTCAGAGTCACTGTCCTGGACTCAGTCTCCAAAGGCTCCTGGTTTGGATCTGTGACAGTGGTGAGACTTAAAAAGAACCTCCGGAGTGCTATTCCCATATGGATCTCCTATGTTGGCTGTTAATATTGTTTTTCAATATTTATTTTATACGATATTGTAAACCTTTTGTTACTTTGCTGATCTTTTTTTTTTTTTTTAAGATGTGAGCTGCTTTAATTCCACTTGGTGGGAGAAAAGTGTGATATAAGTTTCATAGATGGATAGACAGGCCAATAGATAGATAACATACTTCCAAGTAAACAAGCCTAGGATTCCAGTGTTTGTCTGCAGACACTCATTGAGATGTATGTCAGCCAGTGTCTGCCCACCTCAGCCTTGCTGGTAAAAGTGTAACTTTCAATATCTGAAAACAGGTCTTGATTTTATATGTCACCCACAGCGGTAGCAATGGTTGGGTGAGGGGTGAGATTGCTGCCAACTATAACCAACACAAAAAGCGTGCCAGGTGTTAAAAGTTTGGGCAACTCTAGCTTGGTAAATAACATGTTTTACAGATCAATCCTATGTGGAGATTGACTATGCAGTGCAGGCAAATTATGTGATTTGTTCCCCAAGACGCCCACCGGCTAGGACAGTCCTAAAAGGGGATTAGACAGATTCATTGAGGGAAAGGTTTTTGGTGGTTATTAGTATGATAGTTATATATTGCTTCCAGTATCAGATGCAGTATGCCTCTGAATTCTAATTGCTAGCGATATGAGTGGAAGAATGCTATTGTGTTCATGTCTGGCTTGTGGGTTTCCCGTGGGCTTGGTCACTTTGGGAACAGAATGTTGTACTAAATAGGCCTTTGATCTGATACAGCATAAAAGTTCCTAGACAGCAAGCTGTCTTTTTTTTGCTTATACCAGTATTAGGACCAACCAAAATGCCACAAGAGAGGCACAAACTATAAGAATATTAGAAGAGCCATGCTGGATCAGACCAAGGGTCCATTTAGCACACTAGATGGCCAACACAGTGGCCAACCAGCTGTTGACCAGGAACCGACAAGCAGGACACAGGTGCAATAGCACCCTACCACCCATGTTCCCCAGCAACTGGTGTATATAAGCTTACCATCTCTGATACTTGAGGTAGTGCATAGTCATAAGGACTTGTAGCCATTGGTAGCCTTCCCCTAATCATGGAATTGCCCTATTGTGTTTTTTGAAAATTTTAATGGACCAGCATACTTTTTGAAGTCATCTTCCTCTATACATTAATGGTACTATATTAATATAACAATACATTGTTAATAATGCATAATGTAAGATTTAACTGAATACGTATATCACCTTTAGGGAATAATAAATGGCGATCGTATTAGGCAATTTCCAAGAAGCGTAGCAGAGCTACTCTTATATTTTTCAAATCTAAAAATTACATTTCAAATCTGTCACTTTAAATTTGGATATTTGTTGATTTGTGAATTCTAAATGAAACTAAAATCTAGCTTGATTTGAAATCAAAGGCAGATGATTATTAAGAAGAGGGCCTTTTCTATGGTGGCCCCTCAGTTGTGGAATGAGCTCCCCCAGAGAGACTCACCTCGGGCCTACATTGCCAGCTGAAGACCTTTTAATTTTCTGAGGTTTTTTAGTCGTTCGGTTTTTTAAAAATGTGTTAATGTGTTCTTACATCTTTGCATTGCTGCTGGGTTTTATTTTGGTTATTTCTTTGGTTTTATTCTGGTTTTAAATAAACTTATTCTTTTATATTACATTTTATTAGGTTACTGTATTTTATGTTTTTACACTTTGTCTTGTAAACCTATCAGAGAGCTTCAGCTAATGGGTGGTATAGACACGAAAGAAAGAAAGAAAGAAAGAAAGAAAGTTCTGTAGCATTCTAAGATTGCTGACCCCCATTTTTGTCTTTGGCTCAGAAGAAGTTAAGAGATTGAATTGTCAAGAGTGTTTCCCCCCACCCCCACCCCAATATGATTTCTCTTTCACATTTAAGCACTGAAGTTTGTTGCTTGTCTTTTGACATAGCTGTAATTTAACAGAGCGCTTGTTCATTGTAAAAAAATAAAACTAAAAATACTGACGAGTGCTCAGCTGCAACCGTTTTAATCCAAATTGTCTATTAAGCTTTTACAGAGAGCCTGCTGGGAGAAGCCAGGCTGCAATAGCAACATATTCCCTCTGCAGTTGCTCTTTTCAGTGTATCGGGCTTGTCTGGTTTTAGCCATGAAAGGTGTACGTCAAACAAGCCGTACATATGACCCCCTGTGTTTACATTTTGATCTTATTACGAGCCAGTATTTTGAAGCAAAAAAAAAAAAGAGAAGAAGCACCAATTTGAAATACTGCTACTTCACTCAAGACTTCTCCACCACCTCTGGTAATAAGAATATCGGTAAATCATGCTAGAGGTTTCTGTTCTTTTTTTTCTTTCTTTTTTAAAGCATCAGCATAAAACCATAAGTAGTATATCCTTCATTCAGTCTAAAATGTCTAGAATAGACTCTCTTATCCATCCTCCTAGACACTGTATATTTAGGGTAACAAAGGATGATGCTTTAGAATTAATTGGTGGCTTGTAATTTGCCACTCACCTGGTTGCCTGTGCTAAATAAGATTCTCTGGCAGTGGAAGAGTCTTTGGAAAAACACGGGCATGTATTTTGAGTGTGTAATTACAAACCCCAATTATTTTTAAAGCACCATCTTCTATTCCTGTCTATAAACCTGGACCCTTCACCATACTCTTCTAACACGGTGTGGTCCCATGCACACTTAAATAGGAGTAAGCTCTACTGTATTCAATGGGACTTGCTATGGAGTAAAAATGCAATGGATTGGGGCTGGGGCTGTCGGAGGAATCCTCAGCAGATCTAGATAATTTTGGATTTCTATAAATGGAACCCATGGATTTCACAGTGGATTTCCCTTTCCTGAGTTGAACAGATCCCGTGGACCTGTGGTCCAGTTTTTTTTCTTTCTGGGATTTCATGCAATGCAGTTGTAGAAAAATACATTAAAAAAACCAGCAGCCAAAAATGCACATTTTCCCCATAGGCTAAAGCATGGAAATGCACATTTTGGATGGGGATTTGCTCATTTTCACCAATGCAAATTTGGAAAATTGGAAAAAGATCTGATTCTGTCAATGAGCAGACAGTGGGACCAAGGGCACCCAACAATCCATGGAATGCAAACGGAACCTACCAGTTACAGGCATTGAGCATTTGCTTAACAGGCCTTTGCTAGACCTAAACGAAAATCCGGGCGAGAGGAGGGGAGATCCTGCGATGCAACTATCTCAGGATCTTGCTGTAGGCTAGACGTCAGGCAAGGAGAGCCGTCACGCCTGCCATATATATATTTCTTTTTCAAGGGCCGGATGCGCACAAACACTCTTTTTTAAAAAAACTTACCTACCCCCGATCCCCCACCCTGCCCCCAATGGGCACAGCTCCCTGTGCGCGGCCTCTGGCTCCTCATGAGTAATCTTGTTCGGAGCCAGGAAAAACCACTTACATGGGCCACATGCTTGCGGTCTTGGGCTCAGCTCAAGACTGCGGGAAATACCGGGCCAAAAGTGGTGCCCATTATCCTGGGGCAAGGAAGGGTTACAGAGAGCTGTTAGTATTTCAGAAGGTCAGCTTACTTCTCTACGGGTTTAAACTGTTGTTCTGAGCTAGGAGCTCCATTTTTAAAAAGTGAAAGAGGAATATCCAGCCCTGGATCTGCATGATTTTTTCCTCCATGTCAGTCTTATGGATCTGCCAGTCTTCAGGCTGGACTAAGACCTTTAATTCTAATGTTGCTAGTCTGACATGTAAGGGACTGAATACCAAATAATAATAAGAAAAGCTCAAATCACGTTCAGGCTGGTATCTCTCCTTTTTTATTTTTGGTCTGGTATTCCTGATTAGCAAAGATAAGGCAATTAGTCCCAACCCACCTCCCAAATATTCCTTCTGAGTGACTTGCCAAGCTTCCTGGATCCCTAGATATATTTCTTTTTTAGACTTTTTCTAATGATACAAACAACTGTAAACCTTAAAGCCTAGCTGGGTGTCATTGTGAACTGCCCAGAGAGCCTCAGCTATTGGGAAGTATAAAGATGTAAGAAAGAAAGAAAAGAAATGAAATTGCTGTCAGCTTATTCACTCCCATCAGAGAGGCGGGAAGGGACTCACCCCAGAGTAGGGAGGGGTGGCCGCCATGGTGAGTGCATTTGGGGATTCCTGCTCATTGGAGCCCCCAAATTCTAGTGTTATGAGAGGGAGGGGGGAAACATTCTATCGCGGTGTATTTTGTGATTTTAATTTTTGTGAACCACCCAGAGAGTTTTGGCCATTAGGCAGTATAGAAACATAATAGATAAATAAATAAATAAATAAATATTGATTGCTTTAAATCTCTGTAAAACAGGGGTAGGCAGCCTAATCCAATCCAGATGCTTTGAATTACAACACATAGAAGCCCCAGGCATGGTCAAGGATTGTGACGATGTAGTATATAGAATCTTGAGGACACTGTGGCCTAATCTACACCAAGCAGGATACAGCACTATGAAAGTGGTATATAAAAGACAGGAGCCACACCAAGCAGGATATAGCACTATCAAAGCAGTATGAAAATGGTATATGGTTTGTATCAATGGGCCCCAACAGTTGCCAGTGCACTTCAATACCACTGTAAAGCAGTAGTGTGTAGGGTGACCATATTAAAAGGAGGACAGGGCTCCTGTATCTTTAACAGTTGTATTGAAAAGGGAATTTCAGCAGGTGTCATTTGTATATATGGAGAACCTGGTGAAATTCCCTCTTCATCATCACAACAGTTAAAGCTGCAGGTGCCCTGCCCTCTTTTAAATCTGGTCACTCTAGTATAAGTCCTGCAGCTTTAACTGTTGTGATGATGAAGAGGGAATTTTGCCAGGTTCTCCATATATACAAATAATTCCTGCTGAAATTTGCTTTTCTATGCAACTGTTAAAGATACAGGAACCCTGTCCTCCTTTTCATATGGTCTGCCTAGTAGTGTGGCTCCTGCCTTTTATATACCGCTTTCATAGTGCAATATCCTACTTGGTGTAGATTAGGCCCAGGCTGGCTGCTACTGCTATAAAACATGGATAGATATTTATCTACAGTTCTTGTTCCACAGCAGGGCAAACTACAGTGGCACTAGTTCTCCACCTGTTCTGTGTTTCCAGTAGACAACCCCCTGATCCCAAAAATGCACAAGTGCAATTCCTTTTGGTATAATGCTGTTACAACCCCTTGATAGTATAAGTTGTCCTCGACTTTAATGATTTTGTACTCGGTAATGACGAACAACTGTGCAGCGAGTTGTCAGGATTTGATGGTGTGTGTTTGCAAACTTGGGGGATAATTACACTCCCTTGTCTAATAGCTGATCTTATTGATGTTGTGCTGACATGTTTTTTAGCAACATTGGGTGATTGCAAATACTTAATGGTACCGGTTCCTGGCTCATTATCATACTTGTGCATTTGATCTGTCTGATTGCTGCAGGTGGAGACGATAGGCGATGCGTACTGTGTTGCAGCAGGGCTCCACCGGCAGAACCTCAACCACGCAAAGCCCATAGCCCTGATGGCCTTGAAGATGATGGAGCTGTCAGAGGAGGTGTTAACACCCGATGGGAGACCTATTAAGGTAACCTTCTTTGCTCTGCATTCCCCGCAAGCGAGTGAAACGTGAATGCAGCATATGTTTGATCACAATGCAAACGTTGCAACTTAAGAGTTACAATTCCTGCTGTGCCAAAAATTTCTCCTACAAAAATTCTGACCGTTCTCCTTCAATTTGATAGAAAAGAAATCACTTTCGAAAATAAATTCAAAGGAGGAGACATTTTGGAGAAATTCTCATGGGTTTGGTTCAGGGTTCTTGTGCTTACCTTACTTATGAGATGGCTGAGGAGTGTGTGTGTCCTGTCTTTCGTTGTACATAATCTCTTTGACAGCCTATAGCCTCTTTGGGTTTCCGCACTTCCTGCCCAGGGAAGACATCGTGAATTAATTCTTCCCATAAGGTATTTTCAGATCAGGGAGTGGAGGGAGCCTGGGAAACTGTAGAGCAATGGTGAGATGCGTAATAGAAATTAAAATGTGGACAGTACCCTCAGCCACCTCTCAGTGGCACCGTTCAGAAGACACCTTAAACCACAGCTTTAACCACAGGGAATAAGGATTTTTTCCCTTATTCACCATGGTTAAAGCCACAATTTAAGGTGGCTTCTGAACACGGCCACTGATTAGTTAAAAGTGAAAAACACAAATAACACACATTTAAAATAAATTATAAACTGCCCTGAAAATGAGGCAGAGAAATGGAAGCCCCTTTTATGGGGAAAGAAAACTTTCAGGAAATTCATGAGATTTTTCTTTTCCAACCTTCTAGAAATAAAAGGACACTTTTCAGATTTCCCCCCACATTTTCTTCACCATTCTTTTTTTGTGGTGGCTGCATTCCCTCTCCTCGATGCCCTGAAGTGATGTTAGATATATGGGGTATTGTGGAGGATGCGAAATGGGGCCAGGCTGCCAACATAGTCGATGCTGTTGGCACTTGCAGTGGCAGTGCAAAGAAACCAAAAATGTTTGGGGGGAAGAGAGAGAGAAGAAGCTGTTCCACAACTCTTGCCAATGGTGATGTTGACCTGTGAGAAATTGTTGGAGAATTTCTCCTCCCCTTGGAGAAATTAAGTGAAATTGTCCGTCCCCCCCCCCCCTTGCAATTTCTCTACCCACAAATATGGTGGAGAAATTTGGGAGGCCACCTGCGTACAGCTGTAGTTACAATCCTTTCATAGCAGAGGTGAGTAACATGGTATTAGGCATGGTAGCTAAATAGAGCTTTCAGGGTCAGGAACAGTATGCTGCCCAATACCATTTGCTGGGGGGCAGCAGCACTGGAAGGTTATTACTTTTATGGTTTGCTTGGGGACTTCTGAGAAATAGGGATGCTGCGAGTGCCTGGATGGGATCCCCCCCCCCCCACATCCAGTCCCCCGGACCCAGTTGAGTTCTTCTGACACGAGCACAGCCCCTCTTCCTGGGTGCTGACAAGGCTTGACCGTCAACCCTGAAATCACACACTTCCACTTCCAGCAACAATGGAAGCTGCCATTGACGCAGGAAGCGGAAGTGTGCGATTCCGGCATGCCGGCGGCCAGGCACTCACCAAGCCGGGCCTCAGAAGAGTCTCTTGCAGCCCAGCAGGCAACGGTGGGGCTAGCACCCGCCAAGGCAAGCACAGGCAAGTTCGCCCACCCCTACTGGGAAGTATCTGGTCAGCTACTGTGGGAAACAGGATTTGATGGCCCTTGGCTCCAGCTCACCAAGGATCTTCTTTCATTCCACATGCTGGGAGTTGTAGGACTTTTTACATTCCACATGCACAGGATTGCGTCCTTAATAAGATACATGTCATCGTAGGGGTGGTGTTGGGGGAAAACAATCCTGCAGCACTATGATAGGAGATGCAACCGTACCGGGAGGTCTCCTGCTCAGCGTTTCATATCTTTGGTGAAAGGATCTCATCTTGATCGATGGTCCGTTTACATGAACATCACGTTATGGTTTGAAGGCATAGATGCTCTTTTCCCAAGATAAATCAGTTTTGGGGGGTAGCTGTCCCTCTTACCAGCAAACTCCATGCTACACCGTGCCCCCATGCCAATACAAATGAAATGTGGTTTGATTTACTTGCTTCTCGTTGAGGGTTTCGTCATACAACAATGTCCCCACATTTAAAAGGAGCTGATGTTGGATGTCAGCATTCCCAGTTGCCTCTAACAACTATCTCTGTTTTTAACTTTCTCTGGCTATGTGCGGTCCTGAGAGTAAACAAAAATAAACATCTTCACTATGTAGTAGTGGAAGGTGTTTTATGTGTGTGTAAGAGAGGTGAGGCAATTACTAGCTGAGCTGAAGATCAAGAGCTGGAAAAAGATTCTAATCCTATTTTCCTAATGTATTACAGTATTCCCAAATGCTAATCACTGCAATGTTTTGTGATTTTCTCAATAAGCTGAGTATTAACACCTCATTTAACAGCAGGCGCTGGCCATCAAGATGTTCCATAAGATACTATAAACTACAGACCATTAAAAGTTTAAATTCATTAATGAACTTGCAACACATGCCATAAAATTGTTTTCTACCATCCCTTTTTAAAAAAATATCGTTAACACTACATTCAATAAAACTGACATAATTGTGTGATCTTGGCATTCATGGAGCAATCTTCTCCAGAGATGTAACTCTTCAGTAATTCCTGTGGGGTCATAACAAGTGATAAAGAATTAAGGTTCAACTACTGAATGTGCCGTGTTGTACCTAATGTGTTGGATTTCAAAATGGGAGATGGGTGAAGGGGGACCTACTTTTCCCTTTCTTTTCCTTAAGCTAAAAACCAGGAGCTAAACTGTTGTACGTATGCAAGGAACTGCAAAATTAGGGCTTCTCATACCATCAGTTCCATTTTCTCTGTTGAAAGTGACAAATGTGTGGAAATGCTTTAGAGCAACCTTCACGTTCCTGGCTGGGGATGATGGGGTGTGTAGTCCAACACATCTGAGAGTGCTGTGTTAGAAAAGGCTGATGGAAACAAAGCTCTATGAACTGGGCATGTTTAGTCTAGGGAAGAGAAGACTGAGGGGAGACATGATAGCACTTTTCAAGTACTTAAAAGATTGTCACACAGAAGAGGGCCAGGATCTCTTCTTGGGGCTCATCTACACCAAGCAGGATATAACACTATGAAAGTGGTATGAAAGCAGTATATGGTATGTGTCATGGACCCCAACAGTTGTCAGTGCACTTCAGTGTCACAGTAAAGCAGTAGTGTGGCTCCTGCCTTTTATATACTGCTTTCATAGTGGAATATCCTGCTTGGTGTAGATGAGCCCTCGATCACCCCAAAGTGCAGGGCATGGAATAATGGGCTCAAGTTACAGGAAGTCACATACCGGCTGGACATCAGGAAAAACTTCCTGACTGTTAGAGCAGTACAACAACGGAACCAATGACCTACGGAGGTCATGGGCTCTCCCACACTCGAGGCATTCAAGAGGCAGCTGGATGCTTTAAGATGGATTCCTGCATTGAGCAGGGGGTTGGACTTGATGGCCTTTTAGGTCTCTTCGAACTCTACTATTCTTTGATTCTATGATTCTTAGAGCAGGGGTAGACAACACAATGCCCTCCAAGTGTTTTGGACCACAACTTCCATCAACTCCAGCCAGCATGGTCAATGTTCAGGGGTTATGGAAATTGCACTCCAAAACATCAGAAGGATGCTGGGTTCAGAGCAGGCGTAGGCAGTGAGGCACCCACGGACACCAGTGTGCCCCCAGACACCTTCCTTGGTTCCCACCAAGACACCCTGCTCTTCCCATTTTTATTTTTAAAATATATTTATTTATTTATTTTCCTGGCAGCTGGGAATGCTTCAAAGCGAAGTGGGAGTTTCAAACTGCTACCTCTCAATTTCCCATGAATGCCTCTGGGCAGGTTATTTCTCCTTTGTGACTAGGCAGGCCCATCCATGGCAGCCATTTTATGACAGTTTCACAAATTTCCAGATGTGCCCACAGGCCCCAAATGTGCCAACTCTGCTTTAGAAGAATACCACCATTTTATGTTCACATTTTCTATCCCAAGTTGCAATAAAGTGAACTGCCCAGAGAGCTTCGGCTATTGGGTGGTATAAAAATGTAATAAATAAATAAATAAATAAATAAAGTGTGATAGGAGTACACCTGCAGAAATGGCTTTCCAACTTCGTATATTCAAGGCAGCCCATTCTACATTGTTTTGTCTGCAAGGCATCCTAATTGCGGAATTCTGGCTTGTTGCAGAAGACGAGTGTGGCTGCGTTAGAGAACACCGAGGCTAGCTGTCACATGTGAAATGAGAGAGCATCATAAATCACTGCCTTACCTCCTCCCATTACATGAGAGATCTGTAATGGCACCCAGCTGTCTTTTAAACAGCTTGTCTGCTGCTACCAACCTTTTCGTTGTGGAACCCCTGAGTTCAAAACTACTGATCCACAGCAGATCAGTTAACTTGGGTTCCCAACGTTTGTTTTCAATTGTGCTGGCCACATGGCCGGAATACTTCTGAACGTATGCTGAACACCATTCTCTTGCAGGGAATTGCCTAAAGACCACAGTGCCTCTCTAGGAATATTTATTTATTTATTTATTTATTACATTTCTATACCGCCCAATAGCCGGAGCTCTCTGGGCAGTTCACAATATGCACGGTGCCTTTCCCCTTGGACAGAAAGCATGTTAAAATAAATATAAGGGCAGAGTGCCTCTAAGCATAGGCAAAGTGGCCTTTTTGTTGTTTAGAATGCATCCCACAGAAAGGTGAGACATAATGATGAAAACTGTAATGGCAGACTCTCTCCCCACCCCACAATTTTTATATCTTCCTTTTTTTAGCAACTGGCTAGAAAGCTGAAATAGTGGAGTTCCAAATTAGTGAGAATTTATACACATTGGTCCTGATCCAGCTTTAGCAGTTATAACTGGTGATGCCTGGGCATCCCCACCCACATTAGGATACAATTTTAGTGATTCCTGATGAACATCAGAAGACTTTTCTCTTCTCCCAGGCATTTAGCAATATGACATGACCCTGGGTCTTTTTTTTAGGCTCATAGTTTTTAAAGTTGGTTTTAAATGTATGTGTTTTTGTGGTTTTTAAATTTTGTACATTGTTTTAAAGTGTCTTAATATTATGTAAACCACCCAGAGAGCTTTGGCTATGGGGCGGTATACTAATGCAAATAATAATAAAATGATGATGATGGATGAGGATGTGCACCCAGGTTGACATCTGGCTGTATGTGCCTCTGTATTTATCTATCTATATGCACATACACAGGCACTTTCTTCTACAGATGCATGACCTCCTTTCCTGGGCCGTGTCTACACGAGCCATTTATTCTAGAATAATATCTATGTTGTCCCTACTGGACCACGTGGTGCACAACTGATCCCACTATGACCTTGGGTCGGCCCCTCAGTTATTCAGGAATACTGCTTTTGTCACTTTCCCCCCGGCTTTTTCGCTACAATCCCAAAGTCCATGGCTGGTGTGCCCCCCACCCTTTGCAAATCTGTTGCTGTTCAGTGCAAACTCCTGGCTCAGCGAATAGCCAACCTGTTGTCGGGCATGTACATGGGCAGTGTGATTCATCGCTGAGTGGTGTTTTTTAAATTATTATTTAAAACAAACAAATCTCTGCTCAGGAGCGCATTTCCAACACAATACCTATCCCCCCGTTGTGTTGCTGTATATCTGCACTGGTGTGCATCTCTCAGGAGTTATTAAAAAACAATAATCCGTGCCCCGTACCCATCTGCCTAGTTCCGCCCACTTCTCCTGATACACATTTGGAACCACCATCACGGGGCAGACGTCCTCCCGCAACAGCTCTCCTTTACTTGTAGGAAACTTCTCTCGCATGTGTCTCGTGAGCCCTGATCGTGGAAGCTGGGAACCCTTGCAATCATCCCCACACTGCTGTGAAAGGATTAGGCCCTTGAGGGATCTGGTTTGTTTTTCGTCTTAACTCTGTAAGCTGAAATAGCCTGCCAGTAACTTCTAGTAATGAACTTGTGTGTCTTGGAGTGAAAATAATTCAATTATTATAATCACATTATTGGCTGGATTTGTCTGGGGATTGACTCGGGGAAAAAACAAGTTAAGGCCTCTGAGATTTGTCCTTGTCTATAAAATATTTGGGAGGAGGAGGAGGAGGATGTACTTCTCTGGGAAGTCTTCATTAGATTGGCCTTATACCTACAATGTACTTTAGTTGCCTTCAAGTATTGTTTTTAAGCTTCCTCGCTCAAACAGCAATTTTGGACACTATCCTGGCTAAGCAAAGCACTTTTTAAAAAACTTGTTAATTTCAGTGGGAGAATGAAGACCGATTGAAACTGTTGGTATGTAAAAGTGCTTCCGTGTGACTGGGTCATGCCTTCTTATTTCTTAACTTTTCTGTGTTTCTTCTCTGTACTGTAAGAGAATGTGAAATTTTAATAGGTAGATTTAGGCTGCACTTCCCTAGGAATAAGGCCCATTGAATACAGTGGGACGTACTTCGCAGTAGACATGCATAGAGTTGCCTATGCATTAATAGGAATTCTCCAGGATGCTGACGTTCAGAGATAGAGAAAGGTCACTGCATGTGCCATTTATCATATTAAAGCCATCCAAATTTAAGATATTTTCTCAAACATTTTTATCACTCTTAAAATACTGCCAAATTATTCTGATGCAGCCAAAAATGGGGGGCTGTCTGTTTAATTCTGCTGAGCTTAAATCTGGAATTTAGCTGAATTGACAGATTGAGTAACTAGATCAGCCAGCCAGCCACACACCTGGTGCCGTCCAGGTGTGTTGGACTACAACTCCTATCATCCCCAACCATCTACCTTCTGTTTACATTTTTTAATTTTTGTTCGGTCTTAGTATGAATTATTATTAGATTGTTTAATCTTGGTGCATATTTATTAATGTGATGCATTTTGATTAGTCTATGCATATGACTATTTAATTTTTTCTACCATATGTAAATGTTAGAGAATTATCTGGAAATATTGTTTTTTTAATTATGTACATTTGTCTGATGTTGCTGTAAGCAACTTCAAGCACCGTTTTATCAAACTGGTGATATTGCTGCAGACCAAACGCATCTGAAATAGGGACAGGAGAACCAGCAATGTTCAATGTTTGTAACCCATCTTCCTAGTTTGCTGGGGAGCAAACAGCATGATGTGTTTAGTTTATTATTGAGGTTTCTGCTGAGATTCTTGACTAAAGACTGTTTCCCGTTAAAGTTATTACTAATAATTATTTGCATATTTTTAGTGTGGAAAGGTGGCACTAATGGGTTTGAGGAGCGAGGCAAAGAACTAAGGAGAGGCGCAGAGGAAATGCAAACGTCAATTTGCATAAGGCTGCTAAAATTAACTCTGCAATTATGCAGATTTGTTGTGTGCAGCCTTTCCCGTTGAAAGCAGAAAAGAAAAAAGAAAAGAATCCAGAACAATTCCAAACCTGCTTTAAAATCTGTCCCTTAATGGTGTGGTGGTGGGGCCCCCGGGAAGACACACACACTGTTTATAAAAGTTGAATAGTACTAGAACTGGAAAACAAAACGAAGAATATACATGAAGGTGCCTGATGAGTCAGACCATTAGCTCATGTTTTTTTTGCTTTTAAAAAGTTTTACCTTGGCTTTTTTACTCTGTACCCTAGGAATCCGGAAAAGAAAAGAAAACCAAGTAATTAAAATACCAGTCAAAAATAAGAATTAATGACAGTATTGATATTAAAAATGGTAGCCTTTGCCATGTGCTCTTATACCACGAGTGGGTAACCTGGGAGTTGCTGCAGAACCATATTTGCATCTGAAATTTCGCAGCACCTCAGCAGCAAAGTGGTCTACTTCTCTTTAAAACAAGGCATGCAGGGAGCACACACCTTGTTGGGAAGCAAAATCATGTACCAAAGAGGACTCTGAGAGTGCGATTCTGCCTCCCAACAAGGCACGTGTGTGCCTTGTACACCTGATTTTAAAGCAAAATCGCAAAACGCATAGTGAAACAATGGCATTCATTATCACAACACGTAGTGATGGCCACAATTTGGATGGCTTTAAAAGGGGGTTAGATGAGTTCCTGGAAGTGAAGGCTATCAATAGCTACTAGTTCTGATGGCTATATGCTACCTCAGGTATCAGACGCAATAAGCCTATGTACACCAGTTGCTGGGGAACATGGGTGGGAGGGTGCCAAAGCACTCATGTCCTGGGTTTCCTTGGGCAGGTGGTGGGCCACTGTGTGAGCAGAATGCTGGACTAGATGGACCCTTGGTCTGATCCTGCAGGGCTCTTCTTATGTTTTTATGTTATTAAAACAGCCTCCTTTTTTTGCTGCTAGTTCCCACCTCTGTCCTAGACAGTCTTCTAAACCAAAACACTCCAATAGCTTGTAGGGTCCTTTTAGTTCACTATTGTCGATTTGACTTGCAGTGGCTCTTTCCAGTCCCTTTTCAATCGGGGAGATCAGGTATTGGACCTGTATCTTCTGCAGGCACGGCCTATTCTCTACCACTGAGCTATGTATGGACCCTCTGATACATGACACATATTCGCTGATCCTCTCTATTGTGTTTCCAAACAAAGCTGGTGATTAATATCTAAAAAGGAAGATACTGTCACTCAGAGCTCCCTGGAGGGCTACACTTAATCCTAGACATATGGATTGGCCATACAATGCACACTACATAATTTCCCATATAACAATTGGCTTTCCTATGCAATAGAGGACAGCCATTTTGTTGGTGTAGTGTGAAGTTTAGTTGCACCATCCTTGATTCCCATGCCACAGCCAACTTTATAGGGATGACTTGAGCTTTCAGTCAAATATTTCAAATAAATAAATTTTAAATAGAATAGTCCTAAGTTCAATTGGTTCCAGGGGTTTTGTGTATGACTCAATTTGACTGATTTTGTACCAACCTACTTACCTAGGGCTCATCTACACCAAGCAGGATATTCCACTATGAAAGAGGCCTATAAAAGGCAGGAGTCACACAACTGCTTTATAGCAGCATTGAAGTGCATTGCAGGATCTACACTACTGCTTTGTAGTGGTACTGAAGTGAACTGACAACTGTTGGGGCCCATGACACATCTACACCAAGCCGGATATAACTATGAAAGTGGTATATGGTATGTGTCATGGGCCCCAACAGTTGTCAGTGCACTTCAATATCGCTACAAAGCAGTAGTGTGGCTCCTGCCTTTTATATACCGCTTTCATAATGGAATATCCTGCTTGGTGTAGATGAGCCCCTAGTCTTCTTTATGTTTGACTGTTGGTAAGGGGAAATTCTACTTTTTTTCATTTTTGATACTCATTTTGATAATTGATTTAATGTCACTGTGCAGCCCTGTTAGATATTATGACACCTCACTGGCCCTATTCAGACAACATGATAAACCATGCTGCTTAACCACAAAACGCGTTCTGATAACCATTTTGTGGTTAAGCAGCATGGTTTAGCGTGTTATCTGAATGGGGCCACTGTGTAGAAGTGAGAGGTCTAACACTGGTATTGCCATCCCATTGCCGCTATTTGATTATTTCCCCACCCCCTTAACCTCAAGAATACCAAGAAATATTGCTGCTGTATAAGCTGTCAGCTCCAGTTCATGTGGGTATTGACCTCATCCAAGCCGCACTGGATAAATGACAATGAGCCTGTTCAGACAACATGCTAAGCCATGGTTAGGCTGTCAACCCTTTTGCAGCAAGTGGTTAGTGAGCGTGTTTAAACCATGGTTCACACAACACACTAAGACTTGGGTCACACAACATGCTAAACCATCATGTTTAGCTCAAAATGCTTAACCATCATGGTTTAGCGTGTTGTCTGAACACTGCCAATGTGTTTATTTTCTTATTAAGTAATATTAATGTTGTCCCTCAACAAGGAGTTAAAGGCTCGCTACCCTAGCATGTTAGTAGCCAATCAAATATACGAGGCTGGAGAATGCTTTTAATCGTTTATACTTCCGATACTGCAGTATGGGGGTGCTCTCCGGTTCTGCAAAATGGAGGCACCTCAAACAAAGGAATCTCAGTCTATTTATAGGCCCTGACTACAAGAGGGTGTTAGTCTCTTTCTAACCCTTCTGTTGGTCAGTTCTGGATTAGCAAGTTAGGTTACATCATCAATGGAAAGCTAAGGTGCATAATCATAGGTTACATTCAATGCTCTATTGGTTGAAAGTTTTCTTCTTTGTCTGCTAGCACATGCTGTCCACCATTAAGGAATGCAAAGCTGGCATGTAGCCACCTGCAACCACCCTTTGGCAGAGAAGCCATCTTTAATAATTACATTCTTTCATAAGATGAAATCCCTCCCTGCTGCTATCATTAACAGTGTGGTGTAGAGGCTAAAGTGTCGGACTGGGAGTTGGGAGATCTGGGTTCTAGTCCCCACTTGGCCATGGAAACCCACTGGGTGACTTTGGGCCAATCACAGACTCTCAGCCTAACCCACCTCACAGAGTTGTTGTTGTGAGGATAAAATGGAGAAGAGGAGGATTATGTACGCTGCCTTGGGTTCCTTGGAGGAAAAAAAACCGGGATATAAATGCAATAATACATCCATACATGCATGCATGCATTAACAGCATTTTGTGTTCTTCCAAAGCCAAGTAAAATAACAAACTGGAACACACAAAGACATCTCACTCCTTTCCCCCTCAATCTCCAGCATCCAACTCTCTTAACTGCTTTCCCCTGGTTCAGCTGTCAACTCCCCTCAGAACCCTACTGACCAATGCCAACTCTGGTATGGAGTCCAGTCAACAAGAAGTTCTACTACCAATACAGTTAAGCCAAGAAATAAATATAATTTGCTGGGTTTTACTGTAAAACAACACGGTTCTTCATTTCACTACAGACATTACTATTGCCCATGTGAATTGACAGTGTACCCTGAGACACCCTCCATTTATCTGAGAAGAAGATGTATATGGGTGGCCCAAAGCTGTCTTTCAGGGTAACTTATACAACATTAGTGATCTTCTAACTGAGGAACCTGTGATAAGCTCCCACAGAACTTGAGGGTTCCTCAGAATGGTGGGTTTGAAACCCACGTGCTCTAGACCCCACCTCCCCATTTTGAGGATTTCTGCACTAATATTGAAAATTCGTTTGTTTGTTGTATTTATATCTCTCCCTTTCCTTACACTGAACTTGGCTTTCCTCAAACATTTTACCTCTGTCTTGGCCTCAGCAAGCCCGTCAAAATTCACTTTGAATTTTGCATTAGACAAACTATGCTGGCAGTTTTCTTTTGGTTCATGCAGCCTTGAATTCCTCAGATAGCAGATGGAACTTCCTGTTTACTTTCTTACATGTACATTTTAAAGTTTTTTGTTTGTTTTTAAAATGATACTTTTTTTTATGTCAGAGCAATATTCTCCATTATCTTGTGTTTCATCCTCTGAATGTTTATACCCAGATGGTAGACTTGAGAAGGGCAGGCTTCAACTATTGGAACTGTGCACAGTTAAGTCAAACTCTCCTCTAGAAATGCTTCTGATGATAATTCCATCACTGGTATGTGGAAACCTTCCTTGATAGCACTGTGGTATCCTAGCAACTTCTGTTCCCCTCCCCCTTCCCCCCACCCCCCAGCCCTTCTAATGTCTAAATCATTCCCAAAAAGATACAAAATGGCCTATTTCAGGATGGCTAGCTTGAAATGAGAAATTATTTGTCATTTTATGCAGTAACATTACTCCGAAAGAGTACATATGCATACAGAACAACTAATCATATTTTAAATGCCTGAACAATGTGGTTATGTAACTGGATTTCTTCTGTTCTGTGGCTTTCTTTCTTGGTGTTAATGGATTGAGTGTGGGAGGCAGAGTTTGCCCCATAGAAACAAGGGTACAGAATTAGCGAGAGGAGACCTTTCTTTTACACCAGCCGAGGTTTAAAGATGCAAGCTTTCCAATAGCCCCACACTCTTCTTCGGTTTAAACAATAAGGGTTGGTATTCTTCCCCCACGCTTTAAAAGGATGCGATAAACTCTTACATAATACAGTTTGGTTTCTATTAGGCTAGATCTACACTACTGCTTTATAGTGGTATTGAAGTGCACTGATAAGTGTTGGGGCACAATCCATAATCTATATACCGCTTTCATAGTGTTATATCCTGCTTTTTATTCCTTATTCATAATGATTTGATACAAGGTGTAGATCTGGTCAAAGAGTGGTTTTCAAAGGGTCTATCTTCTGGAAGCATTTACCATGTGAACTGCTCCCTGAGAGACCCATGCAAAGGATTCCGGGGCATGTTCTGCTACGGTCTCATTTTTTTGCCCCTGATAAATTGAGATTGTGGGTTCATTTACACCAAGCAGGATATTCCACTATGAAAGTGGTATATAATAGGCAGGAGCCACACTACAGCTTTATAGTGGTATTGAAGTGCACTGATAACTGTTGGGGCCCATTGCCAATACCATATACCACTTTCATGCCACTTCCATAGTGTTATATCCTGCTCAGTGGAGATGTGTCATGGGCCCCAACAGTTGTCAGTGCACTTCAGTACCACTATAAAGCAGTAGTGTAAATCCTGCAGTGCACTTCAATACCGCTATAAAGCAGTAGTGTGGCTCCTGCCTTTTATATAACACTTTCATAGTGGAATATCCTGCTTTATGTAGATGAGCCCAGTGTTGGCAATACTGGACTAGACAAACCAGTGGTCTGATTCAATATATGGCTATGTTTCCATGAGCATCATTTCCTGTTTGGATGATGGGTTTTGGGAAAAGCCCAAATGATTTTCCAAGCAAGATGGGGCAGGGATGGTGGAACTCTATATAAGCTTCCAAGGAATTCAAGGGTTTCCTGGAACAGTTTGAAAACCTGTGGAACCGACAAAGGACATTATGGCTGCCAAACAATATCATTTCTTGGACAAAGCTGGTCTGGTGTTTGTAGTTACCAGGTTTCAGTGCTGTACCCATTGCAATGTTGGGATATTTGCTGTTTGAATAGCAGTTGTGCCTATCTGTATGACAGCTGACATCGTTTCAGAGAGCAGCTGCCTTATGTTTGTGCTGCTGCAGCATCGGTTTCTGCCTGAACATTTTAGCTGCTTTGAACATGTGCTATTTGCAACCGTCTCTTTATTTGCGTTTATTTAAGAAGAGCCTTTGCAGAGTCCTCTCTTGAGTAGTGTCCATATGGGAAGGAGGAACTCCCTGATCGTCTTTGGCATTTTGTGAGAGAAAGAGGGCACAGGGAAAAACAAATAACAGTCTTGCCTGCGTGCGGAGGCAAAGGCATTTATTTACTCAGGGCCAGAGAGGCTATTAAATCACAGCCCTGTGTAGGAGAAGGTCCTGAGATGTACAATCCCCATGGAAGCACAAGATGATGTATTGGCTTTGGGACCAAGGAGAAATGCACCTGCTTCATCTTTCTTTAGTACTAACGGCATGCACTTGCTTCTGCAGCTGACATAGACAGAGGTAGATGCCCTTTCCATGTTATTATAGCATTGCGGGGGCAGGATTTCTACTGGTTCATGCCACATTGCTGTGGTGAGGTTTAAAGGCTTTCTCCGGCTTTGCTCAGAGTTTGACCCTCAGGTCCACACAGTCATTAAACGTCTACTTTTTGCAGCTTATAGCACATTCCTACCAAACACTTTTGATCAGAAGGAGGCTAATTAGAAAGGATGAGATGAAAAAAAATCTTTAGAATACAAAAGTAGCTACTTCATCATTATAGGGTGTTTAGAGACGCCTGCCTATTTTCATTACTTGTTCCTAATTAGGGACACACAGGAATCTGCCATATAGTGAGTGAGGCTGTGGGTCCTCTAGTTCAGTTTTGGCTACCCACTAGCTCTGCAGAATTTTGGATAAGGTCCTTATGTCTGGAAAAGGTAGGGACTGAACATGGTACAAATGAATGAATGAATGAATGAATGGTTGGTTTATTCCAGTACCAGACCAATAAAATATTGAGACAAAGGGCTCATCTACACCAAGCAGGATATTCCGCTATGAAAGTGCTATGAAAGCAGTATATAAAAGGCAGGAGCCGCACCACTGCTTTATAGCGGTATTGAAGTGCACTGCAGGATCTACACTGCTGCTTTATAATGGTACTGAAGTGCACTGACAACTGTTGGGGCCCATGACACATCTACACCAAGCAGGATATAACGCTATGAAAGTGGTATGAAAGCAGTATATGGTATGTGTTAATGGGGCCCAACAGTTGTCAGTACACTTCAGTACTGCTATAAAGCAGTAGTGTAGCTCCTGCCTTTTATATACTGCTTCTATACCACTTTCATAGTGGAATATCCTGCTTGGTGTAAATGAGCCCAAAGAGTAAATAAAACCAGTTCAGAACAATTTAATAAAACATATTCTAAAAGAGGCTGTCATAATTTCCCCCTTGAAATTGCATTAAAGTAAAAAACAAAAACATTTTCCCAACTATCTGAATAATATAGGAGGATTGTTCCTTAAGTAGAACAATATCAGATCTTCATAAAATCATCCTGGTAGAGTTCTTAGTAAAGGAAGAATCAGCCTCTCTCAACAATCTTTATATAGATTGCAATACAAGAGTACATGGTCAACAGAATATGTTGACTATCTATTTCTCCAGTTGCACACAGACACAGACATTTGTTAGCCAGGATTAAATTGCCCACTTAACAACGCAGAGGTCAAAACGTGGCATCTTTTGCTCGCACACCATGTGTTCAACCACTGAATATGACCCCTCCCCAAGAAATCAATCTTCACAGTAAAGTAATATCCTGCAAAGTGTCAAGGCAGGGGTGGTAAGCATAGACAAGCCTTTGAGCAAGCAGCCTTCAGGCCTTCACTTTTCCCATCATGATATTTTATTTTATTTCGAAATCAAGTTTTAAAAAAATGAAGGTGACAAAAACAAGCATCTAATCTTGCTTAGACTCCTTTTCTTATTCCAAGCAATTTCAAATCGCCTATCTATTCCAGCCCTGGCTAAATGGATCAAGCCGTTGTCAGATTTTATCTGGTCAGGATAGAAGGCCCAGTTGAAGCAAGTGACCCCAGGCCAAAGGAAGTCTGCAGTGCCAAATTTGGAATTATTTTATGCTGCTGCTCAGCTGAGATTACTTGTAGGATGGATGAGCCTTTCTTGGAGCACCAGCAGATGATCATAGAACAACAGGCAGTCAGCAAGTACCCTCTAGGTGTCTTAATATGGGACAGATGTTGGCAGGATCAGGCCCAGTCTCCCTGGGTTGGATGCAAAATCTGACTTGGAGTCTGAAGAAGAAGTAGACCAGCCAAGACAGGAAGTGTGTGTGTGTGGATTATCTAAGACTCTCCAAGAGCCAAGGAGGAATCTTCCCAGGAGCTTATCCAATAAGAGGCCCAGATCCTCTTTCCTCTCCTTCCCTGGGAACTCAGTCTTTGTTGGTGTGGGAGCAATGGCATTGACAGATCCCAGAATCTACTGCAGATTCAAATGGGCGGAGTAGAGAGGAGATGGGAGGTGGTCCGCTAGAGTAGCCATTCACCAGAGGTTACAGCTTGAAGACCCTCCCTATAGGAGAGGTCTGGTAAAAGTCTGTCGGGCATAGCGGGAAACTGCCCATTTAGTAGATAAGCAACTGCTTTGCTTTGTTTCTTTAATTAAGCTTAGAGGATAGCTCCTAGCATTCACACTCCCTTCAGGTGTGAAGAGATGTCTATTTACTGAATAAAGCTTTGTGGATTGCATGACAGACCTCTTTCTTGTCTCACATCTCAGTGGGAGGGCTTGGAATCACGACAGATGGTGTGACAGACCGAAGTGCACCTTTGAGCACCTGTGTTTTACCAAATGACTGAAAGAAAGATTTGGCCACTCTCGCCCTTTCTGTTGTGCAGCTTATATTCCTGGAAGGTTTTTAGGATGCTTAAGCCTCTGCCAAATTTTTTTTTATAGATGCAAGAGAGTTCCAGCCATTAAAGGTGGCCTAAAAATAGCTGAATTAATAATAAAATGAATATCTTCAAATACAGCACAAGAAATTAATGCGCCTCTTTAAAAATGCAGGTCACAAGTTCTTATAATTAGCTGGGAGTTCAGCGGAGGCTTTGGACTAGTGGAGGATGGCGCTTGTCCTTGTCTTTGAAGCTGACAAGATGAAAAACATTCATCTGTTTTAGAATGATTTAGTAACTTGATGTTGAATGCACTTCCCGCAATAAATAAATACACTGGCAGAATATTTAAATATTTTAGTTTCCTTTCCTGTGAGACTTGCTATGTTTTGGACAACATAAAGAAATAAAAATGTTTGCAAGTATTGGAAATGGAACTAGAGAGACTGCAGGATTCTGTGCAATCCTTCCCTCTTAATCAAAAATGGGGTAAAGGTGATATGAGCTGCGATTATCGGCACACTTACCTTGGGTTAAGTCCCATTGAAGTCAGTGAGACTTGCTTCTGAGTCGACACGCATAAATTGCGCTGCTAGGCTGGGAGTTTCAAGAAGTAATTCAATAATTGTAAGCTGTTAAGAGAATTCTGGGTCTGCTCAATGCATTTTGCTGCCTAAGGCAAAGTTCAAGATGGCGCTCCTTCCAATGCCATGTACAAAAGCCAAGTGGGCTGGCAGTTGACTCTTCTTCAACACTGATGATGGGAATGCGTCCTCCACTGCACCTTAGGGCAGCAGGCTAGCTTGGGTGTAAGGCAGGCTGCATGGCACACACAACTCTCCCCTCTAACACATTGCTGCTGCCTCCTACTATCTGAAGCCTGAAACAACCTCCTCACTTTGCCTAGCACCAACCTTGAAGAAATGAGAGAACTTCCCACATTGGGACGTCTTCTTTTTATCACCCCACTTATATGAATATGTTTCTTTTGTAAATAAAATAAAATAAAGTTACCTGCCTCTTATGAAATCATCTACCTCAGCAAAATGGGTTTCACCATTTTTTTATTGACTTAAAACTGTTAAGTTAAGACAAACCTGTGAAGGAAGTGTGGGGTCCACCCAACCTCCCTGCAAAGTAGGCCAATCCCCCGGTAACCCAGGTCCTCATCTCCCTAACTCCGTACCAAGACGGTATTAGCCAGCCCTTCGGAGAATAACCACACACACCCCACAGGCTAAGGACTGAAGCAGTTTTTGTTTTTGTTTTTTTATAATAATTTTATTTTTCTACAATACTTAAACATACACATTACATCCTCTCATAAAGAAAAACAACAACAACATACTACATAATATTGAAACATTGAATACATAATATCTTATCTAAATACATAATCAAAATTAACATACAAGTGCACCCCCCACCTCGGGATCTCATTCCTGATTCCAGAATCTCATACTTTCTTCTGCTGGTGGTTTCCCACTTCCTTTAGAAAACACAAATATTAGGAAGGAACTGTTTCCAAATTCCTTCAAAATCATTTGATTTAGCTATACCTCTTCTCCATTTAATATTACTTGTCAATTTATCATTAATAGCTATATCCCATACTTCTTTATACCATTCTTCAATAGAATATTCCCCTTGAATCTTCCAGTTCCTAGCTACAATCAATCTTGCTGCAGTCAGCAAATTCGTTATCAATTCCTTGATTTCCTTTTTACATTTAAAATCTTCAAATAGTGACAGTAATGCAACTTTTGGTGTTCGCTCTATCTTCATTTCCACAATTTCTTCAATCTCCAAAAACACCATCTTCCAAAATTTTTGAACATAGTTACATTCCCACCACATATGTAAATACGTTCCTTTACCCCCACATCCTCTCCAACAGTTTGCTGACTGCTGGTTATTTATCTTATTCAATCTAACCGGAGTTAGGTACCACCTCCATATAATTTTAAAATAATTCTCTTTTATTCTTACTGACATATTTCTCAACGCTCTTTGTTTCCATAGTCCCTCCCAGCCCTGTTGTCCTATTTATACATTCAAATCTGTCTCCCAAACCATTTTGCCTGAATTATCCATGAACCCTTTCTCCACCAATATTCTATATATTTCACTCATCAACCCTTTTAACACTGTTTTTTTCTCCCTATCATTTTCTTTCTTAACTATCAATTCCTCAAACTTCGTCAATTCTCTACAATCTCCGTTATCTCTTACCCACTTTTTAGTCCACTGTTCTAATTGCCAATAATTTAACCAAGTTAATTTTTTATCTTTAAAGACCTCTTCCATATCCTCTCTTGTATTCATTCATTAATTTCATTTTATTTTTTTCTATTAAAACTTTACTTAATCTACTCTTTAATTCCTCCGGGAAATTCTTTAACATTATTACCGGTGACAAAGGGGAGCTGCTCGGAAGCAGCTCCCCTTTATATTTACTCCAGATTTCCCAGTGAGACCTCAAAAGCGGGTTATCTATACTTTCTACCCATTTTTTTCCCCTTCCCTAAAAAACAAGAAGCCCTCAGGGCATGTTTAACCAAAGTTTGAAGAGCTCCTAAAGCCCCCAAACCAGTAGGACTTCTATTACTGGATTAGCTACCTCCCCACTTACGTTTTTCATAACCTCTTTAACTTATAGTGAGACATTAGAACAAACGTATTGGTGACCTACTTCTTAATAGAGTAGTAGTCAGTGGAGGCTGGTGGCTGTGTTTTTGGTGAATCCATTCTAGATTTCGGTTAGAACCAGCCAATTTTGAGGATAGGATTCAGCACCTTGGATAGCTTCTTTTGACTTCTAACTGGTTCTGACTGAAACCCTGAATGGATTCACAGCCCCACTGGAATCGGAGCCACTAGCTCCCACTGGTAGTAGTGCTGGTGTTGCCAGTAGGGATGGATGGGCTCAAAGGGTCAAGCATCCCACGATTTGTCGGATGCTTGACCCTTTGCTGCCCACCCCCGCTCGCCCTGCTGTGCGAGCTTTTTTTAGGCTCAGGAAGTGTCCGATGACATCGTGAGTATGTCCACCCTCATCCGGAACATCCACTGTGCGCAACAATGGAGGCTCCGGAAATTATGTGTTTTCCCCAATGCATAAATGGCGTCCCCCACAACTGTCCCCCTGGACCCAGTGCATTCATACCTTTACTGTTGTGTAAATGGGGCCTTCATGGCCGCCATTTATGCAATGGTTGAAAAAACCTAATTCCGGGACCCTCCGTTGTTGCCCACAATAGAGGCTCTGGACAAGGGTGGACGGCTGCCAGGCATTCATCGGGTCATGGGGGTGCTCAAAGTGTGGGCCTTCAAATGTGCCGCAAACACCCGACTGGGCCCGGGTGAGAGCAGGCCCGGGGGTCTCCATTGGACTCAACAACCCAGATGGGTGCTTACAACATTCCTAGTTGCTACCCAGCTTATGTCAAGCTGTGAGCTCTGGGTTTGGAACCATGGGATAGATTGGAAGTCATTCTGCAAAAGGGCTGAGTGCTTATGCATCCCACGTGCCATATTTTCCACACTGAATTTACTCCTTAGTGGGTAAGCTAGGGCAGAACTTCCTTTTTGGTGCCTTCTATCTTAGCATGCAGTGTCTCTCCATTCAAGGCATCCTAGCTGCCTTTTTTATTATGCAGTTTACATCCCAGGCGACACACAGCGTGGGTGGCATGGGTGCCTTTGCTTTATGCATTCCGATCGTGTTGTCAAGTTTGCAATGACAAGGCTCTCAAATGAGGAAGAGTCTAATAGGGTTTGTCATGAGTTTGGGCTAACAGAAACTGTTGTTGTTACATTTCCATGTCGCCTTACCCTGTACCAGTCCCCTGACTTTTGGGCTCTGATGGAAACATATTTGTTGCATGCATAGCCTGAACTATTGCAAGACCCATGGGGACACTGTTGCCAAAAATTGGTAAGGGATACGGACGTCTGACGTTAATTTTCCTTACTTGGGTTCTTGAAAACATGTTAATTGCTAAATACTGCTCTGTTCTAAAAATACGCTGATGCATGCTGTTTGAGCCAGCTGTCCAACAGAGTTCCCATGATCCTTCTCTACCATTCACATTTTTCAGACTCCTGTCTGAGCATTCCCACATTACAAAAAGGCCTGTTGTTGGTTATGTTCTGACCACTTCCCTGGACATTCTTTTAGAACATGAAGCAAGGGCGGGGGGTGGCAAATGTTTTATTATGTTTTTTTATAATTGTATTTTTTAAATTGTTTTGCTTTGTGAATTTTTTTTAAAAAAAGTTTAAAAGTTGCCTAATACCCAGTCAGAGTAGCTCAGTATTTTCTACACCAGTGATAAGTTTCCGGGGCCCACAAATCTTGGGTGGGTGGGGGGAGCATTCAAATCATTTGGGGGCAAATGGATTTTTGAAATTTTAGGAGTTTAAGTAGCCCTGACATTAAAGAGTTGGTCTCATTGAATTTGTTTATTTATTATATTTATATACCACCCCCACAGCCAAAGCTCTCTGGGCTGTTTACAAAAGTTTAAAACAGTGAACATTAAAAACAAATATACAGAAATTTAAAACCATCAAAAGCATAAAAGCAGCAATAGCCATTTAAAACAACTATTCTGGGGTCAGTTAAAAAAAACAAAACTCCGCATATGTTGTTAACTGCCTGGGAGAAGAGAAAAGTCTTAACCTGGTGCCAAAAAGATAACAATGTTGATGCCAGGCAGGCCTCGTTGGGGAGATCATTCCATAATTGGGGGGGCCAACACTGAGAAGGCCGTCTCCCTTGTTGCCATCCTCCGAGCTTCCCTCAGGGTAGGCACTCGGAGGAGAACCTTAGATGTTGAGCGTAGTGTACGAGTAGGTTCATGTCGGGAGAGGCGTTCCGTCAGGTGTTGTGGTCCCAAGCCATGTACGGCTTTGAATGAGACCATTGACGCAGCGAGAAGAAGTGCGCAATTTTGGCAGCGAGGGCAGGCGGCTGCTGAGCCAAGCTTCAAAAGAAGCTCGCGTGGCTCAGCGAGCAGGTGTGATGGCGGGAGCATCCAGGATGCAGGTGAGTTCTCCCACCTTGTTGTGGAATTCACTTCCATAAGATGTAGTGATGGGCACCAATTTGGATGGCTTTAAAAGGGGATTGGACAAATTCATGGAGGAGAAAGCTATCAGTGGCTACTATTCATGATGGCTATGTGCTACCTCCAGCATCAGAAGCAGTATGCCTACCAGTTGCTGGGGAACATGGACAGGAGGGTGCTGTTCCACTCATGTTCTGCTTGCAGGTTTTCATGGGCAGCTGCTTGGCCACTGGGTGAACGCAATGCTGGACTAGATGGACCCTTGGTATTATCCAGCATGACTCTTGTTACGTTCTTATGTTCTTACCTGGGAATAAGCCTAACTAAATGCAATGGAACTTGCTTCCAAGTAAACATGCATAGAATTGCACTGACAATGGCAAATTTAATTCAGATTCCTGCTGTGTACATAAGCATACATTGCAAAAGCAGGGAAAAATTATTCCCTGCACCATGCTAATTGTGAGTGTAATAGGTCACAGGACGGAAAAAGGTGACTCATTTGTTCTAAGTGAGTTTAAATGTGTCTTAAGCATTCGGTTGACATCATTTCAGGACAAAGGAGTAGGTCACTAAGGATGGTGGCAGAGAACAGAAAACAGAAGCCATGGGAAAGTATGATATCAACCAGCCTTCCTCAACCCGGCAATCTCTACATGTGTTGGGCTGCAATTCCCATAATGCCCATCCTGGCTGAGAATTATGGGAGTTGCAGTCCTACGCATCGAGGAAGGCTGAGATAAACCATGTGAGATTTAACCTCTGGCTGCTGTTTATGGCCTTGGTACAAAATGTGTTTGTTTTATATTTAATTGTCACACAAATTAGTTGTTATTGTTGTTGTTGTTATTATTATCATCAATTATTTGTATTCCACCTTTTGCCCCATGTTGGGCCTCAAGGTGGCATTACAAAATTAAAACATATACAATTAAAACCTATAAATACAAATATACAAAAGTTAAAAATATATTAAATACGTTCCAATATTTAAACATTTAAAATAGGTGACAATTTTAAAAGTCCTAGGCCTATACGAAGGTCCAGATTATTTGCCAAAGACCTGCTGGAACAAGAAAGTTTTTGCCTGCTTCTGAAAGCACATTGAGGACGGAGCCAATCTAGCTTCCCTGGGAAGAGTTCCAGAGCACTGGAGTAGCCACCGAGAAGGCTGGCTTTAGGGTGGATTCCTGCACTCGATGGCCTTATAGGCCCCTTCCAACTCTACTATTCTATGATTCTACGAAGGCCCTCTCCCATGTTCGCACCATGAGTGCCTGTGATGGTGATGGGACTGAGAGAAGGGCTTCCCCTGAAGCTCTTAAAGCATGGGCAGGCTCATAAGGGAAAATACTGTCTTTCAGATAACCTTGACTCTTGCTGTATAGGGCTTTATAAGTCATAACCAGCACTTTGAATTGTGGCTGGAAACAGGCAGGACGCCAGTGGAGCTGTTTTAACAGGGGAGTTGTATGCTCCCTGTAAGATTCTAAGGGCCTTCCTAGACGAGGCCTTAGCGCGCCTTCTGACTCGGTTTCCCTGCTGTGCGTCCAGATGACGCACAGGGGAATCCGGGGGCAGGCCGCGCTGAGGCCTCCTCCAACGTGCCATAAGCGAATGCGCTTATGGCGCGCCTTTCCCCCAGCTCCGGCCTCAGGCCGGGGCTGGGGGAAGTGTGGAGACTTCCGCGGCTTTTCGTGGCTCCTCGCTTACTTGCGAGGAGCCGCGAAAAGCCGTGGACCGGCCTGGCACAGCGCTCATATGAGCGCTGTGCCCATCGGCCCGGGGGCGGGGGGGGAAAGAGAGGGGAGGGGGAAGGATGGCAGGGTGGGTGGCAAGGGGGGGGCGGGTGACAGAGGGAGCGCCGTGCGCCGCCGCCGCCGCTCACAAGCAGGCGAGCGGCGCTTGCCCGGGCAAGCACCGTTCGCCTGCTTGCGAGCGGTGGCGGCGGCGCGCAGCGCTCCCTCTGTCACCCGCCCCCCCCTTGCCACCGACCCTGCCATCCTTCCCCCCCCCCCAGTTTTAACAAAAACACCCCTTACCTTCCCGGAGTCTTTGGGCCACCCGCGGCCCCTTTAAACAAACAAACAAAAAATGGCGGACGCCGCAGGGCTTGCGTCCTCCCTGCGGCTCCGCCGTCTGGAAGCCTGGGGGAGGCGCGCTAATGGTAGCGCGCCTCGGCCCCGCCTCCCTGCCGGCGTAAGCCGGCAGGTCTAGTAAGGCCCTATAAGTAGCTTTCATGGGGCTTATGTCTGTGTCCTTGAGGACATGGGACTTTTCTGTGTTCACGTACAGAAAGTACTTGAGCCCTGTCTCTTCTCAAAGCTCCACCGGCATAGCTGATGGTGGGAACCCCATGCACGTCCTGAGTGCTGGATCATGCTTGACTTGATAGCTAGGAGGTGCCTGCTGATACTCAGCCTATTGGAGCCTGAACAAAAATCTCATCTGCTCATTTCTCTGTAATTTAGTCAAGATACACTTACATTTAAATTGTCTTATTTTAGAGAGACTGTCAAGTTTATTGACCTCATTGCTGTAGTTAAACCAAAAAGTCGTCGTCATCATTTCCTCCTTGGGCTCTGTTCTCAGAAATGTCTGCCATAGCCATTAAAAAAAAGAAGCCTACTCAAGGCAGTTTCAATTTTCAGCTAACAGGAGCACTGTGTGTTTAAGCTAGAGGAGCAAAATGCACTTTATGGAATTTCTGCATGATTAGGATTGCTTCATGCTGTTCCTTGAGATAGCTCCTCCACAGGATTCTTTGATATTAAATTAATGAATGATGACGCCTTCACTCATAAGAAGCTCCTGAATATTGAGTGGGATAATTGGACTGGACCTCTTGAAGATGCTGGTGTGACCCAGGGCTTTAATTGTAGCATTTGACTACATATGGAAAGCAGGACAAGGCTCCTGAATCTTTAACAGTCATACACAAAAGGAAATTTCAGCAGGTGTCATTTGTATGCATGCAGCACCTGGTGAAATTCCCTCTTCATTACAACAGTTAAATCTGCAAGAGTCCTGCCCCATTTTGTATCCGGTCACTCTAGTATAGCTCCTGCAACTTTGATTCTTGAGATGAAGAGGGAATTTCTCCAGGTGCTGCATATATACAAATGACACATGCTGAAATTCCCTTTTCTATACAACTATTAAAGATATAGGAGCCCTGTCCTGCTTTCCATATGGTCACCCTAGACTACACCTTGTGCATACTTGAGTTTCTTGGTGCAAATTTCCCAGTGCCAACGGCCAGGACAGGCCTACTATTTTTAACCTTTGTAAACCACCCAGAGAGCTTTGGCTATGGAGCGGTATATAAATGTAAATAATAATAATAATAATAATATAATATCCTCACTCATTTTTCTGTTACGTCCAAAAATATTCCTTCAGAGTACATATATTAAAAAAAAGTTCCACTAGATTTAGGCAGGGTGAAACTGCCTGAACCCAGTCCTGTGCCTGTTTACCCAGAAGCAGACCAAGCGCCAACACCCGGCATCCTTGGGCAGCTGTCAAGGGCCCACGGGTGCTGCGTTTGTGTGAGCCACCCGCCATTTAAAATTCCCTACAACGTCTCAGTATGCTGCCAAGTTGGGACATTGTGGGAAATCTAAAATGGTGGGGGTCACCTTGCATCCCCTCCATTGCAGATCTCACTACTGCTGCCTTCACTGGGGATCCTGTAGGGGTTAAGGGTTCCAGCAGATAGCATGTGGAACCTCCTTGAACCTATAGTTACCCTTGCTGCGAAGCAAATCCCATTGATCTCGATGAGATTGACTCCTAAGTAAGTCTGCAGAATGTGGCCATCACCTGAGGCAGCAGATGCTGGGAGGCAGCAGCAACGTGTTGGAAGAGAGAGCTGTGGTCCACACAGGTGTCTTCAGGTGTGGAGGATGCTGTCCTGTCGCCAGTGTCAAAGAAACAGTCCAGCCCTCTGTGGAACATGGAATGGGAGTAGGTGCAATGTAATTCTTTGCTTCAGCCAGCAAAATGTCTTCAGTCGGCCCTGTTGCATAGAATTGCTGCCCATCAAACATTCTCAGAATGGTGCAAAATTGTTCAAACAGATTCATATGGAGGGAGGTGCAGTGACTAAAAGTGTGGTGTAGTGGCTACAGTGATGGACTGGGAGTCAGGAAATCCAGCTTCTATTCCCCACTCGGCCATGGAAGCGCACTGGGTGACTTTGGGCCAGTCACAGACTCTTTAAGCCCAACCTACTCACAGGGTTGTTGTCGTGAGGATAAAATGGAGAGGAGGGGGATTATCTACACTGCCCTGGGTTCCTTGGAAGGGAAAAGGCAGGATGGAAATGTGATGATGATGATGATGATGATGATGATGATGATGATGATGATGTTCAAATCCCACATTGGCCGCAAACTTGCTAGTTGGCTGTTCGTCACTAGAGGGGGGCCAGTTTATTGACTCAGGAAACATTAATTTGTCCCTTTTTTAAAAAAATCCTTATCTTCTTGACATCGACTACGAATGAGACAATGGAAGAAAATGACTTCAAGGAGGAGAAATCGGCAGGCAGTGTTCCAAATGAAGAAAAAGAAAAAAAAACTCAGACAAGAGCCAAGGCAGGCAAAAACGTTAGTAATGATCATGACAGTGCTGCGGAGCGGAGGGTGAGGCATCTGGGTCCTTTAAGCTACCAATTTTGCCCAATTAGTGGCATTAAAGGGTGGCTGCAGAGCAATAATAAACAGGGAAGTTAGAGACAAGCTACAGCGTCATCTGTCAGTGTATCCCCAGCCAAGTCAGTGTTTTGTTCATCTTGCAGTTTTTTCCTCCCAGAGAACATGCTGTGTTAACTCTCGGTCTAATCTCTATATTTATTTTGTGCTTCTGGAGTACAGTTGAACAAGATATCTGATCAAAGCCTGGGAAATCAGGTCAAGACAGTTTTCAGTGAAATTCAAGAATATTAACTTTGTGCATCTTTTTTTCATGCTTCTTCGAGTGAGGGGTGGAAGCATACTGCCTCTGATACTGGAGGTAGATATAACCATCAAGACCAGTAGCTATTCATAGCATTGACGGTAGGAAAAGGTGCTGAAGAACACTCACCCCAGACCCAGAAGGCCTCCCAGGAGGAGTCAGAGGAATTTCCCTCTATCCTGCTGACAAAGGCATGCCTTATGCTATAACTTGCTCCTCAAGAACAGCCTAACTCCAAGGAGCAAGCTTTTGTTTCTACTCCTAAGTCAGTTTTCCCCCAAGTCAGGATCCTTCAAAAAGGTCTTGACGTAGGAATGTGCCAACCTACCCAAGACAAAATTGGCCCACAATTGCTTCATGAATTGCCCTAGGGATTGGTGTAGTATAGCGATTGTTAAAGCTGAGCTTCAAATAGTAGATGGGGCTGGTTGTTAAAAGACCATGAACTATTATCAGTATTCTAAAGTTTGTTTTGTTTTTTAAGTAACATCTAAATCAACCCTTGGAAGCAAGTGCTATACCAGGGGTGATCCAACAGCCTCCTTCCCTATGCGGCTGTAAAGATGGTTTTATTCAGGCAGGCATTTGATTAATAACTTCTCTCTGCTGGTTTTAATTGCTTTTATTATTTATGTTTTGTTGTGGTTTGGGGTATTTCTATTCCTGTTTGTATTCTTACCCTGCTTTAAATGTATTTTTATACAGAAAAGCAGGATAAAAAAATAAAACGCAATCAATAAATGAATGAAGAGCAATAGTAATATGATGTTTGACTTCCATGCTTTATTCTGCATGCAGTATTCCAGTTGAAGCATAAAATAGGGCATTTTAACATTATTTACTTGTATCTTACGGTGAAGAATTTGACAGTTTTGTTCATGGAGAAGCATCATGAGTGCTATCATGAAGGTAATAGGAGTTTCCTGGTAGGGACTCAGTGTCTTCTAACAATCATCTGGACCAAAACCAGTTTAGGTGTGAATTGCAACCAGCCCTGTAGGGAGCTTTCTATTTTCACTCTCACTGAAGCCAGTGGGAATCTTTCAGTTCATTAAAGTGGTTCGATTGGGCCTGGAGTGAGGCTGGATCTTGGAATTGTTTCACAGAACCAATTTTTCTTCACCTCTTAAGAAATCAGTTGGAAGATAATACATTGCTTGCACACAACAGTTTGGATCCTAGGGTGCCCTTCTGTTCCTAGAACAGCTATTTTATGCCACCACTAGAGCACAGCCAGATGTTTTGGATTGCAACTCTCAGAGCATTTCCATGCCAGCTTTCTGGCTTCTGGCTTTCTGGTGTGCTCCCTTTACACACACTCCCCTCCCCTCCCCGTAACCAGGAGTTCCATAAGTTTCATTTATACAGCCACAAAATGGTGCTGTCTTCCATCTCTTTTTACAGCACGTTTCCTCTTTTCATGGTGAAATGGAAAAGGGGTCTTTTCATTACTACTTTTTTCCAGTTTCAATTAAACCACAGAAAGTATGAGAGAGGCACTGGAGGATTGCAGCATCATATAATTGACCAGGAAACTTATTTATTTATTTATTTATTTATTTATTTTATTTATTTAATTTATTTATTTATTTATTACATTTTTATACCGCCCAATAGCCGAAGCTCTCTGGGCGGTTCACAAAAATTAAAACCATCATAAAACAACCAACAAGTTAAAAACACAAATACAAAATACAATATAAAAAGCACAACCAGGATAAAACCACACAGCAAAATTGATATAAGGTTAAAATACAGAGTTAAAACAGTATAATTTAAATTTAAGTTAAAATTAAGTGTTAAAATACTGAGTGAATAAAAAGGTCTTCTGCTGGCGACAAAAGGAGTACAGTGTAGGCGCCAGGCGGACCTCTCTGGGGAGCTCATTCCACAACCGGGGTGCCACAGCGGAGAAAGCCATCCTCCTAGTAGCCACCTGCCTCACTTCCTTTGGCAGGGGCTCACGGAGAAGGGCCCCTGTAGATGATCTTAAGGTCCAGGTAGGTACATATGGGAGGAGGCGTTCCTTCAAATAACCTGGCCCCAAACCGTTTAGGCCTTTAAATGTCAATACCAGCACTTTGAAACGGGCCCGGACCTGGACTGGCAGCCAGTGAAGTTGTAAAAGGACTGGCGTAATGTGATCTCGCCAGCCAGTCCCTGTTAGTAAACGGGCTGCCCTGTTTTGTACCAGCTGAAGCTTCCGGACCGTTTTCAAAGGCAGCCCCACGTATAACGCATTGCAGTAATCCAAAGGAGAGGTTATCAGAGCATGGATAACTGCAGCTAGGCTATCACTGTCCAGATAAGGGCGCAGTTGGTATATCAGCCTAAGCTGATAAAAGGTGCTCTTTGCCACTGAGTTCACCTGTGCCTCAAGTGACAGTTCTGGATCCAAGAGCACCCCCAAACTATGGAGCCGATCCTTTAGAGAGAGTGCAACCCCGTCCAGGACAGGGCAAACAACACCTCGCCGGACAAATGAACCACCCGCTAACAGTACCTCCGTCTTGTCTGGATTGAGTCTCAGTTTGTTAGCCCTCATCCAGTCCATTACCGTGCCCAGGCACTGGTTCAGAACAGTCATGAGCATGCTATATATAGCTTGTTTAGTGGAACCCTCAGTCTTACTGACCATTGGCTATAATGGTTGTTGCTGGTTTGATTGGGGCATCTAATTATGTAAACAAATCCAAGTTAGCAGTAAGTATGAATAAATTGGCTTACTCCCCTTGGGAAGAAACGTTAAAAATTGTTTTTTACCAGAATAACTGATTGAAAGTCATGGGTGTTTTATTTAGTTTTGGTTTGCCTGTAAAAATAAGTTCTTAGATGGAAATGATAGGATTATTACATCCAGCAGTGATTAGTGATTACTGATACACCACTCAGTAGTTGTAGGATGTTGCAATACTAATCACATTCAAAACATAGAAAACATTTTTAAAAACACGCACAAAAAAACCGAATGGCCATAAAAAGTGACTTGATTGCTGAAAAGGTTTAATACTATGATTTCTAATCATAAAAGAAGTGATTAAATAGATTATTAATATAATTTGGGAACTATGTCTAAATGAACATATGTTGGTTGCAGTGGGAGAGGTTAATGATATTCAGATGACTGCAGATGGGAGTGAAATATTATTGTTCAGGCATGGAGAAAGGGTGTCAAGTGTTTAACTCCCCAATGCCATTGCAAATGCAGAGAAACATAACCTGCAGTTTCAGTCCTGCAATTTCAATCTATCAAAGACATCTTGTGATATTCAAAGTGATTTGTTTTTCAGCCTGGAAGCTATTGTGCAGTGGTTTCTACCCTCCTGGATAGTAGTTTTTACATTACAAACTTAAGTCAGTTTTTTACCAGTAAAATCATACCTGCCTTTCCCTCCCTCCAAAGTTATTCCCAAGACTTTTGGGAATTATAATTTGATGACGTGCTGGGAATTTTTGGCTTGAGTTCCTTAGCTCCTTTCACAAAACGACAGTTCCCAGAGGGAATGATTGTTAAAACAGTATATATCTATAGTATCGGAACATCCATTTGACCTGTTCAAACAACACGCTAAGCCATGGTTAGGCCGCTAGTTCTTTAGCAGCAAATGGTTAGTGAGCGTGTTTAAACCATGGTTATGTAGCCACCATGGTTAGAAATGGTTCACACGATATGCTAAGTCATGTTTCACACAACACACTGATCCAACTCAAAATGCTTAACCACCATGGCTTAGTGGGTCGTCTGAAAGGGGCAATGTCTCCTAATGGAAACTGCATTGTGCTGTAGTAGAAATAGTGATCTAAGCTACTTTCGATAAAGCTCTATACTTGGTAGGGCCAATTAGTTAGCTCATACCATTTTCCTATGGATCTATCAATTTTGGTTTCTCACTCTCTCTCTCTCTCTGGCCAGGAACGCTTTTATATAGCTTTGATTGCTATGCCAGCTGCGCCCTTTCTTGGAGATAGCAGATGTGGCCTCTGTTATACTTTCTTTGGTCAAATCCTGTTAAGATTATTCTGTTGTATGTTTTGTTTTGTTTTGCTTTTGAGAAAGAAAAAGAGATGCCTCAGTTAGCATGCAAGTAATAGTTTCTCTGAGTTTTATTTATTTCTTTGTTGCATTTATGGGTGTGTCTACACCATATTATGTAGAGGGAGGGAAATGGGATGATCCTGGACTTACCTGTTTCCGGGATCGTCCCAGGGTGTCTACATGTGGCATGTGACATCCCGGGAAGAAGAGGACGTCAGGCCCGCCATTTTGTTTTGTTTTTTTAATTGAAAAAGAGTGCAGGAGCGCTCCATCGCAAAAGTGAGGTGTGTGTGTTTTAAAAAAACTCCCGCTTCCCCCCCACACACACACCTGATGGGCACAGAGCTCCTGAGGATTCCTGCATTGAGCAGGGGGTTGGACTCGATGGCCTTGTAGGCCCCTTCCAACTCTGCTATTCTATGCTTCTATGCCCGGTTCCCTGCTCCTCGAGGTTATAAATAAATAATACTTACGAGGAGCCAGGATGAAACCAGAACAGTCGGCCACATGTCCCGTGGTCTCAGGATCATCCTGAGACTGCAGGAAAAGTCGTGATTAAAGGGTAGGGCGATATCCTGGAGAAAGGGAGGGATCATCCCTCCCTGCTCCCGGGATCCCCTGTGTGTCATGTGGATGCATAGGGACGATCCCCGGGATATCGCCCCATCTAGACATGCCCTAAATTCCACATGATTTCCAAGGAGTAGTACATGACCCTCCTTTTCCTCTCCATTTTATCCTCGCAACAATTCTGTGAGGTAGGTTAGGCTGAGAGACAGTGAATAGCCCAAAGTTGTCCAGTGGACTTCATGGCTGAAAGGGTACTATAACTCACGTCTCAGTCCAAAACGCTAAACATGCACCAATCTTTTCAATTGTGTTTCCAGATTGCTTTATATTTTTCCCCCAGAAGTCCTTACCCAAATTTATAGGCATTCTTGTGTGCATTTATCCTAATATATGTATTTCAATTTTGCAATTTTGCCTCACTTTGTGGGCATTTCTTTTTGCAAAAAGTTGCCCCTACTATAATACATTTCTGTGTGTTCTTTTAACTGATATAATACCTATACATTCCCTTTCTTTCCCAAATGCCCATAGGATGTTTTTACCTTCTCATAAGGATAGTTCATCAGCTTCTTATGTGCCATAGAAGTTCTGGAAGAGAAGTAGGATTGAAAAGGTGCAATGTCTCTGAGGACCAGGACAGTATTACAGCATGGGGTTTTATGTATTTGTGACTATGAGGCTGATTTGCTTGTTCTTTGCAAATCACTAAATTTTCTTACCCTGTGCCTCTTGAGCAGGAGATCCCCGAAAAGGCTTCTAAATGAAATCTCAACCTCGTCATTTGTCCTCAGTGGCCAAAAAATCTGTACACATGAGTCTGGGGAGAACCGTGCCCACTACTAGAGGGCTTTCTCTGACGTTTGGATTGGTGCTGAAGAGGCAAGCTGCTTTTACAGCCTTAATGTGAACTGAAAGGTGGGCAGCCTCTCCAGCTTGTGGTGGAAAATTATAAAAACCAGTCAGTTCTTCAGCATTTTCCCTCCTGGTTTTCATTGTGGCCTTGGAAACCACCAGAACGTGCCCAAGAACCATTTGTGGGCCCCAGATCACTGTCCTGATACATAGTTCAGAACAACCACTGTCCTAACACATAGTTCAGAAGTTCAGGATACAAAAACTAGGAAGTTACTATATCTGCTTTATTGTCACTTCCCTTCCCTTGTATAGGAAGCACAAACACTCCTTGTGTCTTTTCAGAGTGAAATTCTCTTTGTGGCAGAAGAGGAGAATGGGAGACTTATTTTCCCCAGCAGGAGTCCCAAACACAAGCCCTCATGAGCTTTGGATTTCTAGCAATTAACTGGATCGTATCCAGCACGAAAACGAATTGATTAGCAAGGCTAGCTTCTTAGGGAATCCGTTAATAATGGTGGAGTTCAGCTTATGTGCAGCAACAGGTGCTTTTATTGGGTATGCAGGTACTTTAATGAAATATGCATGACTTTTGTAACGGTGCAGAGGAAGGGAATTTTCAATGGATGATGTGTTTTTTTCAAAGTGGGCACGACGACACGCTTCCCTTGAACACAGAGGTATAACTAATGTTGCTTTTGCACTGAAGTACCGGTGGCTGATGAAGTCTTCATAGGTCTGGTGCTGACGTAACGCTGGCCGGGTTCACATGACCTTGGAGGAGAATTAAGCCACAATGGCTTATTTCTCGCCCCTGGCAGCACAGCTTGTCATATCATGGGCAGAGGGGCTTGTTGCCACCTGTAACAAGCTGCCCCACTCATATTTGCATGACCCGACAAGATGCAGTGAGGGGAATTATGTTAATCCCTCCAGCACATGTGGAGAGGGAAAATAAGACACCATGGTTTATTTCCCCTTCATGATCATATGAACCAAGTCACAGGCCTTAGCTGAACCTAAGGTTTATCCCAGGGTTGTCCCGGGGTCGTCCCTGCCTGCTCCCGGGATCCCCTGTGTGTCATTTACATGAACAGGGATGACCCCGGGACAGTCCCGGGATAAACCTTAGGTCTAGCTATGGCCTCTATTTTCCTACAATTTCCTCTCCTTATCGCTAGTTTGCCTTAATCCTAGCTTAGCATTACATCTGCCTCAATTTATTTATTTATTTAAAACATTTATATCCTGCCCTATATCATTATGATCTCAGAGCGGCATACAGATAAAAACGTACAGTATAAAATAATAAATATGCACAGTTAAAAACAAATTAAACCATGATCCAAGTTAAAACAATATATAATTTAAAAGCAGTAAAAACAGTTAAAACAGTATGCAATGTTAAAACAGTATGCAATAAAACAGTAAACAATGTTAATCAGCAGTATAGTGGAGCCAGGGCAGCACATTTTGATTAGCAGGGACACGTCTGTCATCTCCCCATGCCCTGTTCCTTCTTACCTTCCCTGCAATTTTGAAAGGGGAAAAATTATTATTTTTTTGACAACAAGTTGAGAGCTATCCCTGTTGTCATGCAAAGTATTTTAGGGTGGCCTCATTCTGAATGGGCAATTAACACCCATTTGCTTTATAAAAGACCTGCTCCTGGTATATAGATAAGAATGGCTTAATCTGGTTTGTTGATATGGGTCAACACAGCTGCCTGCGTTTTTTGCCGTACCTTGTGATATGGCTATGAGAGCTGTCGTAATGGGCACCTCAAGGTCCCTCAGGACAACTCCTCTTTGATGCTTGGCTCAGGGTTGGGGTTCCAGGTCATCCCCTAAAGAGGAGTCCTCCAAAGGGAGCATAGCAGACATATTCTTGTATATGCTTTTCTATCATGTGTTGCAGTTTTTTATTTTTTTATTTATTTTTATTTATTTAAGGATTTTTATGCCGCCATTCAGCCAAAAAAGGCTCTCACGGCAGCTTACAAAAGTATTTCTTGACAGTCCCTGCCCACAGGCTTACAATCTAAAAGACACGACACAAAATCACCATAGGCCAGGGGTGGCAGGTTTCCAGTGTGCATAGGCAAAGTTCTCTTCCCACGGGGGCTTCTCCATTCACTTTAATTGAATGGGCACCTCCAGTGGAGGCTGGCAGCTCCTATTTCAGTGGGTCGGTGAATCCTCTCTGGGTTTCAGTCAGCACTGGTCAGAAGTCTAAAGGAGCTGTCCTGGTTCTCAAATGGGTTCAGCACCTTGGATAGCTCTTTAGAGCCAGCAGGGCACATGGTGGCTCTAGATGGTAATGAAAGCCTGCCGGGGCTTTCTCTTTTGCAATGATAAAAAGAATTATGATCACTTTAAAAAACCAAATGAGCACATGTACAGATTCATAAATACCCTTGACCAATTACTGCTGGAAACTCTTCATTTGAAGTTTGAATATTTTTAACCATGTCTTTGCTTATGCAGTTTCCTTGCACACTTAAATGTAGAAGAAACTTGTATTACTCGTTTATTCATTCTTACAAATAGCCCCCCAAAAATACATGAAGGATTTCCTGTCCCAGTCTAATGGAATTATTTTATTAATCAGAACTCTGTGTTACGTCCTGTGAATTCTATTAACATTTCTATTCTCCTGTGAATTTGCCACACACAGAGATACACACACACACACACACACACACCAACTCTTGGTATGGCTTTTGTAAAAATAAACAATATGTCTACTCTATTGGAAGGAAAGCACATTAATAGATTAAAACAGCTCTTTTAGAATTTCGTTATTACTTAAGAGCTTTGCTCAAATGGAAGGAAATGGCCATTAGTACTTAGAAGAAAGCAGATAATCTGTAAGAGGAATTTATTTTCCATAAGATTTCCAAGCCTCAGGGAAATGTGACATTACCCACATTTCTATTCCCTTAGGTATGTCTGCGTGAGTATGGCTACAGAGTGTGGAATGATAGACTGAGTGGGTGTGGCTGGTGATGCTGTGGAAAAGGGGGAGGAGTATAAAAATGGGGGAGCTGAGTGGTCTGAGGGGTTCAGTTGGTGATTGGGTTTGTTTAGCTGTGTGATTTCTTGTCAGGGCTGGTGTGAGGAGTGAGTGAAAATAAGATCATAGGGACTAAGGATTGTTATTATTAGATTTGTTACTACCAGTATTCTTAAGAATAGGCAGGATTTGAATAGAATTTGAAGGAACTAAGAACTGTAAACAACAATAAACATTTTTGTTATTTTGCTACCATAAAACCACGTGCCAGTTTGGCTGTGTCTCCTGCTCTATGGGTTCATAAATAAACACATTACATTAAACCTTCAGCCTGCTTTATTCACAGAAAAGCCTTTTCCAAATCTCCTTACCTTTCCCCTCTGCTATAAGGGAAAAGTTATACTTTTCTTTTTACCCCTTCCTCAGGTATTTAAGTCGTGGTGCTTAGCCTGAGGGAGGTGTGCGCGTCAAAGCCTGGTGGGTGAGGTGGTGGTGTTGCACCCTACTATAAGGCAAAGTGAAACAAATGCCTCAGGTAGCAGATCCAGAGGGGCAGCAGTTGCAGGCTCCCATTCCATTCCCTCATGACCATCCCCCCAGGGCATTCCCCTCTCTTGGAGGATAGAGCTGAGTGTGCTACAGGCTGTGCTGCACTCCGTAAAATATCCTGTTGACCTCATGTGTGGTAGAGGATGCAATCCTATTTTGTTGTTTATTCGTTCAGTCGCTTCCGACTCTTCGTGACTTCATGGACCAGCCCACGCCAGAGCTTTCTGTCGGCTGTCGCCACCCCCAGCTCCCCCATGGTCAAGTCTGTCACCTGCAGAATATCATCCATCCATCTTGCCCTTGGTCGGCCCCTCTTCCTTTTGCCTTCCACTTTCCCTAGCATCAGCCTCTTCTCCAGGGTATCCTGTCTTCTCATTATGTGGCCAAAGTACTTCAGTTTTGCCTTTAATACCATTCCCTCAAGTGAGCAGTCTGGCTTTATTTCCTGGAGTATGGACTGGTTTGATCTTCTTGCAGTCCAAGGCACTCTCAGAATTTTCCTCCAACACCACAGTTCAAAAGCATCTATCTTCCTTCGCTCAGCTTTCCTTATGGTCCAGCTCTCGCAGCCATAGGTTACTACGGGAAATACCATTGCTTTAACTATGCGGACCTTTGTTGTCAGTGTGGTGTCTCTGCTCTTAACTATTTTATCAAGATTTGTCATTGCTCTCCTCCCAAGAAGTAAACGTCTTCTGATTTCCTGGCTGCAGTCAGCGTCTGCAGTAATCTTTGCGCCCAGAAATACAAAGTTTGTCACTGCCACCACGTTTTCTCCCTCTATTTGCCAGTTATCAATCAAGCTGGTTGCAATAATCTTGGTTTTTTTGAGGTTTAACTGCAACCCAGCTTTTGCACTTTCTTCTTTCACCTTTGTCATAAGGCTTCTCAGCTCCTCCTCGCTTTCAGCCATCAAAGTGGTGTCATCTGCATATCTGAGATTGTTAATGTTTCTTCCTGCGATTTTAACTCCAGCCTTGGATTCGTCAAGCCCAGCACGTCGCATGATGTGTTCTGCATACAAGTTGAATAGGTAAGGTGAGAGTATACAACCCTGCCGTACTCCTTTCCCAATCTTAAACCAGTCCGTTGTTCCGTGGTCTGTTCTTACCGTTGCTACTTATTCGTTATACAGATTCCTTAGGAGGCAGACAAGATGACTTGGTATCCCCATACCACCAAGAACTTGCCACAGTTTGTTATGATCCACACAGTCAAAGGCTTTAGAATAGTCAATAAAACAGAAATAGATGTTTTTCTGGAACTCCCTGGCTTTCTCCATTATCCAGCGGATATTGGCAATTTGGTCTCTAGTTCCTCTGCCTTTTCTAAACCCATGAATTGCTGGAGTCTACCTTGCAGGATCTTGAGCATTACCTTGCTGGCATGTGAAATAAGTGCCACTGTACGATAGTTGGAACATTCTTTAGTGTTTCCCTT
This sequence comes from Elgaria multicarinata webbii, assembly GCF_023053635.1. Taxonomy (NCBI): domain Eukaryota; kingdom Metazoa; phylum Chordata; class Lepidosauria; order Squamata; family Anguidae; genus Elgaria; species Elgaria multicarinata. Next base: position 116,036,986 of record NC_086175.1, read on the forward strand.
TTTTGGTATGGGGATATAAGTTGATTTTTTCCAGTCTGATGGCCATTCTTGTGTTTTCCAAATTTGCTGGCATATGGCATGCATCACTTTGACAGCATCATCTTGCAATATTTTAAACAGTTCAGCTGGGTTACCGTCGTCTCCTGCTGCCTTGTTATTAGCAATGCTTCTTAAGGCCCATTCAACCTCACTCTTCAGGATGTCTGGCTCTAACTCACTGACCACACTGTCTGAGCTATCCCCGATATTATTATCCTTCCTATACAGATCTTCCGTATATTCTTGCCACCTTTTCTTGATCTCTTCTGTTTCTGTTAGGTCCTTGCCATCTTTGTTTTTGATCATACCCATTTTTGCCTGGAATTTACCTCCGATGTTTCTAATTTTCTGGAAGAGGTCTCTTGTCCTTCCTATTCTATTATCTTCTTCCACTTCCGCACATTGCTTGTTTAAAAATAATTCCTTATCTTTTCTGCCTTTTGCCTTTTGCTTTCCTTCTTTCTTGGGCTACTTCCAGTGTCTCAGCAGACAGCCATCTTGCCTTCTTGGTTTTCTTTTTCTTTGGGACGTTTTTTGTTGCCACCTCTTGGACAATGTTGCGAACTTCTGTCCATAGTTTTTCCAGGACCCTATCTACTAAATCTAGTCCCTTAAATCTATTCTTCACTTCCACTGCATATTCATTAGGAATATTAGTGAGCTCATATCTAACTGATCTGTGGGTCTTCCCTATTCTCTTTAGTTTGATTCTAAATTGTGCAATAAGAAGTTCGTGATCTGAACTACAGTCAGCTCCAGGTCTTGTTTTCACTGTCTGTATAGATATCCGCCACCTTTGGCTGCAAAGGATGTAGTCAATCTGATTTCGGTGTCGGCCACCTGGTGAAGTCCATGTATAAAGCCGTCTTTTAGGTTGTTGGAAGAGAGTGTTTGTTATGCATAGTGAGTTGTCCTGGCAGAATTCTATCAGCCTATGTCCTGCTTCATTTTGTTCTCCTAGACCATGCTTACCTGTAATTCCAGCTGTCATTTGACTGCCCACCTTAGCGTTCCAGTCTCCTGTAACGAAAATAACATCTCTTTTTGGTGTATTATCCAGTAGGTGCTGCAGATCCTCATAGAACTGATCTACTTCTGCTTCTTCAGCATCTGTGGTTGGGGCATATATTTGGATCACTGTGATGTTAAATGGCTTACCCTGAATTCGAATTGCGATCATTCTATCATTTTTTGGATTGTATCCAAGTACTGCTTTAGCCACTTTATTATTAATTATGAAGGCTACTCCATTTCTTCTGTGATCCTCTTGTCCACAGTAGTAGATCTGGTGGTGATCTGATGGTGGAATGGTGGTGATCCATTCCAGTCCATTTCAGTTCATTGACACCCAATATATCAATATTTAATCTTGACATCTCACCAATAACCACATCCAATTTGCCCTGGCTCGTAGATCTTACATTCCAGGTTCCTATGGTGTGTTGATCTTTAGAACATCGGATTCGTCGTTCACCACCAGCACCGTCGGCCGCTATCCGTCCTTTCGGCTTTGAGCTAGCTGCGTCATCACATCTGGGGCTAGTTGAACTTATCCTTTGTTCCTCCCCAGTAGCATTTTGACCATCTTCCGACCTGGGGGTCCTATCTTCCGATGGTATACCGACATATCTCTGGTTGTACTGATCCATTTAGTTTTCATGGCAAGAATACTGGGGTGGGTTGCTATTACCTTCCCCAGGGATGGTATTTAGTCTGACCTCTCTGCCATGACCTTCCCGTCTTGGGTGTCCCTTCACGGTTTAGCTCATGGCATTCTTGAGGTGATCAAGCTCCAGCACCACGACACCCTAACGATCTCCTTTGCTGGATGCAATCCTATTACAGGGTTAAAATAAGAGTCAACCATCAGTCCAGTCAACATCTATATGTTAGGGTGACCATATGAAAAGGAGGACAGGGCTCCTGTATCTTTAACAGTTGCATAGAAAAGGGAATTTCAGCAGGTGTCATTTGTATATATGGAGAACCTGGTGAAATTCCCTCTTTATCACAACAGTTAAAGTGCAGGCGCTTTACTAGAGTGACCAGATTTAAAAGAGGGCAGGGCACCTGCAGCTTTAACTGTATCCATATATACAAATGACACCTGCTGAAATTCCCTTTACAATACAACTGTTAAAGATACAGGAGCCTTGTCCTCCTTTTCATATGGTCACCCTACTATTTGTGGAATGGATTGAGTGCCATCTTGTCCTTTCCTTTGGGCAGCAAAATATCTTTTCTTCAGGCAGCCATGCCAAATTTTTGCTAGAATCTAAAGCAGCATAAAATTTGACTTATTTATTGTTGCAATTTACAGTATATCATGCCTTTCTGACAGTGGTTTTTGAAGTGGCTAACGGTAAAGTACATTTATATATTGCATTAGAGCAATATAATGATATAGCTCTATATTACTTTTTCATTTAAGTACTATTTTTTAATTGTCAGAAAGTGATTTAGAGGCATTTGAAAGACTGAATAAAATAGGTGATAACATTGGCACACACCTTATTTCCAATGGGGTTGGACTCGATGGCCTTATAGGCCCCCTTCAACTCTACTATCCTAATGGCTTTGCTAGACCATGGTTTCGCCCGGGCTGATACTTGGGCTCGCCCCTGTGTGTCCAGATGATGCATGGGGATCCTGTGGTCATGCAGGGATCAACCCTCCCTTGCCCCAGGTTAACGGGCTCCACTTTTGGCCTGGTATTTCCGCAGTCCTGGGCTGAGCCCGGGACCACGAATGGTCTAGCCTGTTCTGCAGCTTTTCCCAGCTACGCGACTTACTTGCGCGTAGCCAGGAGAAGCCACACACAGGGCAGGGGAAGAGATCACGGCTGGGGGGGGCAAGATCGCGGCCTGGGAGGAGATCGGGGGCAGGGGGGACATCGGGGGGAGCGGGGAAACCTTTTAAAAAAACAAAACAAAAAAATACTTACCTTTGGCGTGCCTGTGCACCCAGCCCTTTAAAAATTAAAAAAATGGCGGACGCAACGGGGCTTTCCTTTAGCCCATCGCATCTAACGTGTGGATTAGAGCAACAGCCCGTGCTAGCTGCAGCGCGGGCTCGCCCCTCCACATGCCCAGATTTTAAGGTAGGTCTAGCAAAGCGCTATGATTCTATGTACTGAATTATAATAGATTCACCTGCCTGATAAGCTGCTGCCCACATCAAAACCACACCTCTTAAAAAAGAGAGAATAGTAGTGCTAAGGGCATGTACACCTGTGAAGATTGAATCACTTTTCCATCTGTCTCAAAAAAGCTGGACTTTCTCCAGTAAGAAAAAAGACAAAAACAGGACTGGGAGAAGATAGGAGGATTACAAATGGATGGCAGCATCATATAGACCTTGTTTTAAAATGTGGGTGAACGAGTCATGGCAATTCCACAATGAATCGTCATCTGGAAGCAGCCCAGAAATTAATCAACCATACTCTTTAAAACAGGGGTGCAGAATCTCTTTTAGCCCAAGGACCAGCTTCCATTTCAGAGAAGTTCTCAAGGGCTGCATTGCAGTGGTGGGTGAAGCTAAAGGCAAAGAGCAAAGGGACAGGGACAGATTACTAAAAATACCAGCATATTGTAGCTTAAACCTCTTACTGACAGTAACATCTTGGTTGTGCTTTTTATACTGTATTTTGTATTTGTGCTTTTAACCTGTTGGTTGTTTTATTATGGTTTTAATTTTTGTGAACCGCCCAGAGAGCTTCGGCTATTGGGCGGTATAGAAATGTAATAAATAAAATAAATAAATAAATATAAACTAAGGCTTAGGAGAGGTGTTTCAACCTTTTAGAATTGGGAGATGGGGGTGGATATGCACAAAAAAACTGAAGTCACCAAACCATTGGCAATTATTTATTTATTTATTTATTTATTACATTTTTATACCGCCCAATAGCCGAAGCTCTCTGGGCGGTTCACAAAAATTAAAACCACAATAAAACAACCAACAGGTTAAAAGCACAATTACAAGATACAGTATAAAAAGCACAACCAGGATAAAACCATGCAGCAAAAATGATATAAGATTAAAATACAGAGTTAAAACAGTAAAATTTAAATTTAAGTTAAAATTAAGTGTTAAAATATTGAGAGAACAAAAAGGTCTTCAGCTGGCGACGAAAGCAGTACAGTGTAGGTGCCAGGCGGACCTCTCTGGGGAGCTCATTCCACAAACGGGGTGCCACAGCGGAGAAAGCCCTCCCCCTAGTAGCCACCTGCCTCACTTCCTTTGGCAGGGGCTCACGGAGAAGGGCCCCTGTAGATGATCTTAAGGTCCAGGCAGGTACATACGGGAGGAGGCATTCCTTCAAATAACCTGGCCCCAAACCGTTTAGGGCTTTAAATGTCAATACCAGCACTTTGAATTGGGCCCGGACCTGGACTAGCAGCCAATGAAGCTGGAAAAGGACTGGCGTAATGTGATCTCACCGGCCAGTCCCTGTTAGTAAACGGGCTGCCCTATTTTGTACCAGCTGAAGCTTCCGGACCATTTTCAAAGGCAGCCCCACGTATAACGCATTGCAGTAATCCAAGCGAGAGATTGTCAGAGCATGGATAACTGTAGCTAGGCTATCTCTGTCCAGATAAGGGCGTAGTTGGTATATCAACCTAAGCTGATAAAAAGTGCTCTTTGCCACTGAGTTCACCTGTGCCTCAAGAGACAGTTCTGGATCCAAGAGCACCCCCAAACTACGGACCCGATCCTTTAGGGAGAGTGCAACCCTGTCCAGGACAGGGCAAACATCACATCAAACATCACATTAGAGCAAGGGTGAGAGGCAAAGGAAGGAGTGTGGCCCTCTGGGGACCAATAGAGGTGCAGATTTGGCCCTCAAGCCTGAAGGTTCTGCATCTCAGCTTTAAAAGCAGGGCTAAAAAGAAAGAAGCACAATAATTTCCATTTTGTTTACAGTCTCAAACTAATAATAAAGGCTTATTGCTGAACGCTGGCATCAGATTGGAAATTGAACAGACCTTTTGTACAGAGCTGATTTGATTTAGTTGTCAGATATAACCTAATTTGTTTAGATTCTGATTTGGTTTAAGGCATGTGGCCCCTAGACTGAGTGTGGATGCTGTTAATTTTAATTAGCTAAGAAATGTCTTGCTAAAGGAGATCTGATTCAAGATGCACTAAACATTTCTGTATGCCCTAACTGAGGTAGTGTCCAAATAGCCTCCTACAGAGTGATCTTGAACTGGTGACCTGAAGGAGGGCGAATACCTATTCAGCCATTGTACCACCACCCACCTCTGTCCAAAGAAGGGAATTGCATGGCCACAAAAGCCAAGGATGCCTCTTTGCGCCAAGTAAGTCAGAACAGATCATATCTTATCCTTTGACCACTATAAAATCTTCTGGGTCAGGCTTGCTTTCTGGTCTGACCTACTGGGAAATCTTCTGTTGTTCAATACAGAGGGTATCCCTCCCCATTGTCAAGTAGTACACAGGAGATGTGTCAGGTAAACATCAACTTTCTACACCCCATCTTAACAGTATAGTGGGGGTGGCAAGATTTTTTTTTAAATTATAACACCATTTGTTTTTATTATTAAACACCTAATTCATTTTGTTATTCATCTAGTAAATTCTCACTCATTTACATTCGTTTTTTGGCTGTCTCCTTCCATCCCCCCCTTTTTTAATCCTTTATTTGTTGCTGCCTTAGTGGCAGCAGAGGTAATTTCTGCCGCTGCCTCCCGGCAGTCCCATTTTATTTTCCCAGAATGCCCCTTGCGATGCAATCTTTTGCTTCGACCCCCAACCCCATCCCTCCATTGTCCTGGCAGTTCTCAATTTGAGCATGTCTGGCCTTGACAAGAATACGGTTCTGTTGTAAAGATGACTAAGAATGGATGGTTTGAACCACTTTAGATGTATTGTGTAAATGCAAAGCATTGCAATGTCTTGTTAAGAGAACAGAAAGGCCGAATTACCTGGCCAAAAGGAGGATCAACCAATCGGCCATGCAAACAATCCAAACTATTGTGGCACGAAACAGGTGTGCCTTTGCAAGGGAACTGGCAAAGTAGATTGTTCCAGAGGACACAAGCTAGAGACCCAAATTAAATGGCTGAGGTAGAAGGCAAAAACTGTAGTCTAAGTGAGGAAGATATTTCCCATTTCTGAAGACGGCTTCCTAGGCAAACAAACTCTGGCTGTTGAAGCATATCCAAAATATAATTCCCCTTTATGCTGAAAAAGCTTCTGATGGTGTTCCAATTTTTCAAGTCCAGTGTAATAGGCTTTCATGCCTGACAGTTACAAGAATATGTGTAGGCTGCAGGGTTGCCAGACTGTTGTTTCAACCGAGGCTAGAAGAATCATAGTGAGATGCGTGGTTCCTCTTTGAATGAGTACGATGCGGAAAGCAACAAGCTGGTTCCTCGATTTTGACACTGTTCCCGAGCCTCACAGGTGAGGCGAAAGATTGTCCCACTGGGAATCCAAGGGGCAACATACGTAGGTACTGAAGTGTTTCCAAAATGGCCTCAACCTTTGGGAAAAGCTTCTAGAGCAGGCGTAGCCATCATCTGGGCTCACCACCTTTCAAGTTTAATTGATCAACGTCAGTTATGGCATAATGCAGTCAGACCTGGAAAAGCATTTGTTACGTAATTTCCCTACCCATTTGTTATGTAATTTTCCTGTTACTCCTGTTGCACTATCACATTTATGCAGCCTTGGGAAGCTTTAGCTATTAAAATCAGTAAGCCAGTGTCCGGAAACTGCATATAAAAAAACTCATCAGACCAGAATGATATGTGGCCATTTCAACCCTGGCTGGCTTGAATGTTTGTGAAAATGTTGATTGTTTTCTTTTGATTTGCTGGGTTTGAATCTGTTGGCCAGATGATTTTAAATGCCCTCTTAGGGCACAATCCTATGCATGTTTAGAGAGAAAAAAATCCTGCAATTCCCAACATGCCCCAACCAGTTGGGAGTTGATCGCCTTTTTTCTGTCTAAACATGCATAGGATTGCGCCCTTCAAGCATTCATATATGATACCCTCTCCAGGGATAAGATGCATGCATCCCGTCCCCAAAGCACATGCTCCAGGGGACTTGGGCTAGCATCAGTAAGTTCCCTGCCACCATTCATACAGGTAGATTGAGGAGGCTGAAGGCACTATCCTCATTGATTCATAGAATCATAGAATAGTAGAGTTGGAAGGGGCCTAAAGGCGATTGAGTCCAACCCCCTGCTCAATGCAGGAATCCACCCTAAAGCATCCCTGACAGATGGTTGTCCAGTTATGTACCTAGTTATGTACCTAGGAATCTCATTCCACTGATCTGTTGTTTTTAATTGCTCATGAGGAAATCTCTGCGTGAGGCAGACAAGATACCCTGAAGTTATAAAAACAAAAACCAACCAACCAGTGGGTCGTTTTTTCTTAGATTCTGTCCAGCCACACTGTTCCACACAATTACATCCATTGGTTGATTTTGTATTCTTTGTGAAAGGTAGCAAAATCGGGGATTCTGGGGTTAACCCAATCCAAATGAAACGTCTTTCACTACAATGGAACATTTGTATGCAGAGTGGCATGTGTGTGCGCGCGCACACACATCTGTTTCTGAATTCTTCACCAGTGTAAACCTGTGAAGAGAGATTCCTAAATATTGAAGTATAAATTGACATTGCACTGGATTCTTATCGGTGCCCTGAGTATTACGCTAGCTATGGGCCAAAGGAGACAGTACTTTAAATTCTGTGCCTAGCATCTTTGTCTTTTTTAAATTGTTTACTCTAGGCACAGGGTGGCTCGAGCCAGATGCTAAAAGCCCCCTATGCCCCACGCTAGGGCTTTGATCTAGATTGGATCTCCTGTGTCAGTAAAAATGAAGGGGAAAAACACATGAGCTGCTAGATACGGATTTGAAGTAATGCCTGTTTTGGCCCTAAGAGAAGTAACAGGAGATACTGATTAACAGGTTTTAATGCAGAAAAGGGCAATTGTGCAAAAAAGGGCAACTAAAATCATCAAGGGACTGGAGCATATTTCCTTTGAGGTAAGGTTACAACAGCTGGGATTGTTCAGCTTGGGAGAAAGAGGCTAAGGGTACAGAGGGGTACAAAATTATGCATGGTGTGGAGAATGTGGATAGGGAGACATTTTTCTCCCTCTCCCATAATACTAAAATCTGGGGTCATCCCATAAAGCTGGCTGCTGGGAGATTCAGGACAGATAAAAGGAAGTACTTCTTCACACAGCACGTACAGTAGTTAAACTATGGAATTCACTACCACAAGATGTGGTGATGGCTACCAATTTGGATGGCTTTAAAAGGGGGTGGATAAATTCCAGGTTGAAAAGGCTGTCAATGGCTACTAGTCCTGATGGCTATGTGTTACCTCCAGTATCAGAGGCAGTAAACCTGTATACACTAGTTGCTGGGGAACATGGGCAGGAAGGTGCTGTTGTGCTGTATCCTGCATATGGGTTCCTGGTCAACAGCTGGTTGGCCTCTGCATGAACAGAGTGCTGGACTAGATGGATCCTTGGTCTGATCCAGTGGGGCTCATCTTACATTCTTATGTTCTTATTTTTCCTCTGCTCCTTAACAGATGAGGATAGGAATTCACTCAGGATCTGTCCTGGCTGGAGTTGTTGGTGTAAGAATGCCAAGATATTGTCTCTTTGGCAACAATGTCACCCTAGCAAGTAAGTTTGAGTCGGGGAGCCATCCACGCCGCATCAACGTCAGCCCGACCACATACCAGTAAGTACTCACCAGCTTTTCTTTGCATATTGCTTTGAATACATGTCTTACTCTTTTTAATAAAAAAAATGTTGGTTCATTTCTCAATATATAATCACGATAAAAATACATGAAAGTCATCACATAAGGGATATATCACAAAATCCAAAATGTTGCATATTTCCAGTTCAGGGTTGACTGAAGAATAAGTAAGAAATTTTTCAATCAACTAATCCACCATTATTCATATTTTATAAGTAACCAATAAATTAATGGAAAACGTTTTGTTTTGAACAAGCTTTTAAAACAGCCTTCACCAAAGGGTGCTCTCTGGATGTGTTGGACTACAGCCCTGATCATCCATAACCATTGGATCTGCTGGCTGGGGGGTGATGTGAGTCCATCAACAGATGGAGGGCTCTAGGTTGGGGAAGTCCGCTTTAGAGAGCCTAATTTAATGGGTGAGGTTTCTTTCCATAGTGATCCAATACCATATGTGAAGGTACCAGGTGGATTTTGCAGAATGTTTCGGTGTGAACAAGGACTGAGCATGCTGCATGGACCAAATAAATTATTTGGTCCTTTTGAAGAAGGTGGTATAACGAGTCCAGAAAGATGTTCCAAAACTCTGCATTCCTACTTGATAATTTGTTTAGTGAATTTCTTTATTTCTTGGAGAGTGAGATTCCCCTAAACAGACTGTGTCCTTTGAATGAAATTCTCGTTATTGTGGGAACAAGAATGCCCCTAAACCCACAACACATATTGAAGCTATCCAAGGTGATTCATTGTGTTTCTGTTCACTGCCTCAGTTTCTTTCATAGGCTGCATCAGAAGATGAAACTATTTGATTGAAATACCACCACCACACCAAAAAATGGTTCTGATTGATATAATGACTTAAAATGTGAGCAGCAAAGACCCTGTTTCAAATCTCATACTAGCCATGAACTCATCACATGATCTTAAGCAAGTCAGTATCACTTGGACATATCCCCTTCCACCCCATTTGTAATCTAGGGCTCATCTGCACCAAGCAGGATATTCCATTATGAAAGTGTTATGAAAGTGGTATATAAAAGGCAGGAGCCACACTACTGCTTTGTAGCGGTATTGAAGTGCACTGCAGGATCTACACTATTGCTTTATAGTGGTTCTGAAGTGCACTGACAATTGTTTGGGTCCATTGACACATACCATATACCGCTTTCATACCACTTTCATAGTGTTATATCCTGCTTGGTGTAGAGCTGGCACAGGCCCCAACAGTTGTCAGAGCACTTCGGTACCACTATAAAGCAGTAGTGAAGATCCTGCAGTGCACTTCAGTACTGCTCTAAAGCAGCAGTGTGGCTCCTGCCTTTTATATACCACTTTCATACCGCTTTCAAAGTGGAATATCCTGTTTCGTGTAGATGAGCCCCTAGAGTTGCCCTACCTTGCCAAGTGATTGTAAGGAATACAAAGATAAAGGTTGTCAAGTGCCTTGGGCATGTAAAAAGAGCAATATAATTTCTGAGAATCATTGGTCAAAATGGGACATGGACCATGGAATTGTTAGGGCTTGGCTTCGGGGTACTGGGAATGTGTAGGCACCAAGAGTAGTAGGGACTCATGCCAATGCAACACTTCACACATGTTTTTGTATGTTGCTTTTGCACTTAACTTGAAGTGCTGGAAACAGCCCTCCAAAATGGCAAACCCCATTGATTCTCCCCGACCTAGTAGGGTAATAAAGGTTTCTGGGTCAGTTCTTGTCTTTAAACCCTGATTAGCAAGCATTCCTGACCACATCCATTGACTCGGTGTTGAGGAGCAAGGCCAGTCCAGAAGCACTCACAAAATATGGACTTGATCCTTCAAAGGGAGTGCAAGTCCATCCAGCATCGGCCGTGTCTGCAAGCCCAAATCAGCTCTCTGGTTGACCAAAAGCATTTCTGTCTTGTTTGGATTAATCCTCCTCTTCTTAGCCCATTTCCAGTCCATCATTGCATCCAATCAATGGTTTAAGATGGACGGACACCCACCCACCCAAGCTTCCTGGGCATTAGAAGAAAAGAAAAGAATGGGTATCATTGCATACTGATAATGCCCAACACTAAATCCCCAGACAACATTCCCCAAGAATTTTATGTAAACACTATACATAGTGGAAGACAAGATACAACCCTGCAGAGCCCCCATAAGCCAAGGTCAACAGTGTTGAGCAACAACTTCTAGGACCTACCTACTAAGTAAGACCAGAGCGACATACCAGATGCTATGAGGATTTTTTTTTAAAGCTTATCTTAAAGAGAAGTCATGTTTGGATCCTATACAAAATTCTACCTTTTGGTTAGCCTTTATGCATTCAACATCTTGGTGAGAATCATAGAATCACAGAATAGCAGAGTTGGAAGGGGCCTACAAGGCCATCGAGTCCAACCCCCTGCTCAATGCAGGAATCCACCCTAAAGCATCCCTGACAGATGGTTGTCCAGCTTCCTCTTGAATGCCTCTAGTGTGGGAGAGGCCACAACCTCCCTAGGTAACTGATTCCATTGTCGTACTGCTCTAACAGTCAGGAAGTTTTTCCTGATGCCCAGCTGGAATCTGGCTTCCTTTAACTTGAGCCCATTATTCCGTGTCCTGCACTCTGGGAGGACCATGTACATTGATGGTGCTATATAAATAAATAATAATAATAATCAAGAAGAGATCCTGGCCCTCCTCTGTGTGACAACCTTTTAAGTATTTGAAGAGTGCTATCATGTCTCCCCTCAATCTTCTCTTCTCCAGGCTAAACATGCCCAGTTCTTTCAGTCTCTCTTCATAGGGCTTTGTTTCCAGACCCCTGATCATCCTGGTTGCCCTCCTCTGAACACGCTCCAGCTTGTCTGCGTCCTTCTTGAATTGTGGAGCCCAGAACTGGACTCAATACTCTAGATGAGGCCTAACCAGGGCCGAATAGAGAGGAACCAGTACCTCACGTGATTTGGAAGCTATACTTCTATTAATGCAGCCCAAAATAGCATTTGCCTTTCTTGCAGCCATATCGCACTGTTGGCTCATATTCAGCTTGCGATCTACAACAATTCCAAGATCCTTCTCGTTTGTAGTACGGCATTGCTTTCTCCATTCCCCCCACCCCCACCCCGCTGCAGTAATTTTGGAGCACGTGGCTTTCTCAGGCTTTGGCATTGTTCTCCTGCTTGTATGCTTTCTCCTTTTAACATCACCAAGTATTTGTGTTTATACTTCCCTGTAAGTCTCTTTGTAAATGAAACCTTCTGTACTTTTCTTCACGTAGGCTATGAAGTAACTGATACGCTAGAATATAAAGCAGCTAGAGACTGAAGTTTGTAAAAGTAATTAAAAAAGAGGTGAAAAGGAATGAAGCCCGCTCACTTCAGATAAAATCATGCAACTGGAGAGCAACCACATTTGCTTGAACAAGAGGCAGGCATGTTGAGCAGGATTTTGAAAGCAAAATAGGCAGTGGTGGGTCGTGATGGATGAAGAGCAACGGAGCAGAGACTTAGGAATACAAAGTAGCTTGGGGTACAGTCGGTAGGAAATAGATCCACTTTCCACCTATGCTGTTGTCACAATCCATTGTAGTATCAACAGAAAGATTTGCCGTCATTCCCCTGCTGCAATTCTGACACAGATTGTTTTGTTGTGTGAGTTTTGATATTGTTGCTTTGATGTTCGGTCTGCCCATGTAAATTGCTGTGCTGCAGCAGATCCCTAGAAATTTGAACCTGATTGGATTGTGCATTACAATGTGCAATTAATAATTTGAACTATAGCTGTCGTGCAGTTAAAGAGATCTGACAGAGCAAGCATGTCTACTCAGAAGAAAGCCCCATTGAGTTCAGTGGTACTTGCTCCCACGTAAATGTATAATAGGATTGCAGCGTTAGTCAATTCATCAGAAGCATTTATTTATTTATTTATTTATTACATTTCTATACCGCCCAATAGCCGGAGCTCTCTGGGCGGTTCACAGGGCGCTACCCTGAGATCCTTTGACTGGAGGTTGCAGGGATTGAATCTGGAGCTGTGCGCATATACAAAGCTGTACTCTATGCTACCGAGATATTGTTCCCACCTCCACGTTTTTGGTAATATAGCCCCCTGCCTGCCTCCCACAATAGAGCAAGAACATTTTGACCAGCAAGCAAGATCACCAGCCCACCAAGACAAACAGCTAGCCAAAATGCATTCAGCATTCCTGTATAAAGAACCATTAGTCATGTGGCATTCTCCATCCGGCAGTTCTGTTCTGTTCCACGTTCTGAGGAACTGAAGGTTGAAGCTAATAATCACGGGATGAAGTTTAAAACACTTTTTCTTTCTTTCTTTTTTTTTTTTAAACTTTTGAGAAGTTAGGTATCAGTTTTACTTAAATCTCCCAAACACTGAAAATCTGAACCTGACTTCAGCAATAACTAAGCAGAAGGGGTGTTTTATATCATACAGAGAACAAAGCCCATGTGCGCACACACAAGTGTCTCGTGCCTTAACCGTCTCTAGTTGCCTTTTAGGTCTGTGAAGTTAATGGCAGTTGACATACGATAGCATTAACTCTAAAGAGGAAAACCTTATGTGGATCAGGGGCTGTCGCTCAGTGTGATAGAGCACCTGCTTTGCATGCAGAAGGTCCCAGGTTTGATCCCCAGCGTACGGCTGGAAACATTCCTGCTTGATCTCCTGGAGAGCTGCTGCCAGTCAGTGTCAGCAACCCAGGGGTAGATGGACCAATGGGGTGACCCAGTGTAACACAGCTTCCTTTGTTCAGCCAACCCAAGGCTGACCTATGCGATCACGGCCACATGACCAACAGAAGGACACAATATTTTCTAGTACTTTTTACTGCCTTCATTGCACTATCACTACGTTCAACATCTAAGGTCCTCCTCCAGGTGCCTACTCCGAGAGAGGCTCGGAGAGTGGCAATGAGGTATAGGGCCTTTTCGGTGGTGGCCCCCAGACTGTGGAACGATCTTCCTGACGAGGCTCACCTGGCGCCAATGCTGCTATCTTTCTGGCGGCAGGTTAATTTATTTATTTATTTATTTATTTATCATACTTATACCCCGCTCCTCAGCCAAAAAAAGCTCTCAGAGCGGCTTACACTTAGCAAAAAAGACAGTCCCTGCCCTCAGGCTTACAATCTAATAAAGACATGACACACAAGGAAAAGGAGTCAAGGAGGGAGGGAGGGAGGAGAGAGAAAGAAAGAGAGAGAGAGAGAGAGAGAGAGAGAGAGAGAGTCCAGCAGGAGCAGGCCCCGATGTTACTTCTGCCTGCTCCTGTCCTCTCGGTCCTTCTTCTTCCCCACAGGGCCAAGATGGCAGTTTGCCCTGTGGGGGGGGGGGAAGAGTCCAGCAGGAGCAGGCCCCGATGTTACTTCTGCCTGCTCCTGTCCTCTCGGTCCTTCTTCTTCCCCACAGGGCCAAGATGGCAGTTTGCCCTGTGGAGGGGGGGAAGAGTCCAGCAGGAGCAGGCCCCGATGTTACTTCTGCCTGCTCCTGTCCCCTCGGTCCTTCTTCTTCCCCACAGGGCCAAGATGGCAGTTTGCCCTGTGGGGGGGGGGGGAAGAGTCCAGCAGGAGCAGGTTAAGACTTTCCTCTTCGCCCAGGCATATGGTGGCACATCTTAATCACCCACATTTTTAGTTTTTTAACGGTTTTTAATGCTTTATGTGTGTATGTTTGTGTGTTTTAGAATTTTAAATTTTGTATACTCGTTTTTATCTTAATTTTAGAATTTCTGTAAACCGCCCAGAGAGCCCTGGCTATATATAAATAAATAAATAAATAACTAAAACAAATCATCTGCAATAATGAAATTTGTTTTTAAAACAACGATTGAATGCAGCAAATGAATGTGACATGTGTACGAAAGCTGGCATTCCCTCCCAGAACAACACCTATGTGGTATCACCACTCTCTCATCAAAACCCTTCTCAAAACCCATATTTTCTGGGTGACCCTCGCTTGATCCTGCATTTCCTAACCACGACAGCCCTTTTACCCTGGTTGCCACCACGTTTTTAGTCTTATGTGTTGAAGGGTGAAGGGGATCACACCTGCTAGCCCTACCCCCTATGTCACATGTCCCACCCCTGGTGTCATTCTAGGTGCAGAGATTACAGAGCAAAAACAGTAATCTCAGGACTGCAACCTAGACTCTTAGATGTTAACTGTTTGTGATGGCAGATCTGTTCTCAGCAATCAGATGATGTGCAGCCATCAAATAGCTTCCAGCGCCTGTGTTAAGAGTGCAAATCTCCCTCAGCACCTATTCATAGGAATGGCAAGTCTTAGGATTAGGTTCTTGTGGTAGTTCAGTCTTCTTTGTGGGAGCAGAAAGCTCCTTTCAGACTATAACAAGTGTTCTAATACTTTAGTTAATGTGCACAAGGTAACTCTTCCTGACACAATCACCATGATTTAAGGTCCTGTGCGGGCATTAAAAAAAAATCCTTTGCCAGCAATTACCGTCAACAAAGCCCTTGCTCTTCGAGTGCTTTCCCCCCTGGATCGTACGTGATATGCTCCATTTGTGCAGACAGATCCACTCTGCTGGATTATGACCCCTGGCCCCCGTCAAATTATGTCAGACACGGCCATAGCAACAGGCTATGAACAGGCCATCAGTGTTAGCCACATGTTAGCCAGGGGCCACCAACCTTTTTGGGTCAGTTGGCACATCTGGAATTTTGAGAGAGTGCCATGGTCACTCTCGCAGAAAGCCTGCCTTGCTGGGGGTGGGGGACTCCCCTGCTCATAAAATGGCTGCCAGTCACAAAACAACAATCTTCCAGAAGGCAAACTGATGAGACTAAAATAAAAGTAATTTGCCCAAGAACCTAAGTAGAGAAGGCAGAGGTGGGTTCTGAGCAAAGGGCTTTGCAGCATACCAGCCATCCAGTTAATTTTTGTAAAAAAAGTCTTAGGCCCTTTCTACACCATAGAGGGAGGAAGGGGGGAGGATCTTGTGATAACTTGATTGCAAGATCTTCCCCTTGGTCCACATGCAGGCGTGACATCCGGGAGAAAGGAGGGTGTCACACCCACCTTTTTTTTTTTAAAAAGGAGATGAGCGCATGTGCGCTACAACTAAACATAACTGTGTTTTTAAAAAAGCCCCCACCCTGCTCCTGCTCCCACCCCTGATTCCTCCAGGCCCGGTTCCTTCCCTCTACTGATCCCTGCTACTCGTGGGGAGGAGAGAAAAGGCGGGGATGGGTGGCCACACCTCCCGTGGCATTGGGGCGATCCTGAGACCGCACGAAGAATTGGGTTTTCCCAAGGAGTACCTATCCCTGGGAAAACCCGTTCTCATCCCTCCTTCCTCCCGGGAGTCCCTGTTCGTCATTTGAATGCACAGGGACTCGGCCGTGACCAGCCAGCATTTTCGGGCTGGTGTAGAAACAGCCTTAATGTAATAAAAATCAGGAGGTGCAGGTGTCAAGAGAGGTGTCCTCACTCACCACATTGGAGATGCAATTGAGAAGGACAAAAGGTGCCATCTGGACCACCTCCATACCTCCTGGCAGGTGAATAGCATGGTAGTGCTGAAAACATTGATAACTTTTTGGGGACAGGAGCGGCACGGATGGGCCTTGTTTGTTTTTTCCCCTTACAGCAACCTGTAGCACATAAGGGCTATAGCTCAGGGATAGCATACATGTTTTGCATACAGAAAGTCTCTGGTTCAATCCCGGCATTCCCAGTTACAAAAAGGATCAAGTGGCAGGGTGATGGTCCTGTTGAACCAAGCAGCGGTTTCAAGTGCTCAGATCACAGAAAACAATGCCTGTCATTTGCAGCCCATTGTAGAAGAGAGTTCTTGTTACGCTTGGGTACACTGGAGCACCTAATCTTGAAACGCCTCCTCTTTGCTAATATACGTACAATATGCATGTAATGCTTATGGCTACCTTTGTAAACAACCTATTCCTGTTCATTTCTTTTTTTAAAGAACGGCACAATGTGAGCCACTGCTTTTCTAAACACCCAGCCAGTGAGCTGTGAAACAGAAGTAATTGCTTATTTTAGTGATAATTTCTCTGGTTTCTGAAAATTGTATGAATAATGAATTTGTCTGATGGAAATTGAAGGTGTCTCTCTCTCTCTACAGTACCCATCGTGTACCCTTAATTGCCACGACATTTGAAAAATCTCAATAGCTGACTTTTTTTTTTCTCTGTTTGGGGATGAACAAATGGTTACTTTGATTGTTTGGATTTTATTTGCTTGTTATAAGTAATTGTATCCGGCCTTCTTCCAAGTTGCTCAGAGTGGCATTTTAGCTTCATAACAAGCTTGAGAAGTTGGTTAGGCTGACAGAGTGAACTCGTACACACATCCGTTTCATGCCCCTTCAAGGCTTTCAGATAAACGTGTGACAAGTCTCCTTTGAAAGGGTTGCGTTAGCACCGGGTGACATCAGAGTTCTGTTGGGGCTCTTCTCTGACGACTCATGCTTCGTACAGATTTTATTGTACCAGGCAAAAGCCATGACAAACGGAGTATCACATCAAAAAAATACAAATAATTAGGTTTTGTTTTTTTTAAAAAAAGGAACGTATACTACTGCTATGCTGAAAATTTCAATTCTTCCATTTTTGACATTTCGGGGGACGACGAAAACTCTGGCCAAAAAACTGGAAGAGTTGAGATTTTTGGAGAACTTTCTCCTTGGAGAGGGGGACAAGGTTTCTACAAGGTGGGATAAATTCCTGGAGGAGAAGGCTATCAATGGCTACTAGTCTTGATGGCTATCTGCCACTTCTGTATCAGAGGCAGTAAGCCTATATACACCAGTTGCTGGGGAAGAAGGGTGCTGTTGTATCATGTCCTGTTTTTGGCTTCCCGGTAGACAGCTGTTTGGCCACTGTGTGAACAGAGCGCTGGACTAGTTGGACCCTTGGTCTGAACCAGCATTATGTTCTTTCATGTCTATAATCAGGGCTGGAAACATCATGTTGTATTTCTAAATAGTTTGCTATTTTACCCACCTATGAATCAATCAGGCTGTTGCTGTACAATTTATAGCTGGGCTGTTGAACCTCTTTCAGCCTAAAGGCTGGATTCAGTTTTGGAGGAGCTCTTGGAAACCGCGTTCCAGTGGTGGGTGGCACTGAAGGCAAAATGGTGGGGGGGGGCAAAAATACCTGCATATTTTAACTTAAAGCTCTTACTGCCAGTAACTAAACCTTAGAAGAAGTATTCCAACCTTTTACAACAGAAGAAACCAATGTGGCCCCACAAAAAGCTTAGAGATGACCTAAAAACAAAAAAAGGACACATATAGGGAGTGGAAGGGACGCCAGGCTACAAAAGAAGAGTACAAACAGGTAGCACAGAAGTGCAGGAATGGCATCAGGAAGGCTAAAGCCGAGAATGAGCTGAGGCTAGAGAGGAATGCTAAAAGCAACAAAAAAGCTTTCCTCAGATTCGTGAATAGTAAAAGACAGAGGAAAAAAATGGTGGTTCAGCTACTCAATGAGAATGGCAAATTGATAACAGATGACAAAGGCAGAAGTGCTCAATTCCTACTTTGGCTCAGTCTTCTCCCAAAAGCAGGTCTATGACCCCCATGACAAAAATGAACAACAAGCGGAAGGGGCAGGATTGAAGTTCGAGATAGATAAACAGTCAAGGAACACCTAATTTCTTTGAATGAGTTCAAATCTCCAGGGCCTGATGAACTGCATCTTAGAGTAATAAAGGAGCTGGCAGAAGAACTCTCAGAACCACTGTCTATTATCTTTGCGAAATAATGGAAGACGGGTGAGGTGCCGAACGACTGGAAGAGGGCTAATGTTGCCCCTATCTTCAAAAGGGGCAAAAATGAGGAACCTCAGAATTACAGACCAGTTAATCTGACATCAATCCCTGGGAAAATTTTGGAGCAGAATCTTGACTTCAGCAAAGCTTTTGACAAAGTACCACATGACATTCTGATCAGCAAACTAGCTAAAAGTGGGCTAGATGGAACAACTATTAGGTGGATCCACAGTTGACTACAGAATCGGACTCAAAGAGTGTTAATCAATGATACCTTCTCAAACTGGGGGGAGGTAACGAGTGGGGTACGGCAGGGCCCAGTCCTGGGCCCAGTTTTCTTCAGCATTTTTATTAATGATTTGGATGAGGAGGTGCAGGGAATGCTTATCAAATTTGCAGATGATGCAAAATTGGGTGGAATAACTAATACCTTGGACGACAGAAGCAAACTTCAAAGTGATTTTGAAAGGCTGGAGCGCTGGGCTGAAAACGACAGAATGAAATTTAATAGGGATAAATGCCAAGTTCTACACCTAGGAAAAAGAAACCAAATGCACAGTTACAAGATAGGGGATACTTGGCTCAGCAATACTACAGTGAGAAGGATCTTGGAATTGTTGTAGATCACAAGCTGAATATGAGCCAACAGCTGCAAAAAAAGTGAATGCTATTTTGGGCTGCATTAATAGAGATAATAATCTCTTATTAAGTACACGCGAGGTACTGGTTCCCCTCTATTTGGCACTGGTTAGGCCTCATCTTGAGTATTGCGTTATGTTCTGGGCACCACACTTCAAGAAGGATGCAGACAAGCTGGAGCGTGTTCAGAGGTTGGCAATGAGGGTGATCAGGGGTCTGGAATCAAAGCCCTATGAGGAGAAGGCTGAAAGAACTGGCCATGTTTAGCTTTGAGAAGAGGGGAGACATGATAGCACTCTTCAAGTACTTGAAAGGTTGTCACACAGAGGAGGGCCAGGATCTCTTTTCGATCATCCGGGAGTACAAGTCTCGTGATAATGGGCTCAAGTTATAGGAAGCCAGATTCTGGCTGGAAATCAGGAAAATCTTCCTGACTGTTAGAGGAGTACAACAATGGAACCAGTTAACGAGGTTGTGGGCTTTGCCACACTAGAGGCCTTCAAGAGGCAACTGGACAGCCATCTGTCAGATGTGCTTTAAGGTGGATTCCTGCATTGAGCAGGGGGTTGGACTTGATGGCCTTATAGGCGCCTTCTAACTCTACTCTTCTATGATTCTATGATAATGGGGTGGGGGTGGGGAATGTGCAAATGTCAGGAAACCACCAAATGATTGGGAGAAGAGATGGGGCCTGGGGACGGAGGTGGGGCTATCTGGGCAAGGCCAGAAAGACGGATTGCGTCCCTAGGCGGGCCTAAATGCGTGAATTCTTATTTCCAACCGTATCCACTATTCAAATTGGAAATGTTACATTACGTATAGCCAGGGATGCTTTCTCAGATAAGATGTTGTCTTACAATATGTATCATAAGCAGCCATCAGCTTTCACATGAGAGTCACATTTTAAAATGACCTTTGTAAGCTTGCTGTGTTCATAGTTCGCCTGTGATGGAAGTAAGATTTTAAAAATATAAATATAAAATCTGTTGTTGCTTAGCAACAGTGCTGAACTTTGGGCAGGCCTGCTCCAGTTTACACCTGTCTGGAAAGAAAGTCAAGATGTAAGACAAGAGGATTTGCATTAGTTGTCTTTGAATATCTTCAAAATAAAATGCCCATTTATCTACACAAAAAAAACCTGGTGTCTTATTCCTGTTTTCTGTCAGCCATGGTTTGGTTCTCAGAATCAGTGGGTCAGCTCACAACTCAAAGCCCAACACACTTGTTCTAAAATCTAACAAGGGTTAAAAATAACTTTAAAGGTTAACAATATTTTACGGAGTTGACCTTAACAAAAAATCCAAAATCCCTATTAGGGTAAGAAAAAATAATTGTGTGTGTTAGTGTAATACCTTTATTAGGCCAACTGTACTTAATTTGGATCCATAAATGGAAAAGTTCCTAACCTTTTGGGAGGTGTAACTACATGTTGTAAGAAACATGGAGCTGACACAGAAACGGCAGTCATGTCTTCTCCCTCTGAATCGCTGAATGTCGGCCATTCAAAGGATTCAGGGCAAGTTGTACCGCACCGAGCAGGTGAGGGGAATTTGATATGTGCTAACTGCGTTGATTGCTGTTTTTGGAGGATATTACCTAGGGAGGTTGTGGGCTCTCCCACACTAGAGGCATTCAAGATGCAGCTGGACAGCCATCTGTCAGGTATGCTTTAGGGTGGATTCCTGTATTGTGCAGGGGTTTTATTTATTTATTTATTTAAAATATTTATATCCCGCCCTATATCACTAAGATCTCAGGGCGGCGTACAGATAAAAACATACGGTATAAAACAATAAATATACACAGTTAAAAACAAATTAAACCATGATCCAAGTTAAAACAATATATAATTTAAAAGCAATAGATGCAGTTAAAACAATGTGCCAGTGAGTTTAACCATCAAAGGCTTTGTTAAAAAGCCATGTTTTTACTTGGCGTTGGACTTGATGGCCTTATAGGCCCCTTCCAATTCTACGATTCTATGATTCTCATAACACATAGCTGTTATTTTCACTCTTTTCCATGTTGAGGTTGACACCGCCCATTTTTAATAACATGAACCGACATTTCAACAGGTCGTTTTGCTTCCTTGTTCGTTTCATTGTGCATTTTGCAACATAGAAATAACAGGCTGAGTGAACAGTATGAAGTGAATAGGAAAATACTATTTATCTTTAGTCAATAGTATCTTTATCTCTAGTGGGGTTAAATTAAAAGGAAAAGGAAAATAAATACCACAGACCATTATTACTTGACACCGCCCGTTTTTAATAACATGAACCAACATTTCAACAGGTCATTTTGCTTCCTTGTTCTTTTCATTGTGCATTTTGCAACATAGAAATAACAGGCTGAGAGAACAGTATGAAGTGAATAGGAAAAAACTATCTTTAGTCAATAGTATCTTTATCTCTAGTGGGGTTAAATTAAAAGGAAAAGGAAAATAAATACCACAGACCATTATTACTTTAGCACAATATTAACTTTAACTCTACCTGTTAGGCCTCTTTTTTTTTCTTTTTTTTAAAAAGTTTATACTCTGTTTTCCACAGTAAAAGGCCAACGTCAGCTAATTCTTTTTGCCTCCCTTTGAAATCTTTAACACTCTTTTGTTAATTGTATCAAGTACAAATGTATTGTGTTTACTTATCTAGGAACACTCCCAACATACGTTTGTCTTTTTATCTTTCGGGGATTACAGAGCTCTGTGTCGTAAGAGAAACATTTGTATGTGATCTACTGAAGAATTGCAAAACAGAGTAAGCATAATTATTGCAGGCTGCCAAAGTCAAAAAGAGCCTTTCCCCCCCTAAGGGCTAATTCACACTGCCATGATTTGGTGTGTGGGGGTTTATAATTACTGCTTATGTGGGGATTAAATGTTCATGGGGCTGTGTGCCTTGACTGGGTGGGAGGAGGCTATTGCACCTTGTCCTGCTTTGTTGGTCCCTGGTTGACAGTTGGTTGACCACTGTGTGAACAGAGTGCTGGACTAGATGGACCCTTGGGCCTCATCTACACCAAGCAGGATATTGCACTATGAAAGCGGTATATAAAAGGCAGGAGCCACACTACTGCTTTATAGCGGTACTGAAGTGCACTGGCAGCTGTTGGGGCTAGAGCTGTGCACTGCCTTGGCCTGAGGCCCCTAATCCGAGGCAGGCTGATTCAACCCACCTTGCCTCAGTTCCGAGGCGGTTCTGGCTCAGCCCAAGATGCCCCAAAGCCGATCAGCTCCGAAGCCAGTACACCTTGGTCCACTTCGAAGTGGCACTGGGCGGGCCTTATCTGCTGCCATTGCTGCCTACACCACAGCTGCTTCTCACTCCTGCTAGCTTCCGCTGCCGCCGCCGCATGTAAGAAGAACCAGGCCACGCGCGATTTTAAGATATTGCGGGGGCTCTGAGTGATTAGTACCTCTATGGCCACTCTATGGTACCTCTATGGCCACTAACTATGGTGGCCATAGTGGTACTAATCATTCAGAGCCCCCGCGATATCTTAAAAATACCCACATGGCCTGATTCTTCTTACATGCGGCGGTGGTGGCTGAAGCTGGCAGGAGCGAGGCGGCGGGTGGCGATGGCAGCGGCAGCAGCTAAGCAGGGAGAGCGGGGAAAGGGAGGCTTTTCTGGGTGCCGGCTGCACAGCTGGCACTTAAAAAAGTCAGAGTCGCCTTGGAGGGCCTTAATCTCGCCTCGGTATCTGCACCGAGGTGAGGCGGGCAAACCCTGAAGCACCCCGAGGCGAATTGGGGCTGCTTCGGGGGCTCCGAACCGGCCTCCGAGGTGAATTGGGGGGTCCCTGCACAGCCCTAGTTGGGGCCCATTGACACATACCATATACCGCTTTCATAGTGCTACATCCTGCTTGGTGTAGATGAGGCCATGGTCTGATCCAGTGTGGCACTTCTGATGTTCTTATGACTGCCAGTACAGATTTTGCCAGTGTGCCTACGAGAAGCTCTGTGGATTGCTCCACACAGCTTCTTGTGGTTGTTCATACATCACCATAGGGGTACATGGCTGTAAGGGGCATTTGATAGCATAAGGGAGGGTGGGTGAGTCACATGGCAACACAGGCACTGTTGTAAAATATACTGCATTAAACAATCTCCTAGCTACAACTCCCACCATCCCTGACCACTGGCCATGCTGGCTGGGGTTGATGGGAGTCGGTCCAAAATATCTGGAGGCCACCAGGTTGGGGAATGCTGCAGTTCAATTCAAAATGCCAAGATGGTCCAGGGAAAGGGGTGAAAAAAACCCTCCTGCAGTCAGTGAGGCCTTGTAGAGAAATCGAGGCAGCTTTTCCAGGCAATTAGTGCCGAGCTATGATATCTCTGTGTTCTATAACCAACTAGCCAGTAATTGCTCTATCGTATTGCATTTTTTATTCAACAGTTACGTATTATTCGAGGGCAGTAGTGCATGAATTGTTCAGTTACAGGAGAAATCTAATGAGAGATAAAACATTTAAAAAATACATGAGCAAACGTAATGGGTAGTTTATTATCATACAAATAACTTTTGCATTTATTCACAATTTGGAGGACTAACTTTTTATCTGAAATTACCAGCATAACAATAATGAGTCTAACAATCTTTGCTTGTAACAAAATGTGATGTTTTGGTCAATTAATGATACACACAGAATCAGTGAGTACATGCTCATCATGACAGATTACAAACGTTGTCCGATTCTAAAGTCTGTGTGAGAGAAAATAAGGCCAAACAGTGTCCAACAGAATGGATTTTTTAAATTTTATGTTTACATGTGGGAAATATGGGGAGTTCTCGCTCTGCTTGGAATGCATACTGACAATCTCTTAATGCAGGCTGATTTACCTTTAGCCACATCCAGTAGACGTGATTAAAGATGAGAAATGGCTAGATATCTTTCTCACTTTTTTAATGCATGCGTAGCACTAAAAGTGGGGATTCTGAGAACTGGTTTGTGGCCTGTGGTGGCCTTTAGGCGTTGGCAGAACGGGGATTCTAAAGACCTCTGGGCATGTGGCACTGCAAACGGTAAGAACTGGCCCTATTCCACATGTCTTCATGCGGAACAGAGAGCCAGTGGTGGTGCAGTGGCTAAAGTGTTGGACTGGGAGTTGGGAGATCTGGGTTCTAAACCCCACTCAGCCATGGAAGCTTATTGGGTGACTTTGGGCCAGTCACAAACTCTCAGCCCAAGGGTTCCTTGGAGGTAAAAAGGCGGGATATAAATGTAATAAATAAATGAATGAATTTCTTTGCAGAGGTGATGGAAAGGAGTTCCTCCTTGCTGTATAGATCACAACCTGTGCAGTGGCCTCTAGGTTTAGGCAAACACTAGTATTATCGATAGACAGACTAATGACACTTCATATTTATTTTATTTTATTTTATTTTATTTATTATGGCATTTATATCCTGCCATTTTTCCTCCAAGGAACCCAAGGAACATAATCTTCCTCCTCTCCATGTTATCCTCACAACAACAACACTGTGAGGTAGGTTGGGCTGAGAGTCTGTGACTGGCCCAAAGTCACCCAGTGGGTTTCTATGGCCATGTGGGGACTAGAACCCAGATCTTCCGACATTAACCACTACACCACACTATATTGTCATATAGAAGCCTCTACAAAGGCATAATAAGGGCTCCAGTGTAGAAGTACATAGTGGGTTCAGGTATTTTATTAAACTGGGTCATAGTTTATTATAAGTATTATTTGTTCTCAAATTTGATACTCTATTTGATCCAGTAAGTTGTTATTATTATTATTTATTTATTTATGTAGCACCAACAATGTACTTGGTGCTGTACAAAATATACAAATAAAACAGCGATACCCTGCCTAGAGGCTTACAATCTAAAATCACATTAAAGCATATGAAGGGGGGTGGGGAAGAGGTTCACAAAGCAGAAAGTTTGTAAGTTTTTTCAATGACTTACAAAATCTGGAAAAAAAATACTGCCGCTACAACACCACCACCAAAATCAATTTAAAACCATTCCTCCTACAACTACTAAAAAAGCTACCTACATAGATCCAATAAGCAGTCAGCAAAAACGTGACTTTAGCAGCCACAAGCCCTCCTAAACAAACAACAACATTTAAATCCATTCCCTGAGGGATAGAAGGCAGTTCGCAAGAGAGTCCTCCTTGATGGGGAGTTCCACAGCAAGTTGAAAGAAGAAAGAACAAGGGGACAGGAGCAGGCAGAAGAAACATCATGGCCTGCTCCTGTTGGACTCTTCCCCCACCCCCACAGGGCAAACTGTCATCTTGGCCTTGTGGGGAAGAAGAAAGAACAAGGGGACAGGAGCAGGCAGAAGAAACATCATGGCCTGCTCCTGTTGGACTCTTCCCCCACCCCCACAGGGCAAACTGTCATCTTGGCCTTATGGGGAAGAAGAAAGAACAAGGGGACAGGAGCAGGCAGAAGAAACATCATGGCCTGCTCCTGTTGGACTCTTCCCCCACCCCCACAGGGCAAACTGTCATCTTGGCCTTGTGGGGAAGAAGAAAGAACAAGGGGACAGGAGCAGGCAGAAGAAACATCATGGCCTGCTCCTGTTGGACTCTCTCTCTCTCTCTCTCTCTCCCTCTCTCCTCCCCCCTCCCTCCTGAACTCCTGTTCCTTATGTGTCATGTTTTTATTAGACTGTAAGCCTGAGGGCAGGGACTGTCTTTTTTGCTAAGTGTAAGCCGCTCTGAGAGCCATTTTTGGCTGAGGAGCAGGGTATAAATATGATAAATAAATAAATAAATAAATAAATAAGTGCCACTGCTAAGAAGGCCCTATACTGGCCCATGGGTGTAGCTCCTGTTTTATCTTTCTTCAGCAGAAAACGTTTTTAGAAAGTCTGCTGAAATTTGGTGGCAAACCACTGTAGAGGCTTAGAATTGACAAAGTTAGCTTGGAAAAAAAGCAATGAATGGTGACCTTTTTTTTTCTTTTCTTCTCCCCCCTTTTTTCAGCAGTGTGGTTGTGGGAGGGTGAACCATTGCAAGTCCAGGTACGGAATTGGCTCCCAGACCATCTCAAGTTGGCCACTCCTGCCCTACACCCTAGTAGCATTTTTCCATACTTTGCGCGTTGAGGAATGCTAAGCAGGGTCTTCTTGACCAATCTTATGACACGAGCGAAGCTGACATATGGGGTGCAGAACTTTAAGAATTGAAGTTACACGGTGTCTACCACGGGACCCAGTTAAGAGCCTGGCTGATGTATTCACAACCGTTTGTGTACAGAATTAAATCAGTTTTGAAGCCAAAGAACATGCTGGTGAAGCCAATAAGCTTTCAGGAGAGGGGAAAACATTACTAAGGCTTTATTGGAAAGGCAAGAAAATGATCATCAAAGGATATCAGGGGAGGTGATGGCTGATCTTCAGCCAAGATCCAAACAGTTGGCAAAGTGGCTCTGGGCTCCCATTTCTCAAACATTACATGACACGTTGCTTTTGAAAGAGAGATCTTCAAAAGGAGAGAGTGATGTTGCATAATGGGAGGCTGTTAGGTTAAAAACAAATAAAAAAACTCTCAAAATTCCCACTGTGCATGTTTTATCCGTTGGACATGTGGCTACCAGTTTGAATTTCTTGCCCATAATAGGCTCTAAGAGAGGAAATGTTTGTTACAAGCGGGAAATCCCTTTAAACTGCTGAAGTTGTCGAAAGGGCAGTGGGGATAGGGTAACAATGTTGACTGTGGGAGAAGCTCACAGGCTTCCAGTCTGTTTACGGGCACAATTCAAAGTGCTGGTTATCACCTATAAAGCCCTCTATGGCTCAGGTCCAGGTTATCTGAAAGACTGTATTCTCTCATATGAGCCTGCTGTGCTCTGAAATCTTCTGGGGAGGCCTTTCTCTCAGTCCCACCAACATCCCAGGCATGCCTCATGGGTACGCGGGAGAGGGCCTTCTCGGTGGCTGCTCCAAGGATCTGGAACTCCCTTCCCAGGGAGGCTAGGCTGGCTCCCTCTGTGCTACAGTTTCGGAGGCAGGCAAAACCTTTTTTGTTTCAGCAGGCTTTTGGCACTATACTGGACCTGTGTTAATGTATTGGATCCCCCCCCCCATTTTTTTTAACCTGTTACAGTTTTGAAATTTTTAACATGTTTTTAATTTTACTGTAGGTTTAATTCTATTTTAACTTTTGTAATTTAATCTTGTAAACTGTCTTGAGTCCCAGTACTGGGAAAATGGTGGGATATAATAATAATAATAATAATAATAATAATAATAATAATAATAATAATGATGATGATGATGATGATGATGATGATGATACAAGAGTGGGCATTTTGTGGACTCCAGATGTTTCGCACTACAACTCCCATCGGCCCTAATCAGCATATCCAATGGGGATGTCAGGACCAGTGCCAAGGGTAGGCATGGTGGGTCACCTGCCAACAGTCCACACCCCAACAGGGGCCCACTCACAAGTGCCCCCTGGACTTGCTCCTACTCTTCACCATTTCAACCTGCTTGTTCACCTGCCTGTCACTCAGATAAATTGATGGAGGAGGAGGAGGAGGAGGAGGAGGAGGAGGAGATGATGCCATGACCTACTTGCTCTTTGGCTCTCTGCCCAGCAAGCAAGCAAGTGGTAGCAATGATGAGAAAGAAGGGGGAACAATAGCAGGTCCTGGGAAGATAGACTTACTGATGGACGGGGGCGGGTGGCATCCAGAATTTGGAGCTGGCACTGATGGAAGTTGTAGGCCAAAACAGGAGGGACACAGGTTGCCTACCCTTGAAAGAAAGGAATAAACATCTCACCACCATCGGATCTGCAGCCTGCGCTCCAAAAAAAGGAAAGGTGCATGGATGGAACGGAAATTATTAATGAGAAAAAAATTAAATAGCATTTTGTAAAACTTGACAAAATAAAAGTTGTGTCCCAATCAGGATGGATAAAAATCTATGATTTTTTTTAAAAAAAAAAATTAAAAAAATCAGATTTTTTTATTTAAATCGGATTTTTTGTAATTTAAATCGGATTATTTTGATTTAAATTGGATTTTTTAAAAATAAAATGCTTTTTGAGCAAAAAACTATCTAAAGATAGTTTTCTGTTTAAGATACATTATAGTCCAAAAGTTATTCATCATGAAATAAGGATTATTTTTTAATTATGTAGCATGAGGCTGTTTAAAATATTTTGGTAAATGAATTCCATTAACCATTCACAATGTCATGCTCTTCTAGAGGTTTCTGTAAGATTATTTTTCTCCTTCCAAAGAAGTACAGCAGAAAAGTTGTCCAAATATGAATGATTAACCTATTAAACTGGAGATAGTTCACCTTGCAATAATTTCATAATTATCTATCTATGATGTGATTCTAATAGTATAATCAAATCAGCATTTTCTTTTGCTATAACTGTAAAACTAATCTGAAAAGTTGCTATTCTAAAAATGAAACCTTCATCTGGTTGTAAATATTAAGATTATACCAGCAAGAATGAGTCTTTTGTAACTCTGAGTTGTGTAAAATATAGTGAGGAAGAGTGCACTTTTTTTGGGGGGGGGGGGGAAATCACATGATTAAATCGAGTCTTTCTGAGTAGTGATTTAAATCGTGATTTAAATCAAATTGGTTTAATCAAATCCACTCTGGTCCCAATATTTAAGTAATCGAAGTCATATGAACATATGAAGCTGTCTTACACTGAAGCCCTATGCAGGAATTAATTACCCTGCTCACATGTAGGGCTGAAGTGTGGAGAGAGACGTTGGTGTGCCCTTAAGCCCCGACCCTAGTGTTTCCGCGTGCCCAGTACCCACTTGGATCTTTGTACATTGAGTGTGAAGATCTGAAGAGGGCTTTGTAACCATATTCACCTAAACGTGCATACAGAGTTCCCAAACATCTGGAGGGTACCAGGTTGGGAAGGCCACCTTAAGGGGAAGAAGTTAGAAATTAGCTACCTGGCCTAAAAATAAAGCAAAAACAATAGATATTGTGTTTCTTCAAGAAATGTGTTTAATTTTATGGGACATACATTTACTAGAAGTAGTTTTTAGGGACGTACTTAGTTATTTGTTGCTAACCCTTGGACTAAAGGTGTTGTTATCATTGTTACTGATAAACTGAACTGGGAATTCAAGGAGATTGTACTAATCAAAGCCCCACTCTCTATTAATATGGTATTTTCCCTCAGTTTTATAAGCAATAAATAAGCACACACATATAGACAAATCTAAATTATTGGTGGAAAATAACGCAAGACTGAATGTGTCAGTTAAGAATGAGTAATTGAACTCATAATTTTTCCCAAATGCAATTCTACTAATTTCTGACAAAATTCTAATGTGGGTGCATTTGTTCAATAATAATAATAATAATAATAATAATAATAATAATAATAATAATAATAATAATAATAATAATAATAATAATAATTTATTATCATCCTCTCCCTCTGGATCGGGGCAGGGTACAACACAAATACAAAACACCATAAAATACATATAATTGATTAAAAACATATAAAACTTAATACATTATTAAAAGGCATCTTAAAATTCAACTGGGTAGGCCTGCTGGAAGAGAGAAGTCTTTATAGCTTTTTTAAAATTCAGAAAGACTGTTAAGTTGGTGAATCTCTCCCTGCAGGCCATTCCACAGTCTGGGAACGGCAGAAGAGAAGGTCCTCTGGGTAATACCCATCAGCCTAGTTTTGGCTGACTGAAGTAAATTCTTCCCAGAGGACTGAGTGTGTGGGGTAGATTGTATGGGAGAAGGCGATCCCGCAGGTAACTTGGACTCCAGCCATGTATGGCTTTAAAGGTAATAACGAACACTTTATGTCACTCAGGGAATTGAGTCATCATACTGTACTAATTCCTCCAGCACATTTTAAAAGCTCTACTTTCAAAGTTTTCCTTTATTTTCTGACAGCCAGTGATAATTTATCTTTGAAAATTATGGTACATATCACCACACCGTTTTACTACTTCTTGATTTTCTACTGTAGTTGGTAGTGTTTTTAATTCTGTCTTTTAACCTTGTGTTTTTAATATTGTATTTTTAATATTGTGAATTGCTGATTCTATTACATCCTGTGGTATATAAACATCACCAATAAAAATAAATAAATAAATAAGCCTGACTGCTAAGACTGAAGTGCATACTAATTTGAGTTTTCTCCCTCATAGAAACTTTGTATTACTTTACTTTCTTCCAGCTCAGAAAAAAAATCCTGTAAGGTTTTAACAGAAAAATGCACATAGACAAATGTTAAATATATACAGTTATTAGGTCCATTTTTCTCAAAACAGGAAGGAAAACAGGAAGAAATGGGATTTGATTAGCGCTGGAATGTTTGATAAATGCGGCTTGAATTTGCTGAGGTTGTATATCGTCGTCTGAAGCTATGTGACATGTACAAAACACGGTGAGGGATTAGAATGGTTTTTTTTTTTTGCAGAAATGCAAGCTTCCATATAATTTTTATAGCTGAAGGAATGGATTTTGCTATCAAGCTCAAAGAGACTTCCGTCTTGCTTGGACTCAGCATAATGCCCTGCAACCTGCCTGTTGCCTGCCAGGGACAGCTGATTCCAAAACTCCTAATCCCCAGGCTGAGACTTGCTTATTTATCCCACACTGCTGTTGTTGATACAGTGTGCATTTCTACACTTGGCACAGTGTTTGCATTAGCCACTGGTACTCTAAGATGGTCCATCTGGCCTTTATAGGGATAACGTATTGCCCGTATTTTACTGTGGCGAGAAATCCTCTCCTGTGTACCAAACCAGAAGTGGAAACACTGCTTTAAGCTCCTTTCAGTCTAATAAAAGAATCATTTTTATTTCTCGCTTTAGAAATAAAACCCTCTTGAAAGACCTTCTTTTGAACAAAAAGGGTGCTTTCAGCATCGTGTTGGCAAAATAGGACACTTGTAGAATTGTGAGTTGGAAGTATTGGTTGTTTTGTTTGTTTTTCTCTCCTCCAGCCAAGGATTGGTTCTTCAATTTAATTACTGATAAGCTTATTTTATCCTCTCCCCCTCTCTCTCCAAAATAGAGTTGGGCCCTTAGCTCAGATGTGGCTCCCAAAATTCTGCTTCTAAGGCGAAGATTGGTTAATGAACCATTTGGATCCTGAAGCACATAACCCAAAATCTCCTATTATATCAGCTTTTAGGCATAACTTCTCTTTCCTGATTTACTTAAACACTTTGGCAGAGAAGAGGGAGGTGTCATATGCTGAGATCTTCAGACTTGACTAGGTTCCTTTAAGAGCCTTGCCTTAATTTATTTATTTATTAAAGGAAACCATTTATTCTTAGTGCTATTCTCATACTAGCCATTATCTAGCATAGCTTTCCCAGGCCTGATGCCCTCCAGATTTATTTATTTATTTATTGCACTTATATATCACCCAATAGCTGAAGCTCTCCAGACAGTTCACAAAAATTAAAACGTAATTTATGCATAATTAAATGAATGATGGGAGTTGGTCTCCAGCACACCTGGAAGGCACCAGGCTGGGGGTGGCTAATCTAGAACAAGTAGCCTGATACTATGAACCTCTCTTACGAGTTAGCCTTGATGCAGGTGGGGAAAACTCTGTGTTGCAGGGTGGTAGGGGAGGTCAGTCTTTTAATTTAAAAAATGGCAGATCTACCATTTCTCTCTTTGATAGTAGAGAGGAGGTGCACACAGAACAAAATAGAAGAAATAAAATTTCAAAAAACAACCCCCCAACCTTCCTTCTTGGGGGAGAACAGTGGGATATGATGTGGATGAAGCAGGATGGGCAATTATTTTCTTTTTATTTATTTATTTGTTTATTTATTTATTACATTTATATCCTGCCTTTTTTCCTCCAAGGAACCCAAGGCAACGTACATAATCCTCCTCCTCTCCATGTTATCCTCACAACAAGAACCCTGTGAGGTTGGTTGGGCTGAGAGTCTGTGACTGGCCCAAAGTCACCCAGTGGGTTTCCATGGCCGAGTGGGGACTAGAACCCTGATCTCCCGACTCCCAGTCCGACACCTTAGCCACTACACCACACTGGCTCTCTGTAACAATAACAATGACAAGGATCCCACACTTGAAGGTGCAGCCCAAGGGCTGGATTCAATTCTGGAGAAGCTGTCCAGGGCTGCATTCCAGTGCTGGGTGAGGCAGGGCAGAGCCGACATACCAAAAATATGAGCTTATTTTAGCTTAAAGCTCTTCCTGCCAGTAACTAGGTCTTAGGAGAGGCATTTCAACCTGCACAAAAACCGGGAAATCACCCACTGATCAGTAGTCGGGGAAATGGTGTGGGGCCAGAAGAATGAGGTGTGGTCTTCTGGGCAACCCCAGAGGGCCAGATTTGGCCCCGGAGCCTGAAATTCTGTACCCCTTGTGTAGTGCCTTCACGGCTCAGTGAGAAGAACCAATGAGGATACAGAATGTGATTCTGGATCAGGTAAACAACTTATCCTTAATTGTACTAGCTAGCTTAGTGGGCAAGGCAGGCCATGTGGCACCATTATCCTACAGCTTGCTGCCTTCCACGCTCCCTTTCAGCATATGCCACCTAAAGCACTCACTCTGCCTAATGGTAGGGCCGGTCCCTTTTCAAATCATATAAATTACACAGAGCTGTAAGGGATGAAAATCTATCGAACTAAGAGCGGAAATTACCCATCAAAAATACATAGAGCGTATTCAGTATAATGGCAAACCTTGTGTACAACATTATGCAGGGTGTGGAGAATGTGGATGGGGAGACATTTTTCTCCCTCTCCCTTAATACTAGAACCCAGGGTCATCCCATGAAGCTGATTGGTGGGAGATTCCAGACAGATAAAAGGAAGTACTTCTTCACACAGCGCGTAATTAAAGTATGGAATTCACTGCCACAAGACACAGTGATGGCCACCAATTTGGATGGCTTTGGGCTCATCTACACCAAGCAGGATATTCCACAATGAAAGCAATATGAAAGTAGTATATAAAAGGCTGGAGCCACACTACTGCTTTATAGTGGTATTGAAGTACACTGACAACTGTTGGGGCCCATTGACACATACCATATACCTCTTTCATACCACTTTCATAGTGTTACATTCTGCTTGGTGTAGATGTGTCATGGGACCCAACAGTTGTCAGTGCACTTCAGTACCACTATAAAGCAGTAGTGAAGATCCTGCAGTGCACTTCAATACTACTATAAAGCAGTAGTGTGGCTCCTGCCTTTTATATACCACTTTCCTAGTGGAATATCCTGCTTGGTGTAGATGAGCCCTTTAAAGGAGGGTTGGATAAATTCCTGGAGGAGAAGCCTATCAGTGGCTACTAGTCCTGATGGCTAAGTGCAACCTTCAGTATCAGAGGCAGTAAGCCTGTGTGCACCAGTTGCTGGGGAACATGGGCAGGAGGGTGCTGTTGCAATCCTGTCTTGTTTGTGGGTCTCTCATTGACAGGTGGTTGGCCACTATGTGAACAGAATGCTAGACTAGATGGCCCCTAGGTCTGATCCAGCATGGCTCTTCTTATGTTCTTATGTAAAATGTGGGTCCAAGTGGCGGAGAGAAGGGTATTGGATTGACAGAACAATGATAAGGCGAGGAGCATTAGGAATTGTGAGGAAACAGCTCAGAGACCTCATCCCCAACCTGCATCTAGACTAAACTCATCGGCAGTCACAGTGCTGTGAAACTGTATCCATGTTCAATAGTAGTAAGGGGAGATATAAGACAAAGAAATGGCCAACACAGAAACCTAACTTCCCAGTTGCCAGTTAATTTTTTTATTACATTTATATCTCGCCTTTTCCCCTCCAAGGAACACAAAGCAGTGTATATAATCCTCCTCCTCTCCATTTTATCCTCATAACAACAACCCTGTGAGGTAGGTTAGGCTGAGAGTTTGTTATTGGCCCAAAGTCACCCAGTGAGCTTACTTGGCAGAGTGGGGACTAGAATCTAGATCTCTCAACTCTCATTCTGACACTCTAGCCACTACACCACACCAGCTAGAGTGTCGGAATGAGAGTCAGGAATTAATTAGTGGGGTGCATTCATTTTTCAACAATCTATAACACAATTTGTTCCACAGAGCCCACAAGAGGAATATGAAATTTTTACATACCCTCAAGCTATTTTCTTTCTTAAAATGCTCAGGATCTTTTTTAATAATAATAATCTTATTTATACATTATGGGTTTTCTTGTTGATAACGTTTATTTTAATGTATGTATGTATTGGAATATTTCAGCAGCATTTCTTGTTACACTACTTTAAAGCTTCCTTGAAATTCATGTGGGGCCATACATGACCATTAATCCTCAAAACACTTTACATAATATTTCAAAATGTCAAAATGAATTGAGTTTACTCAGCTATAGCAGAGAGAAAATAATTTTCAGATGTCAATGAACAACCTGTGCTGATTGAACTGCAACCTCCGTGATTAGAAATTTGTTTTGCCGTTACCTGCGTGTCACTCTCCAGCCTCTTTGCTGCATTTCAGTCCCCTTGGTTTGATTGCTGTGACCTCCGGAGGTGATTCACGAAAGGTGGGTAGGGGGGCAAATCAGAGTTCAAACGAAGTTTGGTGCGTGGCCATAGAGCTAGTAGCAATGGCTTTTGGAGAGAAGGCTAAATAAAAGTCAAGACAGAGGTACTGTGGTTGGGAAGACTGTTTGTTCCGGATAAAGAGGTTCAGTTGGTTCTGGGTGTGTTTGCACTCCCTCTGAAAGACCAACTTCGCAGCTTTGGGATCTCCTAGACTCAGTGGTATCTATGGTAACAACAAGTGGCAGAGGTGACTAGGAGTACTTTGTATCATCAGGGGTCCCTAAACTTTTTTGGGTCAGTAGGTACATTTGAAATGTTAAGGGTATTATGGGCATTCTTTGAAATTTGAAGAGAGTTATGGGCGCCATGGTGTGGGAAGGGGCTTGGCCATTCATAAAATGGCTGCCATGGTGGTCACAGCTGGTCACAGAACACTAATTTCCCAGAAGGCAAAATGGTGAGACTGAAAGAAAAGGAACTTGCCTAAAAATGTAAGTATGAGGCAGAAGTGGGAACTGAGCTCTAAAAACCCAAATACTTGTTTTATTTGAACCCAAATAAAGATGGAAGGCTTCCCATCACTTTGCAGAATGCCAGCCTCCCAGTTAAAAAAGAAAGAAAGAAATCTTAAGAAATGAAATAAAATGTAAAAAACCAAGAGGGGCAGGGAGCCTGGCAGGCACCAAGGGAGCTGTTCGTTGGCACATTGATACCCATGGGCACCACATTGGACAGCGCAGATTTAGGCCGTTTCGACACCTGTCTTTTTCCCCAGGATCGTCCCTGGATCGTTCCTGTGCATCCAAATGATGCACAGGGGATCCCGGGAGTAGGCAGAGATTATCCCTCCATTTTCCTGGGTTAACCCTTAGGTGTAGAAAGTGCCTTAGAGTTTCTCTAAATGACCTATTTATTGCACATTTGTGATTAGCTACTCACAGAGTTTTGCAGGTCTGTTATACATATCATCAACATCCAGGATGTCTCCTGTGCTGTCCCCCTGTAATCTCACTTTAAAAATAATCTGAGATAATGTGGATTTACTTTATCACTGGGATATTGCAGGATCTCCCGTGTGTAAAGACAGCATTGCACTATAATACTGCCACTAGATGCCACTGCCTCGTTAAACACAGCAGAGCCTTTCCAAGAAATAGGGATGTCGCTGGTGCCTGACCAGGACTGGGACTCCCCCTCCCAGCCCTGACCCAGCTCGCTTCGAGCACACCATGGCTTGGTGACTGCCCGACAGCCGCCTTCCCTCATTCACGTCTTTAATGTCGTGAAAATGGGGCCTTTACGGCTGCCATTTATGTAACTTTAGAAATCCACAATTTCTGGAGTCACTATTGTTGCAAACAATGAAGACTCTGGACGAGGGCAACTGGCCCAGCGGCTTCATCAGGCGCTCACTGGGGCTGTGAAGAAGTTTGTGTGGTGCCGCGAGGGCAGACAGTGGCTTGGCAGGCGCCCAGTGGATCCGGGTGAGTCTGTCCATACTAAGAAGAGAAGCTTTCAATTCAAAATCATGCAGTCACATATAAACGCGCAAGTCCTGAAGGTGTAAGGATTGCGGAGGACGAAAGCCCTGGTAAGGCTGTGCTCATCTTCTTTCTGGCAGGTAATGCGAATTTAGAATGATTCTTGTAATTTAAGTAGAAATACAGTCCATCTTGCCGTAGTGTGGAAGACTGTGACCAGGTTGATCTCTTTGCCTTGCTCAGTGCTGTTGAAGGGCAACTTCAAGGCCCAGCTCTTTCTTCTGATCTTTACCTTTTTATTAGACTTAAACTGGACAGCCCTTCAAATAGAGGATGCCTTCATAATAGAGGATGGTCCTCCGGCACCCATTCAAACAGAGGACTGTCTTCTGTAAAAGAGGATACGTGGCCACCCCAGCAGGAACTCTGACCTTCAAAGGAGCATGGGGGTGGAGAGTCCTAGTGTTTTTGTTTTTATATTGTTGCTTGCTGTTTTAGAAATATGTTTGAGTTGCCTTGAGCGCTTTTTAAGGGAAAGGCAAGATATAGGTGTTTTAAATAAATAAATAAATAAATAAATGTTCTAATCAAACCAGGATGCCTATTTCTACATCTGCCATAGCCATTAAATTTCTAGTTTAATTAAAAGAACCTTGCTTACCATCACAAAGAAAACATTTCTGCAAAATTCCTAAAGCACCATTATTGATTGTCCACAAGGTGACAGCTATCTAATAGCAGTTTATATGTAAATGAAGAGATAAATAATTAAAACCCAAGACCCAGAGGGATCACCATCTGTCTTATTGTTTAAACTTTTAGCAACGCATCCATAAAAACATACCTCTATCAGGGAACAAACTCTGTAGTTAAGAGAAAATATGGTACATTGGTCCTGTAGTAAATCTTAACAGTATTCTAGGAAAGGTATGGCTTACTTTCTCACCTGTTCTTAAATATGGTTCTAAGTGATTTATTAATATCTTTTACAAAAAAAATAAAACAAAAATTAACCAATATATGGATTTTTTTGTTCTTGTTTTGACTCAAGATCCCTAATAATGCAAATGGGGCAGAAGGTAGTTCCCCAGATATCTTGGTCTTCAATTCCCAGATATATGAATTTTATTTCATCTATCCTATCTCTTTTACCTCAGTTAGTCTGGTTCAACCTTCCATTTGTTCTTGTTTTACAGCTAAATGTTTGATCCTCTGAGTTTGCTAGTTGTTGGCTGTTCAAGAGTCCTATACAAGTATTTTCCTGCTTGTGTACAGGGCAAAAGTGGGGAGGAAGACATGGGCATGCACCCCCAATATCCTGCATGCCTGGTTGCCAGTTAGACCTTTGCGTGTTGAGTGCGAAGGTCTGAAAATTTTATTTATTTATTTATTTATTTATTTAAAACGTTTATATCTCACCCTATATCATTAAGGTCTCGGAGTGGCGTACAGATAAAAGCTAAAACAATAAATATGCACAGTTAAAAACAAATTAAACCATGAAAAGGTTTAATGTGCTCTGTAAGCACATTCAGCTAAACACACTTATATAAGTTCCATGATTGTGCCTTATCAGGGTTTCCAATCACGGGAGTTTTGTAGGCATGTTCAGCTGAACACCTTTACAGTGCCCTTTTCAGACCTTCTTGCTGAACACATAGATTTTCCGTAATTGGAACCCTTGCTAAGGCCCTACACACAAGCAGCCACACGACTGACTAGGCCTCTTGAATAGCCAAGAACTAGTAAACGTAGAGGATCACAAATACTTAGCTGTAGAAGAAGAACAAATGGAAGGTTGAACTAGATTTCCTGAGGTAAAAGATGGGATAGATAAAGGAAAATGCAAATGCTAGGCCAAGCTTTCCAGGATACAACTCAGAATGGCAGACCATAAGGCCAGTGGAAGAAAGGTTTTAATTTTTTTGAGGAAAACTAGCCTAAGTAGATAAATGCACTGGCTGCCTATTTGTTACCGGGCCAGGTTTAAGGTTTTGGTACTAGTGTACAAAGCCATAAACAACTCGGGATCAGGATACCTGAGAGAGCACCTTCTCTCTTACCAGCCTGCCCTGTCAATAAGGTCATTTGAGTGCATGTTCCTGGTGGTTCCACATGGACCTTTGACCCAACTGGAGTCCACCAGGAGAAAATTCTTTAATGTGGTGGGCCCTTTTCTTTGGAATTCCCTGCCCTGGAGGTCAGGCAGGCACCAACACGGTGCTACTTCTGGTGCCTCCTGAGTACAGCTCTTTTCAATTGATCAGCCACCATTTTCGATATATTCTATTTTAAATTAAACAATTTTAATATGTTGTTTTAATCTTTTTTATTATTATTGCTTTATTTCTTATGTTTACCACTTTGAAATCTATTTTAGATATGGAGCGGTATATAAATATTGTAAATAAATAATAAAATATAAATTCTCTCTTGGAACAACTGTGTGAACAGAGTGCTGGACTAGATGGACCCTTGGTCTGATCCAGCATGGTACTTCTTATGTTCTTAACCAATCAATGCATGGTAACTGAAAAATTAATTTTGTTCTAAAAATTAATGCAGTTCTGAGAGCCAGTGTGATGTAGTGGCTAGAGTGTTTTCCTGGGAATCGGGAGATCTAAGTTCTAGTCCCCACTCGGCCATGGAAACCCACTGGGTGACTTTGGGCCAGTCACAGACTCTCAGCCCAACCTACCTCACAGGGTTGTTGTTGTGAGGATAAAATGGAGAGGAGGAGGATTATGTATGCTGCCTCGGGTTCCTTGGAGGAAAAAAGGCAGGATTTTAATGCAATAATAAATAAAATAAAATAAAAAATAAATGCAAAGTCTATGGGGCAATATAACAACTAACACAATGTCCAGAAAGACATGCACAAAACACTCTTGAATTACTGGCAGGAAGGAAAAACATGGGGGATGTATTCCCATCGCAACTGGTGATTTATGTTTGGCATAGTGGCTCGTGTTCTGCAGACATGTTGTAGAGGAACAACACTTGACCATAAGAACTGAAAAAGGTCTCAAAATTTCAGAAAACTGGCAGCCCATATAAATAGAAGTGATACTTATTTCATAATTCCTTATAGCGTTTTATGGGGTATTTCTCCAGGGCGTTCAGTTGATATTGCATCTCATTGGACTCTGCCATATTGTGTATTAAGGTTTGAGATAATAATAATAATAATAATAATTATTTATTTATATAGCACCATCAATGTACATGGTGCTGTACAGATTACACAGTAACTAGCAAGACCCTGCCGCATAGGCTTACAATCGAATAAAGTTGTAGTAAACAATAAGGAGGGAAACTGTAGTTAATGTGACTGGACACTAAGCCCTTCCTAAGGGTCACTACCACTCTCCTCTTCATCTATAAGGATAGGTGGGGACTGCTTTTCTCTCTAAGCCAGCTCACAGCAAATGTCATAAAACTAGTATGGAGAATTTAACCTTTGGTCAGTAGATCCTGTCATCACATCATCTTCCATTTACACCAGCCCATTATTTATATTTCAGCAACACTGAACTGGATGTACTGCAGCACAAATAAGGGAATATTCTGTCATATTTCTCTAAGCAGTAAAATGTTTTATCTGTCTTTTGTTTCTACAGAGCCAGCTGGAAGCCTGATAGTAACCAGAGTATTAAAATGCATTGCCTGACCACAAATATGCCTGGGCTAATACTCTTCAAAGAGCAAAGGCATTCCTGTCACTAGGCCAGACTCACACACTTATGTATGCTGAGTAGTATTTTCTTTTGCAAGTAGGCCTTCTGGCATCAGCAAGACTCACATTTGAAACAGATATATCTGCCACTTTGCAGCATTGTGCCATGCTCTAGCAAAGACTTCATCAACCTGGTGCTCTCCAGATGTCTTTATTATAACTCCCACATCCCCCACCCACCTAGCTAGCCATGCTGTTGCAGGCCTACACATATAGAAGGCACCAGGTTGAGGGAGGCAGCTCTAGCATGACAAAGAAAAAAATATTGGGCGGGGCTATCTGACAGGACAAGGCTTGATTCACAATGGTTGTGGTTAGGAATTTGTTTTAGGTCCCACCCCGATGATATCCCCAAATATTTAAGTCAGTGGTTGCCATTTGCTCCTGTAAAGGTCTGGTAAAGGTCATCTTGTGATGGAGAGAAAACACATTTTCTGCCCCTGACATTAAGTGTCACTGGGATCCTGTAGGCCAAGGGCTGGCACCCTTTTTGGCTTTGAGGGCATCTCAAACCGAGGCCTTGGAGAGTTTCTACTAGACTGAGCAGAACATACCAGTCTAGATCAGCCATACCCAACTTGGTACCCTCCAGATATCTTTGGACCACAAAGCCCATCACCCCAACCATTGGCCATGCTAATTGGGGCTGATGGGACTTGTAGTCCAAAGGCATCTATGAGTTGCCAGATTGGGGAAGGCTGGCCCAGGGGTAACCAGTCAATGAAGCAGTGTCAGGCTGCTTCATAAGTTATATTCTTTCTCACACTCCTGCATCTAAAACAAAAAAACTGTCAAAAAGTGAATGATAAAAGGGGAAATGGCTTGCTCAAACTACCACTGTCAATTATTGTTAATTAGCTGATATACCCGGCATTGCCCGGATCCCTGAATAATGCGCATTTGATAAAAAACAAATATCTCTGCAACTTATTCATCTTTAAGTTGGTAGGAGATTTTTATTTCCGCAAGGAGCATAGGGAAGTGGCTCTGTGTAGCTTCAAAGGTTGAACACTCAGTCCTTGAGAAATGTTCTTATATTACTATATAAAGTGTTTTCTTACAATGGCCTCCTGGCCCAGGCATGCTGGGAGTTGTAGGGGTAGCTGAAAACTGAAAAACACATATCATGTTTTTAGATTTTTCTGGTTCATTCTACAGCCAGACCTTTCAGCGTGCCAAATTTCAAATTTCTAACTCATCTGGAAGTGGGTAAACATTTCCGCACATACAAACCTGCACACATACTTTCAGCTCTATAGGTAGAGATACATGGCTAATCAACAGGATGCTGTGGAGTAGTGAGGAAAATGTTTGTTTGCCCTCAGGAATGTTCTTCAACTTTGGAAAGCTGGTCTGTGTCACAGTTTGAGAACTATTGTTCTGTGTTAACCCATTCTTATCTCTTCCCCTCCCCACCCCACTCCAGGCTTCTGAAAAAGGAAGAAAATTTTATCTTCATTCCTCGGTCCCGCGAAGAGCTTCCAGACAACTTTCCAAAGGAAATCCCGGGGATTTGTTATTTCCTGGAGGTCAGAACTGGTCAGAAGCAGCCAAAGTCCTCCGTCACCTCTGCCAGAGTGAGAAAGATTTCCTACAACATTGGCACCATGTTCCTGCGGGAAACGAGCCTATGAGGCCCGCTGCAGATCAAAGACTCATCAAAAAAGCACAAGCCCAGAACTGGGTCATGACAGGAGAGAGGAGTTTCTTTCTGTTTCACTGCATTGTTCCAAGCAAGCAGTAAAAGCTCCGTGAAATGTCAGGCAATAATTCTTTTTAAAGGTGGGTGACTGCTGTCTGTAAACAAACTGGAAAGGGGCAAGGGAGGGAGCAGGGATTTCTTTTTTAAAATCTAATTAAGCAAAATACTTGTCTGTTGCCAGAGCTTCAGTTGGCCATCAATGTCAAAGTGGTGGCAAGAACCGTGGAATCCAAATTGAGTTGCTGTTGATGGGCCGGTGGGGAACATGTTCTACTCTGCCAGGGGTGTGCAATGTGTGGTTCTCCATATGTTATTGGTCCCCAACCCCCATCAGCCCCAATCAGAATGACATGGGCTGATGGGAGTTGTAGCCCAACAGTATCTAAGCATTGAGTTTCCTGTACAAGGTCCATTGAAATGAATGGAGTGTTTGGTGGATTGCTTTGTTCTGTTCAGAAATGGGTGGCTGGTTCTTTTTTTATTTGAAGTCATAGTATCCCTGCTATTGCTTTAAGCATCCTCCATTTGTGTCAACAGAATCGGGGTAGGCCCCCTTCACATGCACCTATCAAATGCATGTAACAGCAGTGCTCGGTGGATTACGCTCTAGATTTGCACCAGCTAAGCAGACAGTTCATATTATGATGCATTCCTGCATTTAAAAGTGTTATTCACTAAGGTTTAGGTTGCTTCTGGGCTGGTTTTGTTGTTGTTGTTGTTTTTTAAAAAATAAACCTTCATGCAAATACTGTAGAGATTATTTATAACCTTCCTGGCAGGAGGGATTGTAAGTCAGTAAATAATACTGTATGGATTTTACCTACTTTTTATACATTTCAATTTCTGCACAATACTCCATGTGCTTTAACAAATGTGAGGCTAGCCCACTACTGTATATTTTATGTCATCTATCTGACTCTGAAAGATGATATTGATTGATTGATTGAAATGATAAGAGAGGCCATTTTGTTGGGGGGTTGCAAGAACTACATTTTGGTATTTTTTCC
Organism: Elgaria multicarinata webbii; assembly: GCF_023053635.1. Lineage (NCBI taxonomy): Eukaryota > Metazoa > Chordata > Lepidosauria > Squamata > Anguidae > Elgaria > Elgaria multicarinata. The sequence continues at coordinate 116,079,613 of NC_086175.1, forward strand.
TCTCTTTTTTTCTGATGTTTATGTCTTGCATATCTTAAACCGACATTCAGTATTTGTCACACTAGTAGAACAACAGAACAATGCAAGCAGAGCGGTAATGATTATGCTCAATGACTGGTTTGTTGCAGGATGTGGAATGTCCCAAAGCGCTGGAGTTTATATCTGACCTGAAGTTTTCAGTTAATCTTGATCAAGCTGTAGCCATCTTACCTATTTATGAGCTATATCAGGAGCTTTTTTTAGATATGCTTGTGAAGAAACAGCCCTTCGTAGATAAGGAAACACACCTAAAAGTAGGTGGTCCAACATGATGGCCTCATTGGGGTCTGAACTTCTTTTATGCTGCCATGTGTGTAAGATCACCCATTTGTACTGTCCATCAGTTAATCCAGTATTTCAGTATTCACAATTACCAACTTGGATTAGAATCTCCAGTTATGGGTGTTGTTAGATTTAGGGAGGGTTTAGAAGAAAGGGTGAAAAATAATAAATTTATTGGGCAGTATCCTATTGTGCCTGTGAACCAGCAGGTGCAGCCACTTGCACAACAAGAAATCATCTGTCCTAAAAGCGACCCACACTGAGCAGAAACACTTGATTCCAGAATGGGTCATGTCAGCAGAGCTTGCAGAAGGGCAGACTGCTGACCGGTCCCAATCCAGAAAAGAGTATTTCAGCTAGTTTCCACTGTTACTTTTAAAACTGAGAACGTCCCGTTACACTAGCAGTTGCTCCCACTGGCATGGCAGGGGCTCAGTAGTCCCATTGGGTATTGCCCATCATGTTGATACCCATCATAATTTATCCAGATCAAATATTGTATTATAGAAATATCCCATAAAAATAAATTTCGCACTCTGGAACTAAAAAATCTTGGTGTCAAACGTCAGAAATGTGGGTGAATTTCAAACTTTGCCGAGTTTTGTTTCAACTCTGCCTTTTATCACAACCTAACTGTCCTGATAGTAACTACAGCTTTCTGGTACAAAGTTTTACAATATAACTAGTCCACACTAAGCAATCTTGAGTATGTATAGCTAAGAAATAAAATGCTATGCTGGAATAGTGCCACCGTATGACAACTCTAGAGTAAACCGTTTGAGGACTGTCACCTAGGTATATTGCTTTGATCAGCACAAAGACTTCATTTGGATATGTAGATAATTTCATGTCCATTTCTCATGCAGAATAACTTAGTGAAAGGTTTTTATTTTGAATATTGTAGTATTCATTTTAACACACCATGTAGTTGAGCACTTTGAAGCATTTTCCAGTGTTCTGTATTAGCAACATGTCATATTTTTCTGTCTTGCCGAATCAAACCACAATATGCTCTGAAGAACATAATGACCTATATATGTGAGATAGTCATTGAATTATATGGCTGTTCAGAACTCAAAATCTCAACTCAAGGTCAGAGCCTTGCAAAGTGACACATTTTGGAGGAGTTGCCCCATTAGTCTGTAGCAGCAAAACCAACAAAGAGTCTTGTGACACTTTAAAGACTACCAGATTTATTGTGGCATATGCTTTTGTAATAAATAAATAAATAAAAAGCCATGCAAGGGATAGCACTAGGGTTATGAGATTTCCAGGCAGAGGACAACGTAGACAAGAGAAGAACAGAGTTACATTTAAGCTCTGCATAGATTCTGCATCCTTTACATTTCATGACTTTCTTGATGCACTGTTTACACTTTTCCCTCTGTACCTACATACTTGTATGTATATCTGTGTGCACGCACATGTATGTATATGAATATATGTATTCATACATACAATTCATATATATTATTATTATTATTATTATTATTATTATTATTATTATTATTTATTTATATAGCACCATCAATGTACATGGTGCTGTACAGAGTAAAACAGTAAATAGCAAGACTCTGCCGCATAGGCTTACAATCTAATAAAATCATAGTAAAACAATAAGGAGGGGAAGAGAATGCCAACAGGTACAGGGAAGGGTAAGCAGGCACAGGGTAGGGAAAAACTAACAGTAGAAAGTAACAGTAGAAGTCTGCACATATATCCTAACAAATATCCCAACAGAGCAGAGCCTTTGGTTCATCCAGCCAAGTAGTCCCCAGTTCATGAATGCCAACACCAGAGTAAATCTTGTTTGTCTCTAAGGTGTGGCAAGAGCCTTGGTAGCTTGCAAAGTGTAATTCAACAGAGTTTCAATGAAACCTTGATGATTTATGCCCAGCGTGATTCTTGATACCTGAAGGTGAAGCACAGAAGCATATTGTATTTCTCTGTATCGTGTCCCTGGAGCTTTCTTGACAGTTAAGAGATGGCTGGCAAATCGTTTCTGCAATAGTACCTACTGTTGAATGCTAATTTGAAGCTGAACACTGCCTGTTGTCTTACAGATGAGCACTCAGGTTCATATTTGTATAGCAGTTCTGACGTTACAAAACTGAACAGGAATTTAAGCTCAAGTCAAAGGCGAGAGGTAGGGTGCCCTTCACTGCAACGAATGTGGCAGTTCTGCGGGGAAAAAGATTGCATCTCCACATTCATGCATATGGAAAAGTTCCCAAAGAGTGAGATAGGAGAAATTCAACCTTCACTTAGGCCCCCTCCTTCCCATTTTGATTAGTCCAGGTCACATTGTGCTTTCGTCAGTCTAAGCAGGCAGAGTGTCAATCCATCCTCATCATTTCTCAGCAGTATAGATAGGACAACCTGTCGTAATGATTAGCAGTGCAGGAGAGGATAGCATATATATTACAAACTTGAGATCCCTTGAAATATATTGTAGCTCTTAGTTCAAAGTGGGACATGTTTGGAAAAGTTGTAGTCTTGATTTTGGGAGCTTTGATATGCCCAGATTTCCACAATAAGAACACTAAAGTTTAGAAGGTCTCTTTTTGAAAACTATGCCCGCCAGACAAAGGGCTCTTTTATGCCAAACCTCCTTGGAGGACTCAGCTGTCTGTCAATGTTACGCCTAACTCCACACATACTGAAGGGTACTAGAGTTCTCCAGAAGTACGTTTGGATCAACAGGCCTAAATAAAAGGGGAAGCAGTACAGATTATGCCGTGCAAATCTGAAACATAGCTGAAATCAGTTTCCTCGTGTGTGTACTACAGTGTCATTCCCCCCCCCCCCAGAAAAAGATTACTTGGATTGGAGGACATATTTAAAATTAGATGTTCTTAATTGCTCTCCACCATGTAAAAGGACAAAACTAGCCATATTGCCTTGGACATTCATAGGTGTAAGCTCAGTATCACGCTATGCAAGGCAGGCCATAATGTATTCAAGGCTATGTCTTTCCCATACATTGTAGCTTCATAATGGATTCTCAAGTGAACATCTCATTTTTCTTTTCAGCCGTAGCAAGGCAGACCAGTCCTGAGAAATCTAAGTATTGCTAACTTCTCCAGACATGTGCAAGTTAGTAGCATGTAGATTTTGTTTTGTGGGCATCTCACACTACATTTGAGTCTGTAAACCAGAGTTGTCATGGAGACAACTTTGCAATGAAATTGCTTCATTTCGATTTTAACCTCTTAATTTTTCCCCTCATTATCTAGCTTCTGGCCTCCCAACATACACACAGAGTCCCAACAATGAAACTAATTATTATTATGGAAATTACCAGGACAGTGGGAGCAAAATCCACCAAGCATTACTGCTCTACAACCTCCGTTTATTGCAGTAGGATTTGCATGGGCCTTCTGTTCAGCCCCGGTTATAATTAAGGGATGTTGCATGGCAACATGATTGGTGAATTGTTCCCATTGTTTCTAGACAGGTAGAGAGATGAGGAATACTAATTCATTCAAACAATAGTGTCCAGAAGGTAGGAGTGATGGTCCTGAGCGAAAATGCAGCAGCACCATTTAGGTGTCATTTCAAGCAGCTAATTTATAGTAAGAAATGGATTCATAATCACAGAGATCAGTGGAAAACCTAAACCATTGGTGTCAGCATCTCCATGGAGATAATGACTGTGTTTGCAAATAAATCAACTCACTCTCAAAAGAAAGAATAGCTTCCCACAAAGAGCCTACAGACCGTGCTTTTTTAAAAACCCACACGTTCAGAGGTGATACCTCCTAAATATCCGTTTTCAATGCAAAGTGCTGTGTTATGTGCTTCCATATTATGACAGTTGAAGTTCCTTTGGGGCATATTTCTCTAACACATTGTGTGAGAAAAGCTCGGATGTATTGTTAGGCTTATGGGTTGTTGCTGCTGTTTTTATACTGCCACAATTGCCACATTATTTCATACCTTGAGGAGAACAGCATGGACATTTCCCATCAAGTCAAGAATGAATGTTGTTGCTGTTTTTCTTTAGCTAAACAGATGCTGGGAGCCATATCCAAATTATGTATAGTGTGGAGAAGTGAGTCATGACCCAAAAGTGAGTTGCGCAATCAGTCCAGATTGGTTACAGCAAAGCTGTTGCCACCGTGTTGTGCATGGAGTAAATTTTGAAAGCGGGTACCATGTTGCAGGTTGGGAGTCCATAGAATCATAGAATAGAAGAGTTGGAAGGGGCCTACAAGTCCATCGAATCCAACCCCCTGCTCAATGCAGGAATCCACCCAAAAGCATCCCTGACAGAGGGTTGTCCAGCTGCCTCTTGAAGGCCTCTAGTGTGGGAGAGGCCACAACCTCATCAGGCAACTGATTCCATTGTTGTACTGCTCTAACAGTCAGGAAGTTTTTCCTGATGTCCAGCTGGAATTCGGTGTCCATGGTGGGTCTGGACCAATTGAAGACCACTAGTGTGGAGAATATAGATAGGGAGTCATTTTTTTCTTCCTCTCTCATAATACTAGAACCTGGGGTCTTCCCATAAAGCTGAGGAAATTCGGGACAGATAAAAGGAAGTACTTCTTCATACAGTGCATAGTTAGACTATGGAATTCACTACCACAAGATATAGTGATGGCTTCCACTTTGGATGGCTTTAAAAGGGGGTTAGACAAAGTCCTGGAGGAGAGGACTGCCAGTGGTCACTAGTTTTGATGGCTCTATGCTACCTCCATTATCAGATGCAGTAAGCCTGCATACCAGTTGCTGGGGAACATGGGTGGGAGGGTGTTCTTGCACTCATGTCCTGCTTGTGGTTTTTCCATCAACAGCTAGTCGACCACTGCATGAACATAATGCTGGACTAGATGGACCCTTCATCTGATCCTGCATGGCTCTTCTTATGTTCTTTTATGGATCCATTGGCTTACGTTGGGAGGGGCATTTGAGATTTGGCATAATCATGTGGTTTTCTAAATGTTGGAAGATTGTGTAAGTTTGGAGATATTCAGCAGACAGTGCTTTTAAAAACATATCAAGAGAAAGCAAGGCAACATATTAAAATAGAAATGAATAGAGGATAACTATCCAAAGGAGAAACATGCTGAGGAGTTAGCTTGCTGGGACAATTTGTTAGTGGCACACCATCCAGGGTTTGGATTTCCTTTGGTGTACGTGGTTGGACTAGATTGCTATTGAATCTCTTCTAACTGCTTAATTCTATGAGCTTACTTGGGAATTGGTTGTGTACTCACAATTAAGATCTGTATGAAACCTTTGAGTGCCTTGCAGCATATCTGACAACAATACCATAGGATTTCCATGTTACCAGTATAATCTTAAGGGATTCACTTCTGTAGCATGTGCTATGGAATCCATTATCTCAATTCAGGCCATAAATGATAGAATGTAACTTATTAAATGGCTGAATTACAATTCAACAAGGTCAGTTCTATCACCTGTAGTCTGAATTGGGATACAGGGTTTGTATCCCATGAATTGAATTGTTACCCATGCCATAATGTTTTTGTTATTATCAATACTGAATTCGGAATGGTCACTATGGTTATTTTACAGTAATTTAAGCTTTAGCGTAGTTGTCACAGTCTGACTTTTGTATTTCATTTCCCTCTGACTTCACTGCTTACAATCTTTCTCTCACTCACACACCTAGCAACCTAGGAATAACTTCATGCATCTGAGGAAGTGCACTCTAGTCCATGAAAGCTTAAGTCATAATAAATCTCTTAGTCTTTAAGATTCCACAAGTCTCTCTGTTGTTTTGATGCAATAGATTAACATGGACATTGTTACAATGGAAGGCACTACATTTATTACAGAACACCACTATCTCGCTTTTTTTAATTCAACCTATACAGTTAGGAGACACAGTCCAGCAATAGTTAGTTGTAACTAAGGCTGCAATCATGCACACTTGCACAGTAGGTGTGACTTTTGAATAAATCTGCATAGCATTAGACAGGACATAATTCCCATGGATACCTGTGAAAATTATGTTAGTCCAATTCCATTGCTTTCAATGTGACTTAAGCATGGCTACATTTTGCTGACTTGTATCTTCTAATGTCTCTGTATCTTCCATCTTCTGAACTATCTGAACCTACCACAAGCATATGTTACTCTGGGGACAATCTATATTTAATTTTCAGTTCTATGTCAAATCTTAATTTACTTAAAATACTGCTGTTGCTCTTATCTGATGGTCTAAAATGCTGCCACTGAAACTGTAGTAACCAATGCATAAATAATACCCTATAAAACCCACACCAACATGTTTCCAGATGTTCTAAGAGGATTCAAAGAATGATGGGACATTTTTACAGACCCTAGATACTCCATTGTAGATTGTCCTGAATTGTAGGGTATTTATGAAATCGTCCTTCTGTCATCCTTAAAAAAAGGTTTCAATGTTCTTCACAACTGGTAGAAAATACCTTTCCTATTTCAAAGGTGAACAACACAGTAATCACCCATATGTACCTGATAACCCTGCAGTAAACTTCTGATAGATTGCAGCAGAATCTCCTTTCTTGGAGATTTTCAAGAAATCATTAAACAGGTGTCATTTTGGAATGCTTTATAAATAAAATATTTTGTCTTGAAGCATGGATCCAAACTATACCCACTACCGTCCAACTCTAATCCTCCTCTACTGAGCCATAACTCTTAACTGATATCTTCTCTTATTTCACAAAGGCCAGTAAGGTTCAGGGACTGCTCTAGTCCTATTTGTGCCAGTAATTAAACCATTTCAGGAATGATCCATGGGCAGCATCTTCCCCAGATGGTGCCAGGATTGCCATCTGACATTTGTTGCAGGTAAAAGGTATGACACAGTGCCAGAAACAAGGGAAGGGAATTAACATAGTGTTCCCATCTGTCCATCTTAGGCCAATGCCATTATTCCTGTGGCTTCCAGATAGTTCTTACTCATTCACATATTCACATATTCTTCTCTAGCCACTCTAGTAATTCATCGTAATGTGTCAAGCACTCAGCAATGCAGCAAATCTGCCTTTTGTAGGCAAGTTCAATTAGTAAACAAGTTCCATTGTGTTTAGCCGTCATTTTCTAAGCAAAGCAAGTACCACTGAGTCATAAATAAAAGTGGGGAAATGAGTAAATGCAGCCCATTTAAAAATGGATTGGTACTTCTAAGTAGGGATTCACAAATCATGCTATTTCCAGCCCTTGCCCTCTTTTGTATCTGTTCACCCATTCTGTCCCTTTTCTGCCTTAATCTGCATTTTTTTAAAAAAAAATCCACAAAAAATACATTCAAGCATGCCTTTTACTTTATATTTTCACCTAAAATATGCATGTATACACATATACAGTATATATGCTGGAAATACTCATTTTTATGTATTTTGATGTGTTTTTTGTGAGAACCTTTCAGAAGTATGAAAGCCAGTGGATAACTTAAATGCTCCAAGATGTGTGGATCAGTTCACTTCATAATGGAATTTACAAAGACTGAATTCCTAAAGGGTCCCTACTTCTGAGGTTGCAATTCACCCTTGGTATCAGGAATGTGGTCTTCAGCCATCACATATTCATTTAAATGCTGTCAGCCCATTCCTCCGAAGTCACTTATTGCAGGGCTATTTCATGCGTGCGTTTATATCACTTGAGAACACATGATGACCCACAGCTTTGAATGGCCTCTATTGAAAACTATTGTGTCTGAAATGAGGTGAGATTTTTGCCTGCAAGAGTGAAACTATGATCGGTGATTTCCACCTGCAAGTCATCTCATGGTATTGCAATTTATGAATAATGATCATGCACTTTTAGGTGAAAACTTAGTAAGGATTTGTAGCCCCTGGACAGAATTGAGCCTGAACTATTGCTCTGCATCTGCCATTCACTTCAGTGGAGGTTGCATAACTCCATTTCACTGCCTCAGCAGGTCTCTATAAGGGTACCATCAGCCACTGGAACTTACCCTTTGGTGTTTGTTTGCCTGTTTTAGCTAGAGTCTTATCTGAGCAACATGTAATCTAGTATTTCCTTGTCTTTGCCCCCCTTCTTTTCCGCATATGAAACCCATGAGTTTCTTTCTTTCCCTTAAGTTTGTGAGCTTAAGGGTAACATAACCAGCCACAAGTAAAGCCACCAGAATAGATAAATGCAGTAGTGTGCAGTGTAGCCAACCTCTTTTGAAATTAGAACCAGGAGAAAGAGGGAGTAGGGGAAATATTTGGTGGAATTAGCTGCAGTTGTGGCATCCAGGAAATGGACAGAGAAGTAACAGGAAGAGACGGCCGGTGCCAGACTATTTTGTGCCCTAGGCGAGATGAGCTGTTTTCACCCCGTCCCCCCGAAAAATTGCCAACTTTGATTTTTAAGAAGAGATGTTTTGTAGAAAAAAATGAGAAGCACAAAACTTGAAACTGCTAGATTTGTTTTAAAGTGCAAGAATAAATAATCAAATTTTGATTATCTTTCACAAATACAAAAGAAAACATTTTGGCACATAAATAATTTTGAACTAAAGTGCGCTCAGTAAAAAGTATACCTCCGCCATTGGCAACACAACATTAAAAACTTTGACTTATACTATTTAAGGTAACTTGGCGTAACCAACCCATCATGTTGACAGAATATTTTGCTTACATTCAGATAGAGAAACAAACAAAAACCAGACAAACAGAATTAAAAACGTCTCATTAAAGTTTCAATTTCAGGCACATCAAAATCTCACTTTGCATGCCTTTTCCTTTGCAAATTTTGTCTCCAATTCCACCAGATCTAGTGCTGATGCCTGGGCATGTTCTATTGATATAGTTGCCAAGCCAACTAGTCTCTTTTCCAACATTGTGGAGCGTTTGTAAGTTTTTATAAGTTTGAGCTTTGAGAAACTACGTTCACCACTTGCCACTGATACTGGAAGTGTGAGAAGGATCCTTAGAGCAACGGAAACATTAGGCACATTATCCAGGAGTTTTTGTTGTAGTATGAAGAGAAGTTCTTCTTGTGATGGCATAGAATTTGCAAGTCTTCGAGCTATTGCTATAAGTTCACTACACAGACCTTCAGCATCAATGTCTTTGTTTCCATTACGCATTAATGCTTTTTCCAAATTCTTACAGTCCTTAAGTACATCTTCAGTAGATTTTGTCTTTATATTGTATATATCATACAGGAAGCCAAATAGGGAATTATATTGTTGGAGCTGTTGGAATCTCTCTTCAATTGATTGTATGGCCACATCTAAAACAGCATAGTAGAAACCTACTTTGAATTTCTGCTTTGGATCTTGTGGTGCCTCTTCTAGGGCCTCATATGCAAACTGCCTTTTCCTTCTCCTGTTTCTAAGTTGTTCTGTCTCAAAGTTTGGTAGTATCTCTAGTTCCTTTGCAATCTCAGTAGCATCTGTCAAAACTTGTTGAAAACCCTTATCACACCTGCAGTCCACAAGGTAATTCTTAGTCACTTGCAGTTGTCTTGTAGCTGAATTTAAATCTGCTTCTTTATTTTGTAGTAGCTTGCTTGTAAGATTTACTTCAAAAAGGATGTTGTACCATGTAGCAAGGGCTACCACAAACTTGAACTTACTAATTGCACCAGCAAGGGCCTTAGCTTCAATTCTGGAAGTATTTCCAGATGAACCTGTTAGGCTTGTATCATCAAAGATCTCTATTAAAGCATCATATATATTACCAAGGTGATATCTCAGTGGTTTCAAAGCATCGATCCGACTCTCCCATCTTGTTTCACTCAATGGCTTAGCAGTTATGCCAAAGTCTGATATAGGGCTAGTTAGAATTTGCCAACGCTTAGTCGATGCAGAGAAATAATTGTAGATCTGTTGGACCAAACTGAAGAAACTAGTTGCTTCCAGGCAACACCTAGCAGCAGCATTGACTTCCAAGTTTAAAGAGTGTGCATTGCAGGGCACAAAAAAGGCACGTGGGGTTATGTCCAGGACTCTCCTTTGCACACCATTTTCTTTGCCTTTCATGTTACTCCCATTATCATAACCCTGACCACGCAGATTTTCAATTGGTAATCCTATTTGCTCAAGCTGTTCAAGAAGAGCTTCTGCTATAAAGGCACCTGTAGTCTCCTGTAGTGGAACAAATTCCAAGAAATGTTCTCTTACGATAACGTCAGGCTCAGACATCTCATTATCTGATGGTTTGGTTACATCAACAAAACGTATAATCATTGTCATTTGCTCACTATGACTAACATCAGGTGTGTAGTCCAAAATAATTGAATAGTATTTTGCTGAGTTTGCATCTGTTAAAATTTGCTGCTGTATAAGCTCATTTTGGATATCTTTTCCTAGGTAGTGAACCATTGTTTCTTGATCTTTAACTCTACGCACATGTTCATTCATGATAGGATCAAAAAGGGCTAGATATTCTACAAACTTAAAAAAATTCCATTGTTAGCACTGTACAGTTTTTCATTTGTACCACGGAATGACAAGTTTTGCATGCCAAGTACTCTGACCAAAGCAATCAAGCGTTGCAAGATCTGTCGCCAATACTGTTCTTCTTCCCTAATTTTCTGTAGGTTAATAGCATCAATTGTTTTTCCTTTAGATAAGCGCAATTCAAGTTTACGCCAGGCTTGATAGTTTTCTAAATGGTCAGTATTCCGCTCATGTGAAGAAAGAATTGCTCCAATGTTCTTCCAGTCTTTTGAACCTGTTTGTTGTAGCAATGATGCATTATGTTTTTTCATGAACAACTTACAGCAAAAACAAAAAACCACATCTTTTGAGGTTGAATATATCAACCACTGACGGCACACTTCTTCGCCATTTGCTAGTCTCCTCTTGTAGTGCATAGAAGAAAATCTTCTGTTTTTTGAGTCTTTGGAGGAATCATGTGATACAACCTGCTGTGGTCCGTGTTGTATTATAGTTTTACCCTACCCAGTGCCTGTTTACCCTACCCTGTGCCTGTTTGCATTCTCTTCCCCTCCTTATTGTTTTATTATGATTTTATTAGAATGTAAGCCTATGCGGCAAGGTCTTGCTATTTACTGTTTTACTCTGTACAGCACCATGTACATTGATGGTGCTATATAAATAATAATAATAATAATAATAATAATAATAATAATAATAATAATAAGCTGTCGCAAATTATCACTGCAACAGTTGGGCCATTTGGCAGGGTCACTGTAATTCAAGTCAGGCATAATATCATCTTCTTCTGCAGACTTTGCAGTACTCTCACTTTTCTTGACATCTTCTTTTTCCTCTGTGTGTTCTCCAGAAATATCTTCAATTTTTGAAACGTCTGTGTTAATATCACTTGTAGTAGGAGCACCACATTCCATTCCCCCAGTGCTACCTTCAGCTTGTTCTTGATCTGTTTTCTGTGTACGAAGGTATTTCAGGAACAACCCCTCTTGCTTTGCTTGTTCCTTAGCTTTTTCTGCCTTTCGTTTGCGGTACTGGGCTCCAGAAGTTTTTTTTTAATCAGCCATAGTTCACTAGAAAAAAGAAAAAATGTATGCAGCACCTGGTGATAGTCCCTGTTCATCACAACAATTCCAGCTGCAGGAGCTGTGACCAGATACAAAAGAAGAAAGGACTCCTGCAGCTTTAATTACTGAAATCCCGTTTCAATACTACTGTTAATGATACAGGAGCCCTGACCTCCTTTCCATATGCTCATGCTATCAACAACAGCTGCCCCCAACCTGGTGCTCTCCAGATGTTTTGGACTTCAATTCCGATCAAATCTATAAAACAAGGCTTAAATGCACACAGGCTTAAATATTACATCTTTAAAATTTAAATGTACTGCCTCAAAAGGAGTCCTACTGAATTAATCAGCTTTGGGACTGACATAATTCTGCTACTTGACTATATATGAAACCCTACACAAGAGCACATTGTTACATGCACACTCTCAATTTATTTACAGACAAATGGCACATAAAACAACAATAAACAAACCCGGGGTAAACACCCTTCAACCGTAAGTTTTGTTTGTAGTATTTCCAACCACCGCCTCCTTCTATTTAGGTAATGTTGTACATTAAAAAAAAAAAAGACAATGTTTTCATTTTCATCCACAATGGCCTCTTTGCAAGCACATAAAAGGCTGGATATAAATGTAACATCAATAAACCAGACATAACAGTCAAAAACAACCAAGGAAAACACACCTACTTCATTGAAATTGCAATACCTAATGACAAAAATGTTACAGAAAAGGAAAAGGAAAAGAGCGAAAAATATACACAACTGGCTATGGAAGGTAAAGAACTATGGCAACAGGAAGAACTTACAATTATTCGTTAGTCACATCAGTCAACAGCATGACATCATTGGGTTTTTTTTTACAGAAAACCTTCAGAAATTAGGCCTACCAAAATACATGCACGCCAACATCCAGAAAGCAGTCATACTTAAAACAATGGACTTACTTTCAAGTCAATGTGCACAAAATAGTACTGACAAATCACCTCACATTTAGCAAACAATTGGCTATATTACGTCTTAATGTAATTCTACATGCATGTCAATATTTACTCTGACACATGTTAGTGCTCAGTATGAAAAAGTCATTAAAAAAAGGAAGAAAAAAACCTATTAGTCAGACACACAATATCAACCCCATGTTTGCAACCCCATGTGTAACCATGTTTGTCAGTTTTACTACAATTCCACAGACACACACAATATCTGGGAGTACACTCAATAAGACTTTCTTCAGAATAGATGTTTATAAGAGCATACTGTAAAAAAAAAAACCTATGAAACCTTAAAAGGCTGACAAATGTAAGGCTAAATTTATGCCACAATGTGTTAATCTTTAAGCTGCCACAAGGGCTCTTTGTTGTTCCAAAGGAGGGTATTAGTACAAAGCATAGTGTGGCACCTCACACTATTGCCCCGCTCGTGCTCTTCGCTCCTCTGATGCCATGTTTCTCGCCTGCCCAATGGCCTCTACTTCCCTTGCTCGGCTCCGTCCATTTTCTTCTGCTGCCCCTTACGCCTGGAACGCTCTTCCAGAACATTTGAGAACTACAAGTTCAATCGCAGCTTTTAAAGCTCAGCTAAAAACTTTTCTTTTTCCTAAAGCTTTTAAAACTTGATTTTGTTCTGACTTTTATACTGTTAGTTTTACTCTACCCTGTTCCTGTTTGGTGCATTCTCTTCCCCTCCTTATTGTTTTATTATGATTTTATTAGAATGTAAGCCTATGTGGCAGGGTCTTGCTATTTTATTGTTTTACTCTGTACAGCACCAAGTACATTGATGGTGCTATATAAATAATAATAATAATAATAATAATAATAATAATAATAATAATAATAAAATAACCTTAGAATCTACAGAATTTCTTTAAAGTATTTTTAACCACCTCCTTAGACAAAAAGGCTCCTAGAACAGCAGTAAAATGAGACAGATCCTGCCTACAGACTTAACAATCCAAAATGACACAACACACAAGGAAATGAAGAGGGAAGAGAAATTTTTAAAACTGAATTTATTACAGTGTGAGTTTTTATGAGCAACAACCCGCACCATGAAAACTTCAGCCACAATAAACATCAGACTTTAGGGTGCCCCAGTTCTCTTATTTTGTGATTATTGTAACAAACTAACAGAGTGCTCTGCTTGTGTCCTTTTCTGTAACTTGGTGCAATTAACAATGCAATTACTTGCTGTTTAGCCATACCGTTAAATACCGAGTTACACACAAAAAAGGACATAGCAGAGGATTAACACTAAAGACCCTTTAAAGGATGCCCATCTCCTCTGCCTTCATTAGCCTAAATTGATTTTCACCATTCAGGATTTATTTATTTATTTCATTTATATACTGCCCCTGGGTGGTTCACAAAAGCCAAAAACAGTAAACATCAAAAGTATAAAAAAAAATTAAAACATCAGAGACATAAAAACAACAGTATACAGCTAATAGGATTGGCTAAAACATCACAGAGCCCCTCTCTGCAGCAGGTTCAGGCACTGCCAGAAAGAAACTGGCAAAGTGAGGGGGACCAATGGCTACTATTAGCAGACTGGCAGTCCCAGAGCAAAGCTAACGAGGAAGAAGCCAAGAAAATAGCTTACTTTCACGGACGATGGCTGGTTGCCCTCGCCTCGCCTGTCGCCTCGTGTTGCTCGGCTATTGCAGCTGTGGGAGGGGCGGGCAGCTTCCGGGCACGTTCCGGAAGCCTGAATGAACGTGTGTGCCCAGTGGAGCCGCCCCCCCCCCAGCGTCCCTGCTTTGCTCGGCTGGGCAAGCGCAGGGGCGGATCTTGATCTCACCCACCCAGTCGTTTCTCTTTAGAGCTGCTAGAGCGGCTCTGGGAGCGGGGGGCGGAGGGCGGCTTCCAGGCGCATTTCAGAAGCCTAATGTGGAGCGCCGCCCCTCCCCCAGCATCCCCAATTGAATCCTCGGGCCAGGCAGCTGCCCTTACAGTCACAGCCAACACGCAGGTGAGTGCTGCGCGCACTGCGTCCGGCCGGCGGCGGCCTTCTGAGCTTGGCGCTCTAGGCAGCTGCCTTAGTGGCCTCTATGGACACACCAGCCCTGGGAAGAGAGAGAAAAGTAGCCCTGTTCAGAAGACATCTTAAACCACGATGGATAAGGCTTTTTTTTGCGGTTTAAGGTGTCTTCTGAACAGGGCCAGGGTCATGCAAGGGATATGTAGTAGGCAATGGCAACCTCCCCATGAGACATGCTGACACCTGGTATAGTCTGTGCCCAGAGGACTTACTCTTTTACACTGGGATATCACCCTAAGGCAAATACTTATATGGAGCGAACTCATAAGAATGGCATCGATGTGCAACTTTCTTCCCCAACCTCGCACATCAGTTTATTTATTTATTTATTTATTTCATTTCTATACCGCCCAATACCAAAGCTCTCTGGGCAGTTCACAAAAATTAAAACCATGAAGAGCATAATAAAACAACCAACAATTTAAAAAACACAAATACAAAATACAATATAAAAAACACGACCAGGATAAAACCACACAGCAAAAATTGATATAGGTTAAAATATGAGATTAAAACAGCAGAGCTTAAATTTAAGTTAAATTACGTGTTAAAATACTGAGAAAATAAAAAGGTCTTCAGCTGGCGATGAAAGGAAAACAATGCAGGTGCCAAGCAAACCTCTCTGGGGAGCTCGTTCCACAGCCGGGGCACCACAGCAGAGAAAGCCTTCCTCCTAGTAGCCACCTGCCTCACTTCCTTCGGCAGGGGCTCATGGAGAAGAACCCCTGTGGATGATCTTAAGGTCCGGGCAGGCACATATGGGAGGAGGTGAGGCGTTCCTTCAGATAACCTGGCCCCAAGCCGTTTAGGGCTTTAAATGTTAATACCAGCACTTTGAATCGGGCCCGGACCGGGACTGGCAGCCAATGAAGTTGTAGAAGGACTGGCGTGATATGATCTCATCAGCCAGTCCCTATTAGTAAGCGGGCTGCCCTATTTTGTACCAGCTGAAGTTTCCGGACAGTTTTCAAAGGCAGCCCCACGTATAACACATTGCAGTAATCCAAACGAGAGGTTATCAGAGCATGGATAACTGTAGCTAGGCTATCTCTGTCCAGATAAGGGTGTAGTTGGTATATCAGCCTGAGCTGATAAAAGGTGCTCTTTGCCACTGAGTTCACCTGTGCCTCAAGTGACAGTTCTGGATCCAAGAGCACCCCCAAACTACAGACCCGATCCTTTAGGGAGAGTGCAACCCCGTCCAGGACAGGGTAAACATCAGTTAGCATGTTGTAATTCTCAGCATGGCTCAAAGGGCATGTGATGCATATATGCATAAGAAACAGTTCCACAGTGATGCTCTGCCTCTAGCTGGGATGGCTTTAAAAGGGTATTGTTAGACTGACACATAGGGGCAAACTTTATCCAATGATGCCAGATGGAACATCCATTTTCAAAAGCAGCCATGCCATAGAGTCCTAGTGGCTGCGGAAAACAGCAGAAGTAAGCTGTTGCCTCCAAGCTCTATGTATGGGCTTTCAAAAAAAAAATCTAGTGGGCAACTGTGGGATACAGGATTCTGGATTAGATGGGTGTTTGGTTTGATAAAGCAGGGCTCTTGTTATGGAACCCCTTTACCCAAATAACCTAAAGCAGTTGTCAAAAATTCCCCCACCCCACCTCATGGTTGAGCTCGAAGTTACCAACTTTGGCCCAATTCAGCTGTTAGGCAGCCTACTCAAACCATTGCCAGTGACCACCTTTGCCTTCTTGCTACTTAGAGCTTCTCTACACATAGGAAAAATCCTGCATACTTACTGGTGCTTTCATCCTCCTCAGTCTTTCCACCTTCACGACATGCTTCTTTACACGTGATCATATAATTTTGAATTGAAAACTTCCCTTCTTGGAAATGCTCCGTTGTGTTTAATAAGACTGCACCACTGAGTTGCAGAAGTATAGTGTAATGCAGACTTTACCCACTGGTGAGATCCCACAATATCCCAGTGAGAACTCAATCTCCAATCTTTTTGAGAACTTAATCTCCATTTTCCCCCCACATTATATCCAATCTTTTTTAAAGCAGAGGGGATAGCATGGCAGACATCCTGGACATTGACAACATTGTGTAATGGCCCTGCAAACATCTGTGCGTGGCCAATAATGAGCATGCAATAAATCGGTCATTTAGAGAAGCTCTTAATCATATAACAAAAGAGGCTAACGAAGTGCGTAATTATTATTATTATTTTTAAAAAAGTGGAGAGATCCTTTGGCAGGAGCAAGCTGCAAATTGCATTTTCCTGCACTTACTCACTGGAAGCTCATACTGCTTTAGCATAGTATCTCACTATGAATTATGCATGTGTGCTTGGAAGAATGATTTCCTGGCAATAATTTACCATTATGAAGCAATAAAAAGAAAGAAAGCCATGACCACTTTGGTAGGTGCAGATACATGTACCAAATTCTCTGTGCTTGCGGCAGTTTGCCGGTTCTAATTGGAAAACAGATTTTAAACTGTATATAAGCAATAAAACCACTCGTCGTGGGTCTAAAACTTGCCTCTCTAGCGCACAAAGCAATAAGTGGCTCCTAAGATGGAACAATGGCTACAGAAAACATAGTAACGTTTATCTATTTTGGCGTCCATTTTGGGTGGATCTGGGCAAGTCATTATCTCTTTCTGTCCCAATGCATTCCACTTCATGGTCTAAT
Organism: Elgaria multicarinata webbii; assembly: GCF_023053635.1. Taxonomy (NCBI): domain Eukaryota; kingdom Metazoa; phylum Chordata; class Lepidosauria; order Squamata; family Anguidae; genus Elgaria; species Elgaria multicarinata. The sequence goes on from NC_086175.1 coordinate 116,097,074, forward strand.
TTCCTAGAATGCATTGCGCTTAAAGCAAAGTTCCTTGTCTCAGATTAAGTGACATTTGAGAATTTTGATTGTTTGAAGAAATAAGTTTCTACTTATGGCAGGATTGTGTGTTGTCCTATTGCAGACTACTAGATTGTTAATGAAACATTATAGTGCTTTTTTTTTTACTTTGTACAAAGCCCTTTCCAACTCTTACTCTATTTTATCTTCACAGCAAAAGTATGAGGTAGGCTAGGATGAGAGAAAAGGATTTATTTATTTATTTATTTTATTAAATTTATATACTGCCCCATAGCTGAAGCTCTCTGGGCGGTTTACAAAAGTTAAAAACAGTGAACTTTAAAAAGTATACAAAAGTTAAACACATAAAAAATATAAAAACAACTGTATAAAACAGTATCCATTTAACAACAGTTCTGGGGTCCATCACAATAATTTTTAAAAAAACTTAGCATATGTTGTTAAATGCTATTAAATGCCTGGGAGAAGAGAAAGGTCTTGACCTGGCGCCAAAAAGATAACAATGTTGGTGCCAGGCGAGCTTCATCGGAGAGATCATTCCATCATTGGGGGGCCACCACTGAAAAGGCCCTCTCCCTCATTGCCATCCTCCGAGCTTCCCTCAGAGTAGGCACTCGGAGGAGGACCTTAGATGTTGAGCACAGTGTACAGGTAGTTTCATGTCGGGAGAGGCGTTCCGTCAGGTGTTGTGGTCCCAAGCCATCAAATGAGTTCTGTAGCTGAGTTCAGATTTGACGTTGGAATGTCTACAGCCATCACCACAGTGTGTCCCTGCAAAGTTCTATTCACATTTCAGACATTGATTTCTTAGGGACACCTTAAGAATATTTACTTCACAGTTCAAGGTTCTTTACAGTGTGTACGCAACTTTACAGAGAAACCAAGGCTGTTGGTGTCTGGCATAGCATCATATGGTGCAATCCAGTTAAAATAAGCCTCAAATATAGCAGGATTGACTTTTTTAACCAGAGATTTTAAAGGACAACCGCTATGGTCTGAAGGCACATGATCCTGCAAACTTCTTGGCTGGAAGGGAGACTATCTGGAAACTTTATGTATTCTACAATATCTTGAGTTATGTTGAAGAAAGGTGGAATATAATGAAATAAAATTAATATCACAGCCAGGAGAACAGTTTGAAGATGGGTGATGCAATCCCAGCTCTGTAACTTAGCTGGTCTGGATCCACCTGGGAACTCATTCTCAATTCCTTGGAGGAAACAGCACATACATTATAATAGATAATGCAATATTGCTTCCTGTGATTTAATTAGCTTTGTTGCTGTATGGAAGTTTTCATTTATTAAGCCTCTCAATTTAAGGTCACAGAGGAAATAAGATAGTTCAGTAACTGAAGTGTACAATAGTACCAATTTAGCATTCTCTACCCCACCTATAAAACACTTTGCTAAATCCAGATGGACCTTATTTTTCCATATTTACACATCAAAGTTAAGGATTAGTACAATTATTATTTATAAACATGCTGCCCTCATGGCAGGCTCTTTAATTAATTCTGAGCATCATCTTAACATCCATATTCTTTTATTCTTCATTAATTAATCAAAATAACTCCACCTTACTCTGCCTTCACTTTCAATGAAGAATATTAGAAATTCCTCTTTTCTCAAACTTTGGAAAGAGGTGGAGAGATACCAGACATATTTGTTATCATTCTTTAGCTGTCTTTGATTATAAGAACAAATATACCTTTAAAGAATATTAGGGGATAGCTAGCCTGTGTTACATGGTCTTGAGATTGCATCTATATTTCTAACTGACTTATAAATCAAGCTCCAGTCTTCAGTGCACATTTACTCCAGTGTGAAGTCGATCCACAAGAATCAGTGAGTGTGCAATCATGTTTGCTTTAGTTAATTATGAGTGTGTGGGACAATCCAACTCCACTGACCCCTGGCTCTGTGTTGACAATAATGTAGATTAGAATTCCCACTATCTATGAGCATGGAATAAATCCAATATTCAACCTCTTGATTGTGAGTTTAAAAGCTTGGCTAAAAGGTATTTAAGTGGTCCTTGGTTTATGTGGTCCTTGGGGGTTGGACTCGATGGCCTTATAGGCCCCTTCCAACTCTACTATTCTATGATTCTATGTTACATGGATTGGAATGTGCCTAAAAGTAAAGGGAGCGATGTATAGAAGTAAACAGATCCTGAGCACCATTAAGGATGTTTATCTAAAGCAATTTACAGCTATTGGTGGTTTGAGTTTGTTGAATCTCTACTAGGACAGGGGTTGGCAAAAGGTAGATCACTGAATGGTTAGAAAGTGGCAAGGATTTCCAAGTCCCAGCAGCTTAACAATAGCAGCAACGAAATGTCCCCACCCGAAATTATACTGCTGAATTGAAGAAAACTTGGGGTAACCAGGAGCAGATTTTTGTGTGGAACGAATGTAAGCTCCATTCAGTTTTGGTGTACAAAAAATCCTGGGCTTAGAATTCTGAAGAACTGCACCTGCCCCAGTTTGTTCTTGTAAAATACAAAATAGATCCCACAAGAAGTCCATCACCACTGTTCTAGGACATTGGGCTTCAAGTAGTGGATGAGACAAGCAGCAGCAACATCATCTTATTTTTTATTGTTTGAGAGAAGAACAAATAGAAAGGAGAGAAAGATGAGAAAGAAAAAGGATGAATGATATATAGAGAGAGAGGAAGGCAGGCATTGAGAATTATCGAAGGGATACACTAGGACCTTAGGATATATGGTTGCAGAGAGACAGGTAGAATCTATCACACTGGATTATATCCAGACTATCTAAATAAAACTGTCTAAGCCTCTAAAAAGTTCCCTTCTATAAAATCACCAATTATGCCTTCATTTTTTAGAGAACTGGGGCTATACTACTGTTTTAAATGCAGTTCTAAAGCTTCCACTATCCCCCGCCCCAAATGCTGAAAATTCTACAAGACACTGCAGCTGACACAGAAATCATTACATCCATAACTCTAGAGAAAGTCCCAGAGCCAGAGTGAGAGCCAGGTGGATAAGATGGATGCAAAAGCCAGGGGGATTTTTTCAGTGGGCCACTGCTGGGGTGTGGTCCTTCGCAGGACCCAACCATGCCAACATTTGGCCCTGATTAGAAGTAGTGGCTATTTTTCCTGTCTGCTTCTACCTCCTCCTTCTTCTTCCTCCTCCTCCTCCTTCTCCTCCTCCTCCTCCTCCTCCTCCTTCTCTCTCTCTCTCTCTCTCCTTCGGGCAAGGACCTGACCTTCTACAAATTGACATTAAAAAAATCAGGTTCTTTAGAACTGGGACCCATTGGTCATAATCCTATCCTGCCACACCACTCATTCAACAGATTGGCAGCAACCCATAAATATTTTTAGGAGGGGTGTGTGTATGCAGGCAATCCAATGTTAAATTAAACGTTTACAGTGCTCGAAAAAGACATAGTTAATGAGTATTATGGAATGGTAGAAAAACCTAGAACCTCAGTGGTCAGATCTTTGTCTCTTCACTCTCCACCTCAGTCCTGTCCTCCTGATTAAACTTGCAGGGGGGCTTAACACACACCCCGTCACACATCTTAATTTATTAATTTCATTTATACTCCACCGAACTACAAAAATGGCATTCATTGTGGCTTACAAAACAATTTAAAATAGATTAAAACAATAAAAGACATTAAAATACAATAAAAACATAACCACCACATAATAAAAGCAGTACCCAACCCACTGAATCATTTACAAGCCAAAAGTCTTCTTGAATAAAGTGGTATTTTCCTGCCATTGGACAGATAACAGAGAGGGAGCAAACCTAGCCTCCCTTGGGAGGGAGTTCCACAGCTTGGGAGCAACCACCAAAAAGGCCCTCTTATCACTGCCAAACACACCTCTGATGGTGGTGGTCTCAAAAGAAGGGCCTCTCCAGAAGATCTTAAGGACCAGGCATGGTCCTATGGGAGAAAGCAGTCTTTTGGGTAGCCTGGCCCCAACCCATACAGAGTTTTATAGGTGATGATCACCATTTTGAATTCTGCCTGAAAACAGACTGGTAGCCAGTGGAGCTGTCCAATGAATCTCTCCCAGCAGTTTTATGAATATGGTAAATAGCATGGGGGATAACATGGAACTCTGAGGGACACCACTGGCCAATGGCCATAGCAGCAGATAGGAATCCCCCGGTACCACCTTCTGAAATTGCCCCTCCAAGAAGGACCTGAGCCACTGTATAACACTGCCTCCGAATCCCATTTCAGACAGACAGCCCAGAAGGATACCTGCTGTCAAAAGGTCCACCAGAACTAACAAGGAGTTCAAAAGAGTCATCTCTTTCTACAGGGTGGTTAGTAATGAGATAATAGCTTTCTTAAGACTTTCTTGATAGGCAATGGGAGGCCTGAGGGCTTAATGAAGCATCCTGGTGCTTCCATATTTTGCCCCAGTGTAGCCTCTGATCCTAAAGACCCTACTCCCACCCCTCCATCTGTATGCTCCTCAATTGCTTTCTCCTGAGCCAAGAGAGGGGATGTTGAACTTGGAGCAGACACTGTGGACTTTCTCCAAGTTAAAAATGTGCCCCTTGTAGTTGCTGACAAGGATTCTAAACCATTTAAGGCATGTCGCCATCTCTTTAGGTTGCCATCTGTGTTAGACAGTGCTGTATGAACTGAAGAAGTCTCAAGCTAATGGAGATTTTTTTTTCCTGGAGCAGGGGGATTACCAGGCAGAGAAAACAGATACGTTTTAAAAGCTGGATTAGTTGGATGTAATTGTGGGAGATTATGATGAAATACCCAGCAGAACGGGGGCGGGGGGTGGGAGGTGATTACAATTTTCTACCTAGACAGGCTCGTGTCACGGGCTCCCCAATCATTTGGAGTCAGTGGGCATATTTGGAATTTTGGGAGTGTAATGGATGCTCTCACAAAATGGCTACCATGGGAGGCTTGTCCACGTATAAAGTGGCTGCCATTTGGTCACAAAACAGTCATTTCTAAGATGGCAAGCTGGTGTGGCAAAAAGAAAATAAACTTGTCCAAGGACCTAAACACAAGGAATAGGTGGGGTCTGAGTTCCAAAACACGAAACCATCCTTTTGAATCCAAATAAAGAACATACTGGAGGGCAGCAAGAATGAACCTGGTGGGCACTAAGAGAGATGTCTGTGGGCACATTATTGCCCACAGGCATCACAATGAAGATTATTCATTTGCCCTCCCGATTTAATAAAATACAAAGTTTTGAACAACTGTGAGGCCCAAACAGTACATGGGGTGATGCACCTCTCACCTGTATCTCTGCTGATATATCCCTGGTAACGTGCAATTGGAAATGGGTGATATATCAGTACAGCCAGCAAAGTGGGGTGCCCCTTGGTCTCCCTCTAAGTGTCCTTTGTAGCTGAGCAATATCCTGTGCGACCAACCAAATTGGTGTCTCCCTTTCCTTTCTGAGGGGAAAAGGCAGTGGAAAAGGACTGGTAAATTCTTCACCCTCTCAATTCTGCATATTTAGAGCCTTAAAGTTCCCCTTACAGTACTTTTCAACAATTCTAGAAGGTATAGTTTGGAAACAGAGTGTTTTGTATGGGCAATTAGGAATGGGAAACGATCTCTCTTTATTGGCATGAAACCAAATAGCTTTTAATCGTTTCAAATCAAGAGCAACTTGAAGGTTATAAAAAAATGTATTTCATGTTTCGGCCGCAGCAGTTCTATTTCAAATACGATTAGGCTAAAATGGCAGCTAATGGTGTTTTTGATGTTATTGGCCAAGGGAGGGTTTTTGAGTGATACTGTTCAACATTTAGTAATTAAAACATGGACACAGTGTTCTATCATTTCAAGCAAGCAGTGTGCCCTCTGGTGGGAAAGGATGTGGTCAAAAATGTTAGGCATCTTAGAGTTCTTAATGCAGGACAGTAAAGCAAAATTAAGATTGCAATGCTAAATCTATTTACAAGGAAGCAATTCCCATTGAGTACTGTTGGATTAGGTGCAGGCTGAAGATACTTTTAAATGTGGTTTAGGAATCCAGAGTTCCAAAGTACTGTTTTTCTTCCAAGGTGGGATGAGAAGTGGAGAATCCAGATTTCCCAACAGAATGAAGAACCCCTGAGGGCTTGTATCGCACCCTAAAAGGAGTTGTGTGTTGTACCTAAAGGTTCCATTTCAAGCCTGTGAGCTATAATACCCTAGCAATAAAGTATTCTATGATATAAGGTGCAGACACAGACTATAGAGAGAAATGTACAGTTAGGAAATTATTTCTGTTATCCAAAATTTAATCATTTGCTGTAGGGGAAGGAGGCAATAGAGGCAAAAATAATGGTTTCCCCAATGCAATATAATAAGATATTAAGCAGAAAGATATTAAGGTTGTGAAAAGGTTGTTGGAATATGGAGTTTAATTTAGTCACATGCTTCAAAATCAAACAAATGAAATGCAACTTCCTTCTTCAGGAGGCTTTAGCAAAACTAATTCCTTGTGCCTCTGAAAAAGTCACTTGTAAGGGCTGGATTTTCTGGTGGAGGATCCAGCACCATGTGAGTAACTGCTGCAGAAGGCAAAAATCAGAAAACTCTGGGCATGTATTGAAATATTGCATTTATTTTATAACTATATTTTAGGAATATGCATTTGTCTCTTGTTCTTAATTGGATTGTGGATGGCCATCAGATAATTGCAATTTCTGGAAATGCTGCCTGTTTCACAATAATTGCATGCATAAGGATTAGGGATGAATTAGGATTACCTTCCATAAAGCAATCTAACCAAAGATTTCAATTATCTACTTGAATAGAATTTTGACCAAATTTGGAGCATGATCCAGCCAAAGTTAAACATGTTTAAATTCCCATTGATTTGATGGAGAATGATACTCATGTTTAAATCTTTCCCACTGAAGCGAAAAGGACTTAAAAGTTCATCACTGTGTCTGGATCACAGTCTCGGTTCTTTAGTTATGTTACTATATAAGTTGCATAGGAAACACACCAGCAAAACAGTGGAGAAGTCTGCATTGATCAGGAATTACTTGAAAGCAACCGCATTAGAAGAGCATGGAATAAAATCTCAGACACTCCCTGCATTGGAGTACATGAGTCTATATAATAAATTATTGCCATACATCTAGGGCATGAGCTAAATGGTCATTGTGCAGTGAAAACTCCACAGATCGTCTTAAAGCTTTAAAATATGAAGCACTATCCACGATAGCTGAATGTATTTGTCACTGCAGTACCCCCTGGCCCTTTGAGCTTTTGCTTATGCAATCCTGCTGAGGTTTCTTTCCTGTTTCATTTCTGCACTGAGAGCCCCAACAACGTTTTTGCATGCCGTGACATTTTTGCTGCCTTGATTGCTATGTTTTATCTTGTGTCAAGAGCATGCCAAGGTGCCACAGATAAGGAGAAGAAAATTATAGAATCATAGAATAGTAGAGCTGGAAGGGGCCTATAAGGCCATCAACGCAGGAATCCACCTTAAAGCATACCTGACAGATGGTTGTCTAGCTGCCTCTTGAATGCCACTAGTGTGGGAGAGTCCACAACCTCCCTAGGTCATTGGTTCCATTGTTGTACTGTTCTAGCAGTCAAAGAGTTTTTCCTGATGTCCAGCCGGAATCTGACTTCCTGTAACTTAAGCCCATTATTCTATATCCTGCACTATGGGATGATCAAGAAGAGATCCTCGCCCTCCTTTGTGCAACAACCTTTCAAGTACTTGAAGAGTGCTATCATGTCTCTCCTCAATCTTCTCTTCTCCAGGCTAAAGAGAAGATGATCACATGGAGCTCCCTTTAGTCCCTCTAGCTTAGGGGTGGGCAGTTTGTGGTCCTCCAGATGTTCTTGGAACCCAAGTCCTATCATTGCTTACCATTGGCTTTGTTGGCTAGGGCTGAAAGAAGTTACAGTGAAATAACATCTGGAGAGCCACAAATTGCCCACCCCTGAATTTCACCACTCTTTCTGTTCTGATGAAAAGCAGCTCCCAAGGACATAGGCCGAGGTCTTTCCTGGCCCTGACTACTGGAGTTTATAGGGATTAAATCTGAGACCATCAGCAAATATAGTATAGTGTACTCTACCACTGAGCAGTATCCCTTCCCTACAAGGTAACATCACTTCCATTTCTCTCTGTTGAACAGTGCTGATACTACTCTGCTGTAGAAACAGGACTCCTTTACAATACTTTTGGGACGTCATATCTGCTGCAGTTGATTTTGTCCCGTAATCCTTTCAGGGTGCACCTCCTATTTTGCATTTCAAATATAAACCAACCAACGCTTCTTGCCTCTGAGTCATGAACTAAAATGGACGCCAATGAGCAGAGGAAACAAGAAGGAGGATATTGACTCCAGAGATGCTAGGAAACTATGGACTTTGTAGATCAGCATTCTTCAGGGGCCACTCAGTCTAGGAGACAGTAAAAATCAGCAATGCCTTGTGAATGAATTGAACAAATTAACATATCCTTTCGATGGTGTTTAATTCCAAGTATGTTGGGCTACAGCATTTCCTTCCTAGCACCAATTGTGTTCACTCCTTTCTTGTTTCCAGAAGCAAGGAGAGCAACCCTATCTACCAAATCCATGAAAGGCGAGTTGCTCGGAGAGGCCAGTATAGGGTTGCCAAGGACATCCCATGTGGGAGAAATATATGGGGGGAAAGTCTACCTGCTTCCAGGGCGCAATTGGGACTGTGGACTTGAAGAGATTAGCACATGTCTAGCACTTGACCCTTCTTAGTATTTTGCACCTATGCAAATTTGGGGATTGGATGCCCATTAGATGCACTGTGCTGCCCATCCAAGAAACACGTGCACTGTGCTCTATGCTGGTTTTGCCCCTTAAGTAGGCCCGGCCCTACCATTAGGCAGAGTGAGGCAGTTGCCTCAGGCAGCAGATGCTGGCAGGTGTGTTCCCCTATGTTGGAGGATAGAGCTGGGGGCTCCAGGCAGCCTGCCCTGCACCCCTTAAGCTCCTCTGCTGTCCTTGCATGCAGTGCAGGCCCGTGTCCCATCACCAGTGTCGAAGTAAGATTCATCTGCCAGTCCTGTTAGCGTCTGCAGATGGAATGGAGGGGGTACCATCTTTCCCTTTGCCTCAAGCAGCAAAATGACTTGGAACAGGCCTGGGTTCTAGTATATTGATCGCAAACTCCATAATCACAGACACATGTCAGCATTGGGATCCATCGGCCTGTCATTGTCATTCCATAGGGAGTGTCTGCTGTTCACATCAGGAAGTAATTTGAAGAACCACGATGGCAGGCAGGCCCCTTCGAAACCTAAGGCAGAATCATAGAACTGCTATGCTACTGGATGCCATTTTTTTATTTCCACACACACCTAGAAGATGGCAGTTCCTTGCTTGGGAAAAGCGAGTCAGCTGCCTTGTTAGGTCTATACCAGTGTTAGGGGTAAGCTTAATACCATTAAGCTGGACACTAGTGGTTTCTGTGTGCGGCAACACACGTGACCCACTTACCATAAGCAAAGGGGCACCACAGGAGAAAAAGGAAACCAGCCACCATGACTAGGGTGACCACAAGAATTGGCCATTGTTACGCTGAAGAACTGAGGAAAAGCTGAGCTTGCGGTTGGCCAAGAAAAGCCCTGCTCCTTTCTAGTTTGCCCCTGCAAATTCAGAATTGCAATTTTACTTCTAAATGGAAGACATTTTTGAGCTTGAAATAACTCATCCAGTATGTGTTGTGACTCCTCATCTGCCTTCCATTGTGAAACCTCTGCTTCTATGCTGTGTGTATGTGTGTGCGTGTGTGTGTATATTACAATAGTGTTTTTACTTTGTCCAGAAAAAAACCTACTTGTTTGTTGCCATATTAGAAGCCTAAGGTACACTCATATATATATATTAAAAAGCAATATATACTCTACTCTGCATCTTTTCAGTCAAAGACTCCATAGCTGTAACCTACTTATTCTTACAGATGTTTATAAACAGGATGCAGGTTTTTAATATTACTCACTGGATGAAGCAAAGTCTACTTGCTTTCTCTAAATATTAATATAACCAGTTCAACTTCAGCATTTACTTCTTCCGCACCCGTTTTTCTAACCCTTGACCAAACATATTTTATAAACGCGCTGATGAAAGGGTTTTTAAAGAGAAAAATGAAAAATAATGAGCTATTCTTTGAGTGACCTTGACACAGTACCTGATTCATAAAAAAAAATTAAAAAGAAAAAGAAAATACTCCAGCATTTCCAGTTCAATACTGTATTAGTGCTATTCATATAGCTCAAGTGTTGCTTATATAAGGACTCGGGGATAAAAGTATTTATTCAAGTTGTTCTCATATTCCTGAGTCATTATTTTCTGAGTTTTTTCTCAGTCCCTCTCACTTTTGTTGTGCATGCATGTGTAGCCCTTAAAAAAATGAAATTCAGCCAATTGGATATTCAGGAAGGGGAGGGGCTTGGACTGAGCCCACCATGCACCACTTCCTGTTCTCTAGCCAGTTGCTAGGATAACTGCCATATGTACACAACCGTGGTTACTTCACCAGCCCCGGCTGAGTCAGGTTTTGTCTTTTTATTATTAAGGATGGGATGTAAATGTCACTATGGAAAACAGAAGTGTACACACAAACCCAAAGGGATATCCCCTTCCTCGAACCCAGCATTTTGCTTTCAGAAATAAATGCTGCACAATCAGCCCTCTTCGTTAAAAGCATTTACAAATGTGTCTTAACTTCAGTTGTGGGAGTAACCCTATGTAGGGTGACCATATGGAAAGGAGGACAGGGCTCCTGTATAGAACAGTTGCACATAAAAGGGAATTTCAGCTGGTGTCACTTGTATGCATGCAGCAACTGGTGAAATTCCCTCTTCATCACAACTGGGAAAGGTACAGGAGCCCTGTCCTGCTTTTCATATGGTCACCCTACCCTACCGAAAGTGAGATTTTCATCCAAAGAGTTTGTACTTCATTGCAAGTCTATCGGTCGGATTCATTGGCCAATTACACCTTTGTAATCAGATTGACTTCGTTCAGTCTTCAATGGCATAATGGCCTTTGGTGCAACTTCACTGAAGGTCGATCAAGGATGAGAAGTCCTACGTTTCAATGGTACTTTAATTATTTGACCAAAAATGTCAAAATGTTGTGTGGGTTCCCCCTTCTTTGCCCCCTTTTGTTGTAAAGTGTCATTTCTCAAGAAGAAGTTCTGAAAATGATGGCTTCTGATTGTCATGGCATTTCATTTTCTTTACCTGAACATAGTTCACAGAACCTTTTAATCTAGAGATCATATTCATCCCTTTTGTGTTCAGAATGTAGTCTACATGGTCAAGAGCTCCAAAACTGTACACAGAAGTTTGGTTTGGGGCTCATGTTTGTAACAGTAACATCATTTCTTCACAGTGACATACAATTATTATTATTATTATTTTAAAAACTGATGTTTCATGTATGATTGTGCATTAAAAAAAAAATCCATCCGAGCTCCATGGTCCCCTAATGGGCACATAGGGCAAGAACCACGCTAAGTTAAGTGTGTTTGCAGCCCTGTTCTGATAATGTTTACTCAGAAGTAAGTCCTAATTAATTCATTGGGCTTCACGGCTGAATAAGTGTGTTTAGGATTTTAGCCTTTATTCCCCTTGATTTCAGGGTGAGATTTAATCCCATCACATGCTTATCTCTTCCATTAAAACCAACAGAAGCTAAAAGGGCAGAGCTTTAGGTGGATTGAAGCCACAGACCTCAGCATGACGAAGGGCTGTTTCATCTACTTTACGAGTAAAGGAAGTGCCATATGTGAATCACTTTTGAAGTGAATGGAACAGCTGATCTCCATGCAGAGTTGCACGTACGTAGCAGACTCTCCAAACTTGTACTGGAGATTCTGGTTCATGGGGCTTTTTGTTCTACTTTACATATCAATTATGAAACGTCAGCATTTTTGACAGAATGGGGAACCCTTTATAAAAACACCTCTAGGAATTCTTTATCAAAAGAAATGATCCATCTGTTTCTGTTCCATTAAATTTTATACATGTTCATATATTATACATATATAAATATATATATTATATACATATACATATGCATATATTTTATGAATCAGGTCTGTGATTTTTACTATTCTGAGAAATTTGATGCATTTTCATAGGACCATTCAGTCTTATTTAGTTGGCAATGTAAATAATATTGTACATCTGCTATTTTATTAATACCAATATGCCATGTGCATTGTTTCTTTTGAAACTGTTCTAATATATCACATAGCAATTGCAATGTCCTAATTTTTGCATTTTTTTCCCCATGTACAAATGTATCTGTATGGCATGTGTTTCAATGGCTTATATCATAATTTGTAATGTGAGAAATATTTGGTTTCAGTTTTTCAACTCAGTTTGCGTCCAGTATGTACAATTCCAAAAAACATTTTATCTTTGATGATTTCCACTTGGGTTTTATTTTATTTTTTGAAGTGGGGTGCAATTCCCTTCTCTTTGCATTCAGATAACCAGCATTTCCTGTCGAAAGTGAGTATACTATGAGATATAATAATAGCATTTTCAGACTGGAATCGTACCTATGAATCTGCAAGTACTTATAACATTAAGGAACGACACAGCAAGCATTGTTGGTGCACCATTTCCATTCACTTGCCAGCACTTGTGATGGCTCATAGCAATAGATTCTTGCTCTGATCCAGCAAAAGTGACCCATGAGCAAAACCCCACCCCCCTGCCAATATTGGGCGTCATCATGCAAAAGGCTGCTTCATGGGTTTTAAAAATAAAATCTAACATTTGGATTTGTGTACCAGGTATCCCTTACTGAATATATACCCATCAAATACATGACTAAGTGCAGAACTAGATGTCCTGTGCCACATGCAGTTGCCCTTGAAAATGGCATCTCCGTATGAAGTAAAATCATTTGCTTGATACCATGTATCTCTGGCCCTGCATCACAAAACTGGCAGAGCTGCTTGTAGGACTGGCGAAATGCACATTGAAATGTCACAAGATGGGGCAAATGGTCCTACCTAATGATGGACAATTCTGCCAGTTTTACTTTCTCCTGCATTCAGTTTTTTTAAAAAAATCTTAAATTCTTTCCATCCTGAATATGAAGAACTCTATGAATTTTGGTAAATGGTTAACAAAAACCAACTGAAATTAAATTTTCACACATCTACACCAGCCAAATTCAATATGTTACATAGAAAGAACTCTGTTGTGCTTGCTTGCTTGCCATATAGCTATTAAAGACTTCTTGTCGGAAACAAGAGATGGCAAGCCTAATTCAGTATTTACAAGCATACATGGTTGAATACTGAGGGATTCAAATCCACCCTTCTAAGAGCTTAAGCACTCAAACCCCTGGGACTCACTGGAGAAATCTGTCAGTTTCTGTTTCTCCCAAATGCAGTTCTTTAACATCTCAAGTTCTTTCCATCCTGAATATGAAGCCATTCATGGATTTTGGTAAATTCTTATCAAAAATGAACTCAAAACAAAATTCTCACCCATCCCTAGTCCTACCCACTACAGGAGAAGGGGAGACATCATCACGGGGAGGCCGTTTTCACAACGACCACAACCTGAATGTAACATATAGTTGAACCCTACAAGCAAAACTAGACAAGATGTTAATTACTTATTTCTTCAAAATATTTCTATCCTGCCTTTCTGCCTGACAATAGACCTCCATGGTGGCTTACAATAAGTCAAAATTAATTTGTAATGATGCATAATAAAATTATTTTTAAAGACATTGGTGACTTATGAAGACTCTGGGGAGGTGTTGATGGAAAATGACCATTCCCTGGCCTTAGATGTTGATGCTGCTGTGGCTGTTTCAATTGCGGCATTTCAGGGTGACCAAGGAGAAGGTAGCATCCAGGACCTGTTAGCCCCAGATGTTTTGGTCCCTGGTAAAGAGGAACTCCTCATCTGGGCAGCTAGACAATCTGCATTTCCGGATAGCAAAAGCCATGATAATCACTTGGGGCAGGAGGACAATGATGGAAAATATCTCTAGCTTTAGATGTTGTTGCTGCCAGTCCATGATTGGATCTCTAATTTTTTTAAAAAAAAATTAGCAAGCAGGGAGGATTGGATTGGGACATTGGCTCTAGGAACTGCTCCTTTCTCACTGCCATTTTCCTGAGGTGAGTTCCACTCCCCACAAAGGTCCTGCTTGACTTGCTAGGAAAAATCTCACAGGTCCTCAGACATTTTCCCTAAAAGGGTAAACAACAGCTGGGAAAGGGGGCAATTTGAATTTAGAGAACAGCATGGGGAAATGGTCTAACATTCCACCCCAAGCACCCTTGTTCAAATCCAATTTGCCCCCTCCCACTCTGGCAGGTTATTTTAAAAAACAACATCAGAGACTAGGAGATCTAATTATAGATTTCCCAGCATTTCCTCCAGTTTGGCTTTCAATGTGACATTTAAGTATCTGGGATTTGGCATTTGGCAGAGGAAATTCCCCACTAAGAGGTAATGACTCCTAACCAAAGCTTTCAGTGTTGACTGTGAGTTTGTTCAGGAGATATCTGTGGAAGGAGGTCTGGAGTAGATGGAGGATGTGCAACAGCAGTGCTTGATGGATTGTGCCCTTAATCAAAATATCTAATGTATCTTCCATGCTTTCCACACAGCAAAAGCCTTTTAATCACTTTTGTATATTTTTGTGTGTGTCATCATAACCCAGTGTAAATAGCATGTTTCATTATGCAAAAAATTTCTAGATCACCGACTTCAGAACAAGATGAATTTGTATTTGAAGAAAATCAAAACATTGACAGTTAACCTGAATGATTTTAATATATATATATATATATATAAAGTGGTTATGACTGTTGTGTGTTCTTCTATTTATACTGTCCATATCCCAATTTTATGTTTTAATGGGGGGAAATACCTTTTCTTTGCCCTTGAATGTCTGAACAATTATTTAAACTATATTTACATCAATAAACCTTATGCCAAACTGATTCATAGTTGTTGGGATGTTTGCTTTGTAGGCATTTTGATGAAAGACCTGATATCGGAATGCGTAAGGTTTTTTCTTATTATTGTTACATCTATATTCCTATTACAGAAATTTTAAAAGTAATTACAAATGACGCCTTGGGCACAACTGAAAAATTCAAGATAGCAAGAAAAAAATATATACAGCCTCATAAGTTTTGGGATCCCCTATTCCCATATAGGAGACTGTGTTTAAATCTTAGTATGCATAGCAGCAACACCCTGTTGTATGTAATACAGAAAAAGACTGGGTTTAGACATGATAGCCAACAGTGGTTTAAAAAGTCAATAGTTGGTTATTTAACCCACGGTGCATTATCATGTTGTGTGGCAGGAGTTTTTTAATCAACGGTTGGTTATTTGGCCAAAATAACCAATGCAAATAACCAATGTTGTGCAGAGTTGGCTATTTGAAGAGCCGTTGGTCATCGTGTCGTGTGGAGACCACCATTGGTTATTTCATCAGCCACAGAGTTGCAAGGCTAGAGCAGTCAAAGCAGAGGTGGCTGCTCTAGTCCAATCAGCAGGATAGATTTTCGGCAGAAATGGCTGATGGGATACTAGCGGGAGGACTGAGGGGGCAGAGAGGGATGAGTGAGTCGACTCAGCGTGGACCAATAATAAACTATGCTGATCCTAATCCAGACCGTGGTTGATTATTATCATGTTGTGTGGAGAGTAACCCCTAGAGAAACAACCATCGAGTTTATTATTACCATTGCTTCTCGGCCTTTTGGCTAAGATCAAGTGGAGTTTATTATTACTCCACTGTTGACTATGGTGTTGTTCAAATGCAGCCACAGTCTATTTCTGGTCCATGCCAAATTTGCACATGTTTGTTCAAAAGTCCATTCCATCATGTTTCTGCATTAACGTGTGAATATTTCAAAAATAAATCTATAAGAAAATTCGTATATAAATACATATCTATCTATCTATCTATCTATCTCATATATATATATATATATATATATATATATATATATATATATATTAGAACATATTTTCTCACCAAATAGGTAGTTATAAATATATTTCATCAAAATGTACAGATTTCTGAATGTATATTTATCCTAAAATATGCATTTATAATAGCATTTTGGTATGTTCCCTGATCCAACAACTGCAAAATCTGAAAGATAATTATATTTCTGAACTGTGCATTATTTCAAGAAGTGTAAATCAGATCATTTTGCATCAGGATTCAAAAAGACTTCTGCATCCCTACTCAAGGAATCACTTCTTGCACTTCCTGTTCATGAAAACCTAAAAAAACAAAAACAATTTTTTTATGCTACTTTAGGTAAATTGGATCAGGATATTGATGTTTTGTATAGGCTGACCTAATATTGGTAGGCTGCCGCCAGAATAGACAGTTGGCTGGTCTTTTGCCCTCTTCCACTAGATTCTTTTGTGTTGAACAAGGGTCAATCTAGATGCGCCGTTAATCACATGGATGGAATTCACATGCACGTTGTTTGTACAGCTGTTGGGAAGCCAAAACAGCCTCATGAAGGTGCTGTTTTATTTCAGTGGGAGGCTCATTGGCGCCAATGGACGCTTCCCTTGAAACGCAAGTAACAGCTTTAGGGAGATTCCCCCCCCCCCAGGGACCCCCACACTAGCAGGCAGTGCTTTACAAACACAAGCCAGTATGTATGTAGGACCACTTCACACACTGGCAGAATGTATGGCTAATGGGGAACAAGGCTGGTGCATGTCAGGAGTGTGGGGTATGGCTGTCAGGCACTACCCCATTCCCTTAGGAGGGTTGGTTTGTATGTGCACCCATATTGCCTTTGAAGAGTGTGTTACAGCGCATATCTTTCCCCATGGCAAAGCATTCCTCCTCCTCCTCCTCCACCCTTATTTTTCCCCCAGGATTGAATCTAGTAACACTATAGGGGTAACCGCTGTTTCCCTAGAAAGTGAAACCAGCACAGAAGCCCTGAATAGTCTAATGTGAATGCTAGGGTGAAGCCCTAAGGTTTTTTTTTTTTTTCCAGACCACATACTGCTGTCTGGAAAAGACTTCCGTGAAACGCAAACACGTGCTACGCTATCCAACTTGACTTGTTCAACAGAAGACATCATTGGATTCATTTTTATTCTTCCTCACACTACCATTGAGGTTTAGTTATCTGGCAATCATTAGGAACATAGGAAGCTTATTTATACTGAGGCCATAGCTAGACCAGGCCTATATCTCGGGATTGTCCTAGGATCATCCCTGTGCATCTAAATGACACATGGGATCCGGGGAGCAGGCAGGGACGACCCCTCCATTTGCCTGGGATAATCCTTAGGTTTAGCTAAGGCCTCTGTCAGGACATTGTTCCATCTAGCCCAGTATTGTCGACACTGACTGGCAGCGGCTCTCTAGGTTTTCAAGGCGGATTTGGGACTGTAGGCCAAGCCATGTGACATTGTCCAACAGAGGGGAATGGACAGGGGTCTCAGGAGGAAAGACCCAGGGTGGCTGCTACTGCCGGCCCCTAGCATATACACTTGAGAATATGGCACCCAAGGCGGCTACCTCACTCTGCCCAATGGTAGGGCTATCACAATTCAGTTTCCCAGGAAGATTCTCAGCAGTCTCTGACACATAAGGACATAAGAAGTGCTATGCTGGATCAGACAGAGGGCTCCCCTAGTCCAGCACTCTGTTCACACAGTGGCCAACCAGCCATCAGCCAGGGATGAACAAGCAGGACATTGGTGCAACAGCACCCTCCCACCCTTGTTCCCCACCAACTGGTGCATATAGGCTTACTGCCTTGGATACTGGAGGTAGAACATAGCCATCAGAGCTAGTAGCCTTTTCCATGAATTTATCCAGCTCCCCTTTAAAGCCATCCAAATTGGTGGCAATCACAACTTGTGCTTCCTTTTCTTCATGGGATGACCCCAGGTTCTAGTATTATGGGAGGAGAAAAATGTCTCCCTAGCCACATTCTCCACACCATGCAAAATTTTGTACACCTCTATCATGTCTCCCCCTTAGCCTCCTTTTTCCCCAAGCTGAACAACCCCAGCTGTTATAACCTTCCCTCAGGGGAGATGCTCCAGCCCCTTGATCATTTTAGTTGGCCTTTTCTGCACTTTTTCCAGTTCTACAATATATTTTTTTAAGGTGTGGTGACCAGAACTGTCTGTTGCAGTTTGGAGAAGGCAAAAAGTTCCTTCTGCTCTTTCTTCTGTTTTCCATGCTGTCTCACGACTGAGAGAAAACTTCCTTCTTCCAGGGCCACCCAGACTTGCTACAGAGCTCAAGGAGTCTTTTCTTATTTTCAGCACAGAGGTTTGGAGCAGATTTTTTTTTTTAAAAAAAATGTAGCAGAAATCCTTGCTGTTTCCTCCCTTCCTCAAATTCCCAGGCCACTGAGAGAAGACTCTGCCTCTCCTCTGAGACATAAAACAAGTGCAGAGGGCCTGGAAGGAAGCAGGAGATTTTTTCTCACGCAGAGGTTTGGATGAGAAAAACTACAACAAACTCTCCAGCTATATCTTTTCTTATCCAAACCCTGATGCAGGCGAAGCAAGGCTCCTACACTCTCCCTCAAGCCTTGGCAGTCTGTACAGGCCAAAGAGCTTGCGATGAGGGAGAACGGGAGCTCCGTGGCACTTGCATAGAGATTTTGAGAAGAGAAGAAACAGACAGAGTTTTCCCCCCTATATATCATATCTAGGGTGAATCATAAAAAAAGAGGAAAGACATGCTTTCCCTTTAAGACCACCACCATCATCATCATCATCATTATTATTATTATTATTATTATTATTATTATTATTATTATTATTTATTGCATTTCTGTACCGCCCAGTAGCCGAAGCTCCCTGGGCAGTTCACAAAAACTAAAACAATTCAAACTATAAAAACATGATATACAATACACATTAAAATGGATTAAAACATACTGGAGGCACATCTTTCCCCTCCCCTAACCGCTCCAATCAGAGCCTTAAAGGGAAAAGTGTGTCATTCCCGGACATTATAGAAGAGGCCCTGATTGGAGCAGGGGAGGTGGTGGGATTACACGCTTTCGAGTGGAGAAAGGAAAAGTGCGTTTTCCAGGGCCTCTGGAAAGTACGTCATTCCCACTCGCCACGCTGATGACAGCTGCCATTTTCCTGCTGCCCCCACACTGCTCCAATTGGGGCCTTAAAGGTGGTGGCAGGGGGAGTAACACAGTTTCTGGAGGCCCTGGAAAGCCGCTTTCTGCCCCCCTACCACTGTGTGTCCTCTTCTGGTTTCCCAAATATGGTCATCCTAAGTATGTCAAGATTATATTTGTAGATAACTGATTATGTATATTATAGGGTGACCATATGAAAAGGAGGACAGGGCTCTTGTATCTTTAACAGTTGTATTGAAAAGGGAATTTCAGCAGGTGTCATTTGTATATATGGAGAACCTGGTGAAATTTCTTCTTCATCACAACAGTTAAAGCTGCAGGTGCCCTGCCCGCTTTAAAATCTGGTCACAGTATAGCTGCAGTATAGCTCCTGCAGCTTTAACTTTTGTGATGAAGAGGAAATTTTACCAGGTGCCATATACATACAAATGACACCTGATGAAATTCCCTTTTCTATGCAACTGTTAAAGATACATGAGCCCTGTTCTCCTTTTCATATGGTCACCATGTACATGGTTCTTTGGGCATCATGAAAATATTTCTGATATTTTCTGAAGAAATCTCCAGAAAAACTCCACAACTTTTTTTTTAGAGTTCTCTGAAATATATGCCATTTCTTCAGTGCCCCCAGCCTTCCTTCACACTTCCCACTATGAACCCTTTCCTTGACCCCAAATCATATCTGCCACTGTTGTAATTCACCGCCGTTAGAGAGATAAGCAGGCGGGAAACAATAAACAGTCCGAGGTCAAAAGCAAAAAGTATCTGTCAGAAATGGGGTCAAACAGTACTGGGTGCAGGAATGCGCAAAAGATAGGCTGCCCTGCCTTCTTTTAAATCTGGTCACTGTAGTATAGCTCCTGCAGCTTTAACTGTTGTAATGAAGAGGGAATTTCCCCAGGTTCTCCATATATACAAATGACACCTGCTGAAATTCCCTTTTCTATGCAACTGTTAAAGATACAGGAGCCCTGTCCTCCTTTTCATATGGTCATCCTACAAAAGAGTAGTCAGAGTCCGGTCCAAGGTCAGGTTAGGTTCAGGAGCTGGTCTGCAAGGAACAAGGGCGAAGGCACAGAAGAACAACAATTGCTTCCAGCACTGCTCAGGGGCCCCTGCATGTCTTAAATGGGGATGGTGGTGAATAGGGATTGCAGTCAGCTGCATTCCCCTGCAGACGGCTTCTACCTATCCCTGTGAAGGGCCACTCCCCAAATATTCCCAGGCTCAGCTGTTCCTCCTTCCTGCTCTGTCCCAAGCTGAGGCACAACAGCCCCTGAGGCCTTCATTAATCCCCAAACCCTTAACAACGGGAAGTTCCTACTTCCCAAGATCTTTGGGGAATGTCGCTTGTAAGGATTTGTGGGTTCTTACTAAGGGCCCAGACCCCTGGGGAAACTACAGTTCTGAGGTAACTTTGTGCTAAAAACTTTATGTTGGGCTTAATGAGGGTGTAAGGTACAACTTCCACCACCCTCAGTGAAGGGAAAATTTTGGGAAAGAAAGAGCAAAGAGGTAGCTTGCAAGCCCAGGAGTTTTAAACAGGTTTAGCCAATATTCTGAGATTTTGACGCACACATGCACACACTCAGAGAGTTGAAAATACTTTTCAATTTATCTTTTTCTTAGAGTAATCAGCAGGAATTGTACAATTTACTCAAACAGAAAGTTGATACCTTGAGCCCTTCTTAATATGGCTATGACTTCCGGCTCTAAGTGGTTAATGAGCAAACAAACTGGTGATGTACCTCCTGAAATAACTAATATTGAAAAAGAACCCAGGAGGAGAAAAGCAAATAAAACTGATGGCTGTGACAGTGTCGTTAGACCATGCTAACACACCTGTCTAGGATTAAGGGACTTAGTATAATATTGGGAGAGATTTCTGTGACTTCAGTGACATCCAAACTAGATTAATTTCCTTTTCTGATACTTTATAAATATAAGTGAACTGTTGGGTGCAAAAGAAGAAAAGATATATCTGGAAAATACGGATTTAAACACACACACGTACGTTACTAACCCAAATATATGTCAGTCAATTTAAGCAAGGGTGATCAAGGGGGACCAATTGATCCTACAGTAAGAAGACAACCAAAGAATCACCCAAACTGCTTTTCAACTGATATGAAAGGTTTTGCACAATACTTTATCCATTACACAATTTTTATGCAGGCTCACCAAAATATTACAGTAAGGCAATCCAATAATTTAAAATATAATTATGCCTATCTAGGAGCCTAAACCATATAATGAAGGCAGAGGCCAGGTTTATAACATGCAATATATTTACCCACTGAACTAGAAGGCTGGGTCACTGACCAATTTCAGACTATGTTCTTCTTCACTGAGATTCTTTGTTAGTATAAAGACTGCCTATTTGTTCTCTCCTTCTGTTTTAGACCAGCCAAGGAACCTGTTTGTTTCACCCAGGATGGAGACAGTTTTGAGTCAATAGCTGGATTTTATATTTTCAAAAATGGAGGATCAATTATTAGCTGCCATTTTCTTCTTCCCAGTGGTCCTATGGGCAATGAAACCTGAAACCATCATATCACTTGGCAGAGTCCAATCTGAAGATCTGCAAACCCTCCTCTATAGCATCCCATTTTGTTCTGACTTTATACTGTTAGTTTTACCCTACCCAGTGCCTGTTTACCCTACCCTGTGCCTGTTTGCATTCTCTTCCCCTCCTTATTGTTTTATTATGATTTTATTAGAATGTAAGCCTATGCGGCAGGGTCTTGCTATTTACTGTTTTACTCTGTACAGCACCATGTACATTGATGGTGCTATATAAATAAATAAATAAATAAATAAATAAATAATAATAATAATAATAATAATCCTACGATTCCAACTATGCAGATTTCCTGACTTCAACATCCAGTCACTCCTATCATCTCCCTCCCCCTTGCCAACTGGTGATTTTGTAACATCTTGCATGATGATTTAATTTTTGTGAACCGCCCAGAGAGCTTCGACTATTGGACAGTATAGAAATGCAATAAATAAATAAATGAAGAGATCTGGAGATCTCAAAAGCTTGCACATTTTTCTCAGCCTAATTAAAGTATCACGCTACATGCATTTTGGCAGTTTTCTGATCGCCAACACAGCTGCCTTTGTTTTTTATATACAGGATTGTGCACATTCAAATATCTAAGCTCCCTAAGAGTTCTTGGGGAAAGAAAAGTTTTCAGAAGGAAAACTCTTTGTAAGGTGTAGCAAACCCACAGCCATAGCCATAAACAGTGCTGCATGTGAGATCGAAAAGAATATTCTAGACAACGTTTTAAAACTACGAAGGGACCTCAGAAAATACAATAATTACTTCCTAAGCAGGAAAAAATGTTCACAGCCAAGCTGAAAATATCCAAGTTGTAGAAAAACTAATAAACAATATCAGATAATAGAAGCTTGCAGAGATATTCTGAAGGTGTAGGGATTTTGACTGGGGCTTGAAGATGGGATCATTTAAGTCCAGTCTTATCTCAACTCCAGTAGTTACTGATTTCTTTCTGGTCTGAACTTGAAACGCTGATGTTAATCTTCAGAGCAGTGGAGGCGGGTGGCTCCAATGTCAGTGGGTGGTGAATCCACTCCGGATTTAAGTCAGACCCAGTCAGCGCTCTAAAGGAGCTCTCCAAGGTGTAGAGCAGTCAGAATCCTAAAGGAGCTATCCAAGATGCTCCACCCAAAAGTGTTTTGGGTGGCAACTCCTTGACTGTGCTGGCTTGAACTGATGTAAGTAATAATTCAAAACATTTGGAGGATACCAGATTGGGGAAAGCTGGCCTTGGTCTAAGGTACTTTTAATACCGTATTTCTTCGATTCTAAGACACTTTTTTCCCATATAAACATCTCTAAAAACAGGGTGTGTCTTAGAATCGTGGGTACGTTTATTATTTCTTAGAATCAAAGCTTTCCCCCCCCCCTGTTGGTGGCACTGACATTAGTGTGCATCTTACAATTGATGGCATCTTAGAATCGAAGAAATACGGTAACTGCCTTCTCACATGTGGAGCTGCCAGAGTGGTAAGGTAAGTATCAGAGGCTTCTCTGTGTCCCATCAACATCAGTGGGGAAGGTGGGCATGAGAGACAGGTCCTTCTTTGTAATGGCACCTAGATTGCTAAATGCCATCCCTAGGGAGAAGTTGCCAAGCAACTTCTCTGACTGTATTTAGGCATGCAATACTTTTTTTCATTCCAGAAGACTTTTTATCTTTGATGGTTGCTACACTCTATAGGTCTTGCTCTTTGATCTTGCATAGGTCTTATGATGACATGGGTGAGTCCAGCCATCACATTTAAAAAGTCACATTACAAACACCTGCTACTTATGTGTAAGTTTTTTCTCTCTCTCTCTCTCCATATGTAAAATGATTAACATTGATGCAAGATCATCATCATTTGTTGGGAATGAAAAGCCCTGTTGCTCTGGAATCGTTAAATCATCATTCACTCAATTTGCAAAGTTCAGAGGTAAGTGCTAATCCTTATGAAGCCAAAATGGCATGATCCACACACAAGAGGGATGCATCAGCAGGCTTGGGTGAATGCCAAGGTTTGCAGAGGTACAATAAATATTTTGGGGGAGATGTAAGATTAAGAAAGCTCATTAGCCACGGAACATTGAGACACTTGGAAAAGAAAATGGAATTGGCTGGCTGGAAGTGGCTAATAATAATAATAATAATAATAATAATAATAATAATAATAATAATAATGAATTTATTTCTTACCTGCCTCTCCCTCTGGATTGAGGCAGGGAACAACATCAAATACAATACATAAAACTGATGAAGAGGACAGCATGGATACAGCAGCCCAGGAGGCTTCAAAACTCTGCTGATGAGCTGACAGAAGAGGAAATTGTGAGAGAAGGTAAGAAATACAAATGGGATTAGGAGGAGAGTGGTAGGTGGGAATTTATATCCATGTGTCCTTTGCTCCATTATCTCCTCCTCCTTCAATCCCCAAGATAAATGAGAAAGAGAAGATGGAAGAAGAGATACACAAATATATAAAGAGCAGAGAGAACCATCTCATTGTTTGGATACATCATTTTGTAGTTCACATTGAGAAACTAATTTTAAATGTCCCCAGGTATGGAAGTGAGAGCTGCCTATTGAAATTAATGGAGAAACCCAGGATTTTAATATACAGGGAGGAGGAGGTACACCACACACACACACACACACACACACACACACACACACACACACACACACACGTTTGAATCTCTCCCTACACTTGAGAAGCCTTAACTGCACAATATGGCTCCTGTTCCAATCTGTCTGGCACCCAGAACAGGAGCACTCCTCTTACAAAATAGGGGAGGTACACCTCAAGATCCTGTTATAGGTCCTGCTTCTTAATTTTGGTCTTCAAGTTTTGGCCAGTGGGAGAGACAGTAGTTTCCAAGGAGGAGGGGGGCTAGAAAGAATATGCAACAGACTCTGTAAGAAGTTTTGTTTTAACATTGGATCATGTTATTTTCCTCAGTCACTATTACAAAATGAGTCTACCTATAAAATACGTCTTGCGTCCAGAAAAGTAAGGGGTAGCAAAGCTTTGACAAAGGAGAAATTGGCCACCAGTTAAAATGAGCCAAAGTGTGACAGAGGGCAAAGTTTAGAGGTTTTTGAAAATGTGACACACCCGCGACCCTATACTTACCTGTGAATAAATCCCATTGAGTAGATATGCATAGGGTTCCAGTGTTATTTTATCGATGGTCCCAATGCAAAGCTTCCATTTTCTGAGTTAACCGTCCATTCAAGAAAGGATGCCTCTTGCTCCTAAGTGTCGTTCATAGATTTCCAATAAAGCACTGCAGTAACACTGTGAGATGCCTAAAATGTTTCTTAAACAGCAGCCAGGCTTCATTAGCGTCACTGTCATATCTGGGATAAAGTTGCCAAAGGTCACGGTGTCTCCTGCCAGGAACAAAATTTCAGCTAATTATCCTAATTCCCGAGGTATCGTCTCCAGAAAGACCTTTGACATTAGGGCTTGGGGTTTGCAAATCTAATGAAACATGACAATGTGCTGGACTCCCAGGCAATCAAGTCCAAAAGGCTGATGAAGTCAACGTGTCTTTCTCATGGCTCCCTAATCTGTATACATTATTGATCTCCTTGCCAAGGCTGAGTCCCATGTTTTCTAGTTAGCCCAGTTGAATGGAATGGCATGGTTTGAAATAGTCCTCTGCAACCTGGTGCCCTCCAGATGTGTTGTAGTCCAACCTCAGTGCCAGCTCCATGTTTTGGAGGGTCCTTGGGCAAAACAAGGACCCTCAATGACTCCCTTCCCCCAGTGAAACTACCTTCTCACCACCATTGTCACCGGCTGCTATTGCACCTCCTCCCTTTTCTCATCATTGCTGCCACTTGCATGCTTGACAGGCAGAGAGCCAGAGAGCGAGGAGGTGGTGGCATCTCCTGTTCTTCCTTCCCACTGCCACCAAAGTCTAGGCCAGAGAGAGGCAGGAGAACAAGCAGGTTGCCACGGTGAAGAAGAGCAGCAACTCCATGGGGCTCTTGACAGTGGCCTCTGCTGGAATGTGGGCCTTCAACAGGGTCCCAGCCATGCCTACTCGACGCCAGCCCTGCCCAATATATCTGTTGGGTGCCAGGCTTGGGGAGTTGCTTTAACCCCTTGCTCATTTTAGTTGCCTTTGGACATGGCTATTTTTTGTGGCAGGGAGAGGGAAAGCAAGTTCCTGCTAGCTGCTCCTACTCTGGCCAGTTCATGGGGCCAGACTGCTCTCCCCTCTGCCATGATAAAATAAATAAAATGCAAACATTTGCGCTGATGTTTTGGAAAGAATGACAATTTACCTAAATATCATTGATCAATTAATTGGTTAATGGACAGATGATTAGCCAACTAAACGCTAATATAAATATAAAAACCTTGATCCTACAAGTGCAAAGGAAGATTCGCACAACTGATGCAGAGAGGCATTCAGGTGCAGAGTCCTTGCTCATGAATGTTGAATAGTCCCTTCAGCTCCCAGAGGTCATGGCAAGCAGGCCTGTTGATGTGCAGCGCATACCTAACAGTGTTTTCCTAGTATGGATTCCTGATGCCGCTTTACTAACAATGCCTAACGCATTCCGGTGGTCTGCTTAAGGACTGATGCTTTTTCTGCATGTCAGTTTCTGGGTTTACATCCTCTCTTCTGGTGGGTGAACCTCTGTGGGATATTGTCTATTTTCGTGCGGTCTGCCCTTCTCTCTCTTTGGCATGTTTGCTGGGCTTCTAAGATGTAATCATCTATTTCCATTCAGTGAATTGGAAGTACCCAGCACCAGGCTAGACACTGTGGAAGCATTACTATTGATTCCTGTCATTTCTGTTTACTGTCACTGACTGGAGGTGGCAACGCACTGCCTTCCACGGAGAACCCCCTGGCTTCTGTAAATAATATCTCATCTTTCACAGGCTTCTGGCAAAAACGTGCCTCAGCTTGTAGCAATGTAAATTATTGTTATTGACAAACTACAACTTTAATGTGTGAGGTTATTTATTTGCTTGTCCTTATAACGCCTCTGTAGGAAATGTTATTATAAATTGCTTTTTTTTTTTTTTTCAGGGAGAAAACTGAGGAAGAAAGAGAATGAAAGTGAATTCTGTGCTTGTTAATGCCACAGCTAAGGTTTGGATTCAAACACAGTCCACCAGTAGATGGATAATGAGACAGACAGACTGGACCCAAATGGCAGGCGTACAACCAGGGGTGGGGGAGAAATTAGTTTGGTGTGCATGTTAATATGAACATACCTGATTTCCCATTTTCGAAGCAATATGCAAACTGAAATTCAGTTATCTTTAAAAAAAATTGCAGGTTTTGCAATTTTGCAGTGGGGCTGTCCAATCAAGAAATGCATACAAAAATGTATATATTAGGGAGACATACACACAACAGTGCCAACAAGTGTGAAAATAATGTTTTAAATGCACTGTATTAGAAAACTGCTTGCAAAAATCCAAGCGAGGGTGTTCAGGGGTCTGGAAACAAAGCCGCATGAGGAAAGACTGAAAGAACTGAGCATGCTTAGCCTGGAGAAGAGGACTGAGGGGAGACATGATAACACTCTTCAGATACTTGAAAGGTTGTCACACAGAGGAGGGTCAAGATCTCTTCTCGATCATCCCAGAGTGCAGGACACGGAAGAATGGGCTCAAGTAACAGGAAGCCAGATTCCAGCTGGACATCAGGAAAAACATCCTGACTGTTAGAGCAGTATGACAATGGGACCAATGACCTAGGGAGGTTGTGGCCTCTCCCACACTAGAGGCATTCAAGAGGCAGCTAGACAGCATTTTATTTTGAGAGGATTTTTAAACAATTGGAGATATGGAATGGAATGGAGTTACTTCGAGTACCACTTTGATGTAGAAAGGCAGGATAGAAAATATTTATTTATTTTACAGCATTTTTATGCTGTTTACTATTAAAAGAAATAAACCTCAAAGTGGTTCACAACAAATTACTAAAATGAACGAAATAGAAGCAGCCTAATTCAAATGCTCCTGACATCCCTAAACAGATGTAATAGACAGCCAGTGTGGTGTAGTGGCTAAGGTGTAGGACTGGGAGTTGGGAGATCCGGGTTCTAGTCCCCACTTGGCCGTGGAAACCCACTGGGTGACTTTGGGTCAGTCACAGACTCTCAGCCCAACCTACCTCACAGGTTTGTTGTTTTGAGGATAGCATGGAGAGGAGGAGGATTATGTACACCACCTTGGGTTCCTTGGAGGACAAAGGCAGGATATAAATGTGATAAT
The DNA here is from genome assembly GCF_023053635.1 of Elgaria multicarinata webbii. Lineage (NCBI taxonomy): Eukaryota > Metazoa > Chordata > Lepidosauria > Squamata > Anguidae > Elgaria > Elgaria multicarinata. The sequence continues at coordinate 116,125,029 of NC_086175.1, forward strand.
TTAATAATAATAATAATAATAATAATAATAATAATAATAATAATAATAATAATAATGCAACACTGGAGTACAGGAGAGAACAAAGTCCTTGGTAGCATCTAATGAAAGCTATGCACAAGTGGATGCTTTTGTTGGTTACTGTTCACAGAGTTTGGCGTGGCACAGGGCAAGGATGCAGTCATCGGGCAACAGCAAATTTTTAAAATAATTACTGTAATTTAAATAAAAATATAGGACATCTCACTATAGTGTGGAAGGCTGTGACCTGTGGGCCTTGCTCAGTCTGCTGTCCTGGTGCTGTTGATGAGCAAACTCAGTGCCCTGCTCTTTCTTCTGATGGCTCATTGTTTTTAAACCAGATTTCATAGAATCATAGAATCATAGAATAGCAGAGTTGGAAGGGGCCTACAAGGCCATCGAGTCCAACCCCCTGCTCAATTTGGACTGGATAGTCCTGCAAATAGAGGATGCCTTCAAAATAAAAGATAATTCTCAAGCAGCCCTTCAAATAAAGGACTGTACTTTGTAAAAAAGGACACATACCACCTTGCCAGCCACCCGGAGCCTTGAAGTGACACCCAAAACCCCTTATGGGGATCCCCCAGTGGGAATCCAACCCCATTATGGATCTGGTCTGTTGCCTCCAGATGATAGGCAGCTGAGTATGCCTGGAAAAACTTTGGCTGAGGTTTTGTGGGGACTGGTCGCTTTGATGTCAGTGGGGCAGTGAATCTGCTCTGGGTTTGTCAGAACTCTGAAGGAGCTAACCATGGTGCTGAAACCAGGTTGGAGATAGGCTTCAGCACTTTGGATAGCTCCTTTAGACTCCTGTCTGGTTCTGACTGAAATCCAGAATGGATTTGTCACCCCATTATCATCGGAGCCACCAGCCTCCACTTGTTACCACACTTTGGGGTTTGTAGTTAACATTCCTGAATCCGAGTCGAAAACGTCTCATAAGAAGTAGCTCACTGAGATTCTGCTATGTAGCCTGAGAGTGGTTTTAAGCTGTAGAGAGCTTGATAAAACCTCTTGTCTTTTAACAAACTTCCTTGTGGTAAAAGCACACACATTGCTGTCCTGATCTAATTAGAGGCTGCAAGAGTGATTTGATGGGAGAACGGGTCAGCGAAAAGGAGAAAAGAGTAACCCAATTATCAGAGGAGTAAAATAAGAAGTGAGTGCCTGATCAAAATGTTGCTGTACCATTGCATTGCAGCAGCAGGAGGAGGAGGGGGAGGAGAAAGAGGAGGGTAAACAGACTGAGCAAAAAGCTGCAAAAGTTTCCATGGAACAATATATGCCGGGTTCATAAGAATTGATTTTTTATAACAGAATCACAGGAGAATGGAGAGAGAATGCAGTTGGTATAGAATTCCTGGGCATGGTGCAGCATTAATAGAAGGCTTTGTATGAATTCTTAAATGCAAAAGCAGGTTGGAATAATGGCCGTAGGTGGCTGAACGCATCAGAAGCATATGCTTCTGTGATGCAAAACAGACATGAGATGAATATATCCAACAAGACGTTGTGGTTGTTTTGCTGTCTCCCTCTCTCCAACCGGTAAATCAGTATAAACTGATATGCAGACAATGCGATGCTTATGATACAGCACAAAATAAACAACCACAAGTAGCGCATCCAGTTTATAGATTACGATAGATTTAAATCTATAAAAAGTTATAAACTGGATGCGCTACTAGTGGTCGTTTGTTTTGTTTTGGAAGTAATAGTATACAATTATTCTTAGACCATGGGTTACTGGTGGTCTGCAGAGCAATTTGGGCCTGCATAGTAGTGTTTCATTTGACAAATGTCTGAGTCACTTGCAAGGGTGACATTATGTACCTTCTTCCTAGCCATGCATTCCTCTTTCTCTTCGCGAGAAGCTGTGCAAGGGTGGAAATCTGGCTAGCCTTGCTATTCCATGTGAAACTAAAGGTGGCATCCCCAAAGGTGGGGAGAGCTGGCTGTTATGTGCAGCTACTGAGTCCAAGCCGCAAAGGGAAAAATATATAAAAACAGACCAAAGACAGAAGACAGGAGTGATGGAAGGAGGAGGAAACAAGGGGCCTTTTCCCCGGGGTTGTCCCAGGGTCATCCCTGTGCATCCAAATGACACACAGGGGATCCCAGGGGTGGACAGGCAGGGATGACCCCTCCATTTTCCTGGGATAACTGTTTCCGCAGTTATCCCAATTTTCCCTGCAGCCCTGGGACCATCCCAAGGACTGCGGCTGGCGTGGGCGACTGTCCCGCCTTTTCCCTTCCTCCCTGCAAGTAGCCAGGCAGGCACAGAGCTGACTGGAGGACTCTGTGCCCTTCAGGGGTGGGGGGGCAGCTTTTTCACCATCCCAGGGATGGCAGGGTGGGTGGTTTTGGGCACGGTGTTTTTTTTAAAAACTTACTTTGCACTGAAGTGCAATTGCGCTCCATCTCTTTTGCAAGAAAAAAAATGGCGGCCGCAACGTCCCTCCTTACTTCCGAGATGTCATGCTGCCATTTGGACGCTGGGGGAGGATTGCAGAAGCACGTAACTCCATGACCCTCACCCCTCCCTCCCTACACCCTTAAGGTGTAGACATGCCCAAGGAGTCCTGTGTGTGAAGCCATACAAGAGATAAGCTAGTTTTGTTTTGAAAGACTAATTGTGCCGAGTACTACCTATGGGGAAAAAACACATCAGCCTCTTTGATAAGCCAGCTATTTCCTGTTTAAGGCCAAGCTGGAAAAATATTTAACTTTCTCAAAGAACTCAGAGAGATTAAACTATCTCTGAGAGGCAGTATCTTTAATAGCATACACAGCTCCATGCTGCTTGTTTATTGCAGCTGCATTTGAGTGCAGAAGGAGTTGAGTTTTAATATGGAAACTTTTCAAACAGCCCCTCATGGGTCAGTCATACTCCAGAAATTTTGGGAGATGTGGTTTGGAAAAACATAGCGCATAGCGTGGCATAACACCATGTATCATCAGGTTATGTACCCCATTTCAAATTGGTTGTTTTCATGTGGCCTTTCCAACCAACTCCATGCATGTACAGAAATTGTATTGTGCATGCTCAAAAACTCAAGATCAGTTCCGAATTTCATAGAGAACTTGTAAAACTCTAGGCCAGGCTTATTGAAAAGGTGACCCCACACACACATACACACATCCCAACAACCCTCTCTAGTACAGTTAATAAATTGTACTGCTGCTTTAATCAATTGCACTTGGACATCCTGCTTCCCCTAAAATAACCAACACACCCAGATAACAACTTCATTGCAGAGTTCTCATACATTACTCTAACCCCACCCCCAATAAAATGAGATTAATGGGAATAACTACACTGGGCTGAGGTAACTCAGGGCTCATCTACACCAAACAGGATATTCCACTATGGAAGTGGTATGAAAGTGGAATATAAAGGCAGGCGCCACACTACTGCTTTATAGTGGTATTGAAGTGCACTGACAACTGTTGGGGCCCATTGACACATGCCAATATACCACTTTCATCCCACTTTCAAAGTGTTATATCCTGCTTGGTGTAGATGTGTCACGGGCCCCAACAGTTGTCAGTGCACTTCAATACCGCTATAAAGCAGTAGCTTGGTTCCTACCTTTTATATACCACTTTCATACCTCTTTCATAGTGGAATATCCTGCTTGGTGTAGATGAGCCCTCACTCTCTCTCAGTAACAGCTATGACTCCTGTAATGCAGATATAATAACAATGACTTTTATCTGCATTCGTTATTAGGGTATTTTTGTAATGTCCACAAACTCAGAAAAATATATTATTAAGACCCTAGTTAGAAAGATCATGAACTCCTGTCTTTGCTCTTCCCTTTTCTTTTGGGCAGACACACTACTGCCCAATCTGAGCAACATAAAAATCCTGAATTTCTAAATGGGGTTTTTTGAATCAGCAATCACTTCTCATGAGGAAAGGCTCTCCAAAATCCTTTACAAAGAACCAGGAACTTCCTTCTCCAGACAGTGGGTGTGTCAAACATTGTTATGACTTCATTCATTGGCTAAAACTCCTAAATGATGGGTGCAGGCTATTTTTCCTTACAAAAGAAGTGGGCAGAATAGTGGCTGTGTGATTTGCCTCATATCTCAGGTTCTACCAGGGCTAGAGACTTGCTTTTATTTTTAAATGAAAATTGGAAATCTTGAGATAATAGCTCTTCTAGAGGGGTGCAACTGCCCATTCCTGCGGATGCCCGTGTTCCCAGCAAGCCTAGAGGCAGTTCCTGGTCCAACCTATAACCATCACATGATCTGTTAGAGCCTAATTTGAATGTCTGCTAATCTCACAGACCCCATTTCATTTTAGGATTCTGCACATGCAGACATGGTGATTGCACCACCAAGTCAGCCATTTTCTCCCCTGTTACCCCCTCCACTTGCTTTTTGTAAAATCTTCACCAAATAATTAAGAGATCTGAAGTTCTCGAAAGTTCTGTGATGTTTTGGTCAGCCTAATAAAGACATTACACTAAGCTGAATTCCAGATTGTTTTTTATCAGCAATGTTATGCATGTTATTTACTTGGGATTTTCCCAGGGGTTCTTCAGGCTTTTCAAGTCACTTTAGTCTCTACTGAATGCATAATCAAATCAGAGGCTGACATGAGTTCAGGGGTTGTTGTCTCAAGATAGCTCAGTGGTGAGGAGATCCTCAATTAATGAACTCAGCCATTTCCTGAGGTATCTCTGAGAAAGAAAAAAAAATCTGTGGCTATCTCCATCTTATTTATTTATTACATTTCTATACCACCCAATAGCTGAAGCTGTCTCCCAGTCCAACTTTCCTTGTCCAGCAAAGGACAACACATATTCTTCACCTTATTCTGTTTCATGTGCAGATCAGGTCTAAATCTCTTGACATTACACTCATCACATGATGACTATGCATTTGTGAACCAACCAAAAAAGAATGGACTTATTGCCTTAGTGTGCGATGCCTGCTCACTTCTTTTTATTATCTTGAAACTATTTGCTCTCCTGATCTATTCATTCCTTGCAGTTCTATAATTCTATGATAAGGGACTGTGAAATGCATGTACAAAGCACCACTGTGCTCAACACAGTCACAAGCCGTTCCTGGACATCTTGTTAAATTTCAGATCTATGAAATGGAACAGTAGCTGAAATATCAGTGACAGTCTTGTTACTGTGCTTCTCCCAGTCACATCAAATTGGGATCAGAGATAATAAACACAGCTGCTTCTGATGTTTTCAAGCTACACTCCTGGCCACCTGCAATGTTGTGACCTCATCAGAATCTGAAAGGGTTTCTGCTCTCTTGTATGACTGACTAGATGGGATTGCCAAAGCCACATGAAGAGAACGGTGTCGTGAGAGGGAAGAACGGGGACATTTCAGAAATTCCAAAATTAGAGGAGACAGTGCCTCCCTCCCAACCCAACAAAGGTTGATAACTGCTTACATAGACAGATACTGGGATTTATTTGAAGATGTGTTGCTGTTGTGAGCTGCAGTTATCTGTAAGCAACAAGGCATACTTTTACTTCCACAGTTAAAACCCATTCTGCCTGTTTATATTATTATAAATATAATTACGTGTATTATATATCCCGGTTTATTGTTACAAAATCGCTACCAAAACTGCTAGTTGCTGCCAAAATTGTCCGGTAATGGAAAGCTATGTCCACCCCTGGAATTAAGGAGAGGCCAGTGACAACATTAGGGTTCTGCAGAAATAGCTGTATCAGCAGATAAAGCTCATTGACAGGAATACTTCTTTGTGTTGGTTCACTTAAGTGAAAGCTTGGTTCCCTAGATCTGCAACGGAATCAAATGAGTTTGTATTTCTATGAATCCGATCTGTGGATTCCACAGGGGAACAGCTTTACCAGAGTTGCATGGATTTCTCAGACTTGTGGTCCTCCCCCCCACCGACATACTTTCTGCAATTTTGCACCAATTAAGTTGTATAAAATATGTAAAATAAAAAAAATCACGGGCCAAAAATGTGCATCCTCTCCCCCCAGGCTAAAGCATGAAAATGTGTATTGATCAAGGGCTATCAAGTTGATTGATGGGCGATTTTAATTTTGTCCGGCTACTTCTGCTTCCAACGCATTTAGCAGCTGCAGACGCTGCCAGCGGCAGTTCTGAGCTCAGCGTCCGCCCCCTCCCGGTGCACTCCCTCCTCCCCCCTGACATGTGACTGGCTGGAAGGCAGGCAGGCAAGATGGGAGAGAGGCAGGGAGGGAGGGAATGAGTGAACTGCTGATGAGGGTTAAAGATGCTGCCAGCAGGGAAGTTTGAAGAAGGTCACTGCTTGTGGGCTCCAGCATCATCAGATCCCTGCCCTCTTTTGTATCTGGTCACCCTAGCATAGCTCATGCAGCTTTAACTGTTGTGATTAAGCAGGAATTTCACCATTTGCTGCATGCATACAAATGACACCTGCGGAAATTCCCTTTTCCCTACAAGTGATAAAGATACAGGAGCCCTGTCCTCCTTTCCATATGGTCACCCTACTAGTAGTGAGCTAATACAGCAGGGTGCTCCTCCTATTGCTGATTTCCGTGCTTTAGTTTTATTGTTTTAGATTGTCTGTTTAAAATGGATTTTAATTTGTTTTATGAAATAAGACTATAGACCATCTTGCAGGCCCAGCTGGGCCAAAAGGCAAGATATAAATTGATTCAATCAATCAGTACATGCCTCTTGCCGAACACATGAATTATGAGGCTGGTTTTAATTTTAGATTTGAAGGAAAGGTACATGCTTTGCCTTCTAAGTAGTAGGGACCTTTCCAGCATGATGTTCACAAATACCATTGTGGTATCTGCCTCAATGAGATATAACAGCAGAAAGCAACCAATGGAAATTTATGTCAACACTTCTGAACTTAGCAAACAATGTTCAGATATACTGTATGATAATACAATTGATGCATTTGCACCAGGCTTCACACCACCTTGGGCATCAGGTAATTATACAATCTTCAGCTGCATCAACTAGGGATGGTGGAGAATTTCGTTTGGTATGCATTTTTAAGTAAACAGATTTTGTTTGAACTTCCTGGAGTCATACGCACAGATTGGAGCCCAGTTATCCTTTGGATGGCACGCTTTTCCAAATGTTGTGATGCAGTGCTGGTGATAGAGCAGATTGCCTTGTAAGAAAGCAAAAGCATGTATTTGTGTTGTGTTAGAGGGTGTGGTTGGGGGGGGGAGCAATGCTTTACCTGTGATGCATGCTAGCTAGAACAAATGCTGAGATGCAGTGCATGGACAGTACATGGACAATGACTGATAGGCTATTCTGTTTTAGACATGCATTAGTAATAGTTGCTAAGCAGCAGTGTCAAAAACAAAAATAGCTGTAATGATAGCTAACCTCCGATAGGAGAAGGCACCCAAAGAAGAAGAATGAAAACCCAAGCAGACTGTGAGGAGTTCCATTAAGACCTTTCCAACCTATCTGGAGGATACTAGTCTGGGGAAGACTGGATTAGGTATTCTGTGCTCTACTTGTGAAAGGGCATAGCTGTCATATGAATGGTTAATACATGGTAGTCAAAGCTTTTGATTATCTTTCTCTTGGGATGACTGAAAGCAGATGTAGTATGTTCATCTTGAAGCAAACAAACTGTCTGCCACAGTGTTCAGTCATAATGGATAAAGCAAGTTGATATTAAAATATGATAGTGGACAAGGTGCTTCAAAAGCAATCATCACAATTTTTTAGACTATTGCTTTATCGTTAACAATACACTTTGATGTATTGTATTAATATAATTCAATACCCAACAGAGGCTGCCAGGCTGGGAAAAGCAGATATGTGAAATTTTAAAATGCTGAAATAATGAATGACTCAATAACTGAAAGCAGAAGAAGTGAGAAAATGAGAAAACCAGCATATTATCCATGAAGAAATACAAATGTAGTGTTTTCGCTGCATGTTGTATTCATTTGCATAGTAAGAATCATTGTGCGACCGCAGAATTGTAGCAGTAATATCATTAACTTTAATTATTTTATTTATTATACTATTATTGTTATCATTCCCTGTCATAGCAAATCTAGGTAGCTGAGTGCCTATCCATTTGGGGAAGAGATAGGGCCACCTCAAAATAAGGTAGGGAAGTTGTAGGTATGCAAAGGTGTATAATTTTGTGAAATAAAAGAAAATGCCAACTAAAAAACATAAAACAAAGAGTGAGTGGATTTTGATGGCAGTTAAACCTGCAGAAGGGAGGGGGACATGACTCCCCGGGTGTGAAGAAAAATATGTATTTGTAAATGAAAGGAAAGATAAAAATTTAAAAACCAAAAGGACCCATTAGCTTCCGGATGTACACAATCTGGAGAGGAAATGGAAGGCCCCACTAGTTGTAATTGAGGATTGGGGAGGAGTAAAGGAGTAGTATTTTGTGGGGGAGGGGATTTTATTTTTCAAACACAACTGGGCAAGAAAAAGGGGGGGTCTCCATTGGGGGAGGGGAGAATGGCATTTATTTTTCTCTTGAAACTTCCAGACCTCCTCTATGTTACAGCCGGTATAACTCTGACGGCAAGAGTGAGGAATGAAAAGATGGAATGTGTGTGTGTGTATATATATATATATATATATATATAGGAAAAAGGGAAGAGATTGTCACAAAGATTCAAATGTGTACTATTTAAGCAGCAACAGAGGTTTTAAAAAGCATCTCACATCTTTCTTTCTTTTGGGGGGTGGGGAAGAGAGGAAAGGTGGAGCCATAGATTCAGGTTGCAATTTGTATATGCACACTTACCTCAGCTTAAAACAGTGAGACTTACTTCTGTGTAGAATTGCACTGTTTAATCCCAAGCCAAGAAATGTGGTGGTTTAAAGGGATTTTGTCTTGAAAGACCAAGGAGAAGTGTTGGATGCATGAAGAGTATGTTTTAAGCAAACACAATTTATGACATTGCACAGTATCACTGATCATGGGGCATGTCTGTGAAGTAGGAACCCTATCAACGTATCTCTCCTCTGCTTGATTATTTTCTTGATTCTTTGACTTCTATGCTTCATCTGTCACAGACAATAGTAAAACTTGAATGCCTCATAATCACCCCATTCACTTTCCAGAGCAAAGAGAATCTGTCCATTCCACTGGCACTCCAGCGTGTGAACTTAGGGGAGGCTCTTGGAGTAGAATATCGCTACTTTAGAGTTCTGACTGGTTCTGGCTGAAACCCAGAGCGAATTTCCCACCCAACTGACATCGTAGCCACCAGCCTCCATTGCCACTGGATTCATGACGTTCTTTTCTGTTCGCTGTCAAGGCGCTTTGAAAGATGCAAACCAGCCTTATGGAATCAATTTTCCACTTAAAGGACTTGACATCAGATTAGACCAGCTGTAAAGGTGGCGAAATTGTAGTAAAGTAGAGGAAATCAAATAGCTGAGATGTGTATGACAACATAAAATACAGAGCTGACAGTATCTGGAACCAAAGAAGCATGGAGATTGAAAACAAAACCCATAAAGCATGGAGAGACTAGGATCGCCATTGGGTACCAAAAGAAGGATATTACAAGAGAAAAATGAGAAATCAAAAACTCAGGATTGATTTCAGTGAACAGGAAAATCACTTTCTGTGATGAAGGTTGCTGGAGGAGAGAGAAAAATTGAAACCAAGGGCAAGGTGAAGAAGAAGAAAAGTTCTGAGTAGGGAAGAAATAGCTCCTGTGCAAACCTCATGCAAAATTTTAGTGAAATACCAGGTTGACAGACAATGGGAATACATAGCTTTCCTGTTTCCTTTGCTCAGACAAAAATATAGCTGTGAAAATAAATGGGGCATTTGACCACAGTGGAGGTGGATCACACCCTTGGCTTTCTGTATTTGAGATGTGGAATCTGTTGTTGGACATCCTAAAAAGCACTCTACCTTTTTTAAAAGAGAAGTTGGTAGCTTTTAAGACTGTAAATATGACCATGTAACGAAGAAATATATTTCTGTATCTTTAACAGTTGTATAGAAAAGGGAATTTCAGCAGGTGTCATTTTGTATGCATGCAGTACCTGGTGAAATTCCCTCTTCATCACAACAGTGAAAGCTGCAGAAGCCCTGCCCTCTTTTGTATCTGGTCAAGAGGGCAGGGCTCTTGCAGCTTTAACTATTGTGATAACGACGGAATTTCACCAGGTGTTGTATGCATACAACTGCTGAAATTCCCTTTTCTATACAACTGTTAAAGATACAGGAGCCCTGTCCTCCTTTCCATATGGTCACCCTATGACTGGGATGTGTGGATATTGTATGCTGAGTGTGTTGGTAGGCCACCTATGCATCACTCAAAAAGAGGCCGAAAGCAGATGCAGATTTCCATAAAATTTGCATAAGTGAATTTATATGTAGATATGCATATAATTAAAATAACTTAAATACAATAGATCTCACCATAATGTAGAAGACTGGGGCCGGGTGAGCTGTGTGCCTTCTCAGACTGCTATCCAGGTTCTAATTGTCGATGGGAAACAGACCTTGATCTCCCTTCTCATGTTTTTTTTATCTTTAAACTGGACTAGGACTGGCTGTCCTTTAAATGGAGGACTGTCCTCTAGCAGCCCTTCAAACAGACGGATCCCTTAAGTGTGTGGATCTTGAGTGCTGGGAGTGTGGGCTGAGGTTTTTCTCAGGGTGAATGAGGGGCAGAGAAAGTTGTGGCTTCAAAGAAGCGGCTTTGTGTTTGGGGGCTTAGACCCACTTCTGCTATGTATTCAGTTAGTTGTCTTTGAGCCTCACCAGTTTGCCCCTCTGTGAGCAAATGTTTTGTGACCAGCTGTGCCTGCCATGGCAGCCATTTTGTGAATGAGTACCTCACCATGTCTTCCATTTGGCCGCTTTCCCGAAAACTCCAAATGGTTGGAGATCCCTGATATAGCTACAAAATCCTCGTGTTTGCCTGTAGTACTGTATAATACAGAAGGGGAAGGCCTGGGGACAAGGGGTGGAAGAAAAGATGTCCTAAATCCCTTCCCCACTCCCAACATTCATCCCTCCCTTTGGCCAGGCCAGCAATACCAGACTCCTGTTCCATGCAGTCTGGAGCCATGAACAAGAACACTTATTTGCGGTGTAGAGGGGACACACTGTGATGTTTAGTTGCAGGCCCCCAGTTTTCTTTCCTGCCCTTTGCCTTCTGGCTTCTTTGCTTTCTCCTTTCCAGAGCTGCTGCTTCTACTACAGTTGCTGACAGTTTAACTCACTTTCTTCCTCTCTAAACAGAAAGCTTATTGATTCTAGCAGCAGCAATTTGCTATTTTCCATCGAAGGGCCTTGCAGCATTCAAAGCAGGGATCGTCCAGTTCTGTTAGTGATGCAACCTCTGCAGACAGGTCATCAATGCAATCCTTTCTTTTCCTATTGAGAACCAGATATTTCAATTGTTTGCCGCTGCTTCTTTTTAAAGTAGGGATTCTGAAGGAATAAAAGCAACACAGCTCTAAGGACTCAGTCTGGAGAAAAGCAATATAGCATTGTTTCTAAACTGTCATACTGTATTTCCTGCTGCCTATCATACAAACGTCATTGTGTGTTTTTATTGGATTGTGACTTAGCTGCTTTTCACTGGCATGGCGGAGCTTCAAAATACAATCATGCCACTGACATTTCTCTTTTGTTATTTAATATACTATCACCATCAGTACAATGCAACATGTCTAGCACAGTTAAGACCACTTTAATACGTAGCAACCCAAAGATACCTGAAAGGGAAAAAATGGAATAACCTTACAGCTGATACAGGGATTGCAGACGGGGGTGGGCGGATCCTACAATTTCAATCCCACATGCAAAGATGTCCCAGGCAAAACTGCAGATTCAGTCCTGAAGAGCTTCCAGCAGTTAAGATCGGATTCACAAAATGTAGGGTTGTCAAACCTCTTTCAGACCTGGAGGCGAATTCAATTTTAGAGATGCTCTCAGGGGCCACATTTGAGTGATGGATGAAGCCAATGACAAAAGGCGAGGGGGGGAGCAAAATACAAAACAACAACAACAACAGTGTGCTGTACCTTAAAGCTCTTCCAGTGATGGGGAGAGACAAATTTACAAAGCCCCAAAATACCAACATATTTTAGTTTAAAACTCTTGGTGCTGGTAAATAAGCCTTAGGCACATTGTTTTAACTGTTTTAACTGCTTTTACTGCTTCTAAATTATATATTGTTTTAACTTGGTTCATGGTTTAATTTGTTTTTAACTGTGCATATTTATTGTTTTATACTGTATGCTTTTATCTGTATAAAATAAGATCTGAGATCTTAATGATATAGGGCGGGATATAAAAGTTTTAAATAAATAAATAATAGAAGAGAGATCTCAACCTTTTAGAATGGAGGGAAAGGAGCGAAAGTCAGGAAGCTACCAAATAATTGATAATTGGGGTGGGGAGTGACCATCTGGAGAATTCCAGAGGGCCACATTGAGATGCAAGTTGAGCCAGACTGGACAATGGGCCTGAGGTTTAACACCCCTGAGATAATGGATGAATGGAATAGATGGTCCAGAAACTTCAGCTGGTACGAAACTGGGCACCTTTGCCACCCCGCTGCTGCTGCTCTCCTCCCTCGCTTCCTTGCTAAGCACATCTTTGCAGATGCCACCGATGCCCCACTACTGCTGCTGCTTCTGCTGCTGCTGCTGCCACCACTACCCACCTGGCTGGGCAGCCAGGCAGGTAGCCAGGCATCTTTTGTTTTGTACGTGTGCCCAGCTTCTCCCAGAAGTTCAAACAGCTCATCCTGGAAGTCTTCAGTTCAAACAGCTCATCCTGGAAGTCTTGCGAGACTTGAGACTTCTGGGAGTGCATCATGGAAGACAACTGCTCCACCTGCCCAAGCTAATTGGGAACTCCCAAAGGGACTCTTAATGCTTGCATTAAGAGGCCCTTTCAGAGGGCCCAACTGGCATGGGTGGGGGGAGGAGGGCATGCATCTTCCAATCCATTAGTATGCCCAGATATCCTCCCAGCCATGCTAATGGCATAGCTGATCTGTGAGCTTTATGGAGACCCAGAAGACCCCTGTCCTGCTCCCTCCGCCCGTGTGCCTTTCCTGGACATTTAAATAAACATTAAAAAATCCCTCTGGAGCCCTGTTGAGGTCATGAATATCTGGACCTCTCTGGGCAAAACCAGACAGTTGGTCACCCTACACATGTCAGAGGTAGGCAGAGCCAAAGCCACTGATAAGCAGGGCTAGGAAAAAAGGGTATGTCTCATTAATTTTGCTTTTCTCTTTCTACCACCACCTTTTCTCTCTCTCCCTTTTTTTGCCTGCCCAGCAGGCTCCCAGTGAAGGGAGGCCACGTGTGAACTACCTTGAGTCCCATGATGGATGAAAGGTGAGAGTATAAGAACAAAAAATTGGAGAGGAGGAGGACCATGCACACTGCCTTAGTTTCCTTGCAAATAACAACAACACAATTTTTTCTATGGCTTCTGTGGATTTCCTCCCATTGTTCTCCCCTCCCCCCACTGCTCATAAATTAGTATATCTATGTGAAGATTTGAGGCCTACTGAGGTAAAGTAAAAAGGTCAGGCCTTAGAGACATGGCATTTTTCTGCAGGGAGGGTGTACCCCTGAGAGGAGTAGTTTTAACTAGAGAGATGAAACTACTCCTCTCAGGAGTAGTTTGAGAAATGAAACTACTCCTCTCATAGAGAGTATAAGCTTCATTTCTCCAGTTAAGTTTCATTTCTTGAAAGTGAGAACAGTACTTTCTGTTTTAAGGAAAGAGGGTATAAAAGAGTGAGTGAACCAGCCAGGAGAGAGCCAGAAGAATAGTAGACCATAAAGAAGGAGCAGAAAGGTGCAGTTTGAAGAAGTCTAGGTGCAGCTTAAGATAAAAGAACTTGAATTTTTGAAACTTTTATTTTCTTTTAATGTCTTTGTATAACTCAGCTCTATTGACTAAATACCTTTAATTGTAAGTTCTTATCTTTATTTATTTATTTATTTATTACATTTTTATACCGCCCAATAGCTGAAGCTCTCTGGGCGGTTCACAAAAATTACAACCATAATAAAACAACCAACAGTTTAAAAACACAAATACAGAATACAGTATAAAAAGCACAACCAGGATAAAACCACGCAGCAAAATTGATATAAGATTAAAATACAGAGTTAGAACAGTAAAATTTAAATTAAATCCAATCTCGATCCAAAGGGAGAGGCGGGTAAGAAATAAATTATTATTATTATTATTATTATTATTATTATTATTTTAAAATTAAGTGTTAAAATACTGAGAGAATAAAAAAGTCTTCAGCTGGCGACGAAAGGAGTACAGTGTAGGCGCCAGGCGGACCTCTCTGGGGAGCTCATTCCACAGCCAGGGTGCCACAGCGGAGAAAGCCCTCCTCCTAGTAGCCACCTGCCACACTACCTTTGGCAGGGGCTCACGGAGAAGGGCCCCTGTAGATGATCTTTAAAAAAAGTTCTTCTTTTACTTTACTAGTAAACTGTTGGATTAAACCTAAAGTGTCTTTCACCCAATGTCTACACAGCATAAACACCACATTACTGAGAAGAGGAGGGTAAAAGAAAGAAAGTGGGACTCTTACGGAAGCAGAGATTCTTAAAGAGTCACTCAAGAGGTCCAAGTCATAGAAGAAACCCTGACAATCATTCTTGTTTATGGCTTGGATTTTTTGTGCCATCCTGCTCACACTCATTTGAAATATTAACACCCAAACAGTCAGCTCTGTAGATTACACATATTATTATAATTAGTTTGTGGTGAATAGATTAAATGAAAAATGGCAGCTGTAGCACCATGAGGTCAAGGAAGTCCAACCAAAACACTTGCTTTACATTTGCACCTAGGTCACCGATGTCCAGAAATCTTTACGGTCTTGTTTGCCTGGTGCATTTTAGCTAGGAGCTCTGTACACCCAGCTTACTGAATGCTGTGCGAGACAATGAAAACAGAAAACAATCTACATATAAAAGTGGTATCTTTTGAAACCTTCTGCGCCAGAAATCATCCACTTTTGTTCATGGAGAGAGGCAGATACAGAGATGGATAAAACCCACCTTTTTGTTCTGGCCTCTTTGGTTTTTGCTCTTTAATTTTGTGCAGTGCTAAGATAGCACACTGAATAGAGGAACAAAAATAGATATTGCATGTAGCAAGATAGGCCTCCCCCCGCCCTTTTGTAAGTAGATAATACTAGTAGATAAGGGGAAAGGAAGTAATTGCCGATAACACCAAATGGGTTTTAATCTCTGGTTGCCATAGAATATGCAAACTTTTGGAAGGAACAAAGACCCTGGGCAGCACAATTGAACCTGTAGAAACTGGAACTGTGAGCAGTGCATGCTCAGCCCCATAGGAGCATAGGAAGCTGTCTTATTGGTCCTTCTAGCTCTGTATTGTTTCCTATGACTGACAGTAGCTTTCCAGGTTTTCGGTCAGGAATCGGTTTCATCCCTAAATGGAGATGCCAAGCATGGAACTTGGGGTATTAAGCACGCAGAGCATGTGTAGGGATAGATGAACCTGTCAGTTTCAGTTTCCTTCAGTTTCGCATTTTTCCAATCTTAAATTCAGGTTGTCTTGAACCTCAAGAATTTCTTCAGTTTGGTTCATCTTATATTTTCCCCTAAAATTTCCATAAAAATTCATAAGCACTTTTGTTCAAATTTCTCCAAAATACATCCATTTGGGTATGCATTTTGCCTAATAAACATTTTTTTTTGCAATATTGCAAATTTATTTATTTTATTTATTATTGCATTTATATCCCACATTTTGTTCCTCTTGCAAAGAACCCAAGGCAGCTTACATGGTTCTCCTCCTCCTCTCTGTTTTATTCTCACAACATCCCTGTGAGGTAGTCTAGGGTGAGAGTCGCTGACTGACCCAAAGTCATCCAGTGAGCTTCATAACAAATCAAGTAGTTAATATATGCACAAGAATTATGAAATCAAAATTTAATTTAGTTATTTTACAGAATGGTGATAATTTGCTTGTTGGACATAATTGTTTGATAAATTGTTTCATTAGAATTTTCAGTACAGGTATACACTGCCCTCCCCCCAATTCAACTCAGACCCCAAATTGGCACATTGGAAAATGGACTGATTCTGCTTGGTCAACAACACTACAACATTTCATTTCAGAAGGATAAGTGCAATAGTTTATGTGGAAGGAGAGTCCCCAAATTGGGGACCTTCCCCTCCCATCCCTGTTTTTTTGGACAATTTGTATGAAAATGGCACATGTCATGGAAGCTTCCCTAGGCAAGAAGCCCACAAAGTTTCAGAAGGATAGGTGCATGGGTTAGGGAGGTAAGGTGAGTGAAAATCAGCTTTTTTTTTTCATACTGAAGCTCAGTGGCATTGGAAGAATGGCCATCTCAAGGTCCCATCCTTGCTTTCCCCCAAAGCACAAAGATTGGAGCACCTGATAAACTATGCCCTAGGATTAGAAGGTAAACCTGTCAGTCATTCAGTTGCATCCCATCCTCTCTCCCACTCATCAGCCTTTTAAAGGAACCAAACCAAAAGATACTATTTGGAGAGGGGACAGAATGTTTGTGTCTCTAAAGCCTAAAACAAAGCCTCAGAGGGAAGCCTGCTTCATCTTTGGAAGCCCCAGAAATATGAGAAGAAAGTAGGATTCAAAGCAATTTTGGAAAGTAGAGTAAGATCCCTGGGGATGGAGTGCACTTATTAATGTTAATGGGTGATGTTAAGTATAATGTGTAGTTAAATATTGAAGATTGATGTTATTGTTATGTATGTGTATTGTTCATATATGTGCAGTTATGAAAAATAATAAAATATTATAAGAAATATGAGAAGAAACATCAATGAGGCCTCAACTTCATCTTGAGGCCTTCCGGGATGGGGGGTGGGGTGGGAGGATCCTGGGATTACCTGCTTCTGGGATCATCCCCCTGCATTCTAAACGCCGGAGTGTCATCCCGGGAAAAATTGGGACAATCATGGGACAACTGTGAGGTCATGCCTGGTTGACCCCGGGATCCCCTGTGCATCATTTGGATGCACTGGGATGACCTCAAGCTGACCCCGGGATAACTGACAGGTGTAGATTAGGCCCGAGACTCCAATCCTATACACATTTACCTGGGAGTAAATACTATTGAACCCAGTGAGGCTTACTTCTTTGAGTAGACGTGGATAGGGTTGCTCTGTGAGTCATTAGAACTGTCTAAATGTATGGTAATAATTTGTGATATATCATTAGTGCCATTTTTTAAAAAATGTGCTAAATGCTTTCTCAGATCAAGGTTTGACTGCTCAGATCAAGGTTAGCCATTAATTTCTGATCCATTCAGCAAGAAGCACTATAGTTGGAGAATACTTACACACACACCTCTCCTTCCCTGACACGTCTGTGAGTTGACCCATGCCTGTCTGTTGTTTGTAAGCAAGCACAATTTGTGACATTGCACAACCTTATTACTGATCATGAGGCACATCTGTTAAGGCATCAGTCCTTTGCATCCATTCTTTTGCCTCTGTGAAGCTTGAACCAACATGAGATAGCCTTAACTCTGGTCTTAACTCTGGTCTGGTTTTTTATCATTGAATTTTCCTGGTTTTTAAAAAGCCATTTTATTATTTGCAGTGTTCTCAAACACCACACCACCCAACTAAACACACATACATGATTAACTGAGTAGATGCATAAAAATGAATAGATATGTCCCTGTATATTCAGAATTGCTTACTTCTGAGTAAGCCTGCACAGGAGTCCACCATAGCTTTTCCCTTGTTCTCCTTTTCTTTAGCAGTGATCTGTCAATTGGTGAGAGTGATTCCCTCAGCCTTCAAAATTACCTCACACTTACCTCAGTTGACAGTTCCCTGCTACACCTTCCCCACTATCAGAATACTGGGGTGAAAACTGGAATTCCTCTCAAAACACCATACTGGCAATGTTGTAGCTTCAGTATTAAACAGAACATGCCTGATATAACTTTTCCAGCACTTGTTGCCATAGGTTCTCATGTGGCTGAAAAACCTTGATAACTTCTAAACCACTGCTCAGAATGTTACCAAACCGAGGAAAGGCACATCTCTTTGACTAGCCTGAATAAAGTACACCAATAGTGTCCCCCCACCTCAGAATTCAAAAGGAATATAAGGCAGGCCAAACCACAGCTTGGAGTAAAAAGTACAGATGTGTCCATTTTCAGTACTTTTTAACTTGTTGTATCTGTGGCAATTTGTATTGGCTCAGTTTGAAAATTTGCACAATTGTGGGCCTCATCAGGTAGATTAGAGATGCGAGGTTTGACGTTATTAGCTCAACCGGTGTCATTTTTATAAGCAGAAGAATTTTGAGGTTTTTAATGGTGGAGCCTTTTGTGTGTGGGTGACTCACCTTAACCAAAGGGGCACTCCCGCACCACTTTAATCATTCATCTAGGTAGAGAGATTGACAGAAAAAAGGGGGAACTATAGTGGGTGAATGGGATAAGTTTGTATTTGCCTCTTCTAAAGAAAGGTAGGGTTCAGTGGTGTGTAATATAGCCTGGAGCCAATATCTGTCCATTATACAAGCAGCTGAATTAATTCTTTGATCCATGCTCTCAGTATTAAATTTATGACTGAAGGATGAGCTAGAATTAAATTAGCAATGTTGAAAAGTACAATAGCCCATGTGCAGGACAATGCCATCATTGAAGTCAGAGCACTCTGGGGTCATAGTGCCCTGTTCCCCTGTTTGTTGGTTGTTTTCAACTATTTCCCTCCTATTTGCAAATTTATTGCATTTCTATAGTGCCCAATAGCTGAAGCTCTCTGGGCAGTTCACAAAAGTTAAAACCATCAAATACAAATCAAAGTAAAAAACAAACAACAGTATTAAAACAAAATATAAAAGTACAATATATAAGTACATCCAGGGTAAAACAGAGCAGCAATGTAGAGATTTATACAGATTTAAAATGCAGATTTAAAACAGCAAAGTTAAAAGGCTAAGGTGGTAAACTGCTAAAATACTGGGAAAATAAGAAGGTCTTCACCTGGTGTTGAAAAGAGTGTAATGTAGGTGCAAGGCAAACCTCTTTAAGGAGCTCATTCCACAGCCGGGATGCCACAGCAGAGAAGGCCCTCCTCCTGGCAGCCACCTGTCTCACTTCCTTTAGCAGGGGCTCATGGAAAAGGACCCCTGAAGGTGATCTTAGGGTCTGGGCAGGTACATGTGGGAGGAGGTGTTCCTTCAGATAGCCTGGCCCCAAGCCATTTGGGGCTTTGAATGTTAATACTAGCTCTTTGAAGCGGGCCTGGACCTGGACTGGCATTATAAGAACATAAGAAGTCCCATGCTGGATCAGACCAAGGGTCCATCTAGTCCAGCACTCTGTTCACACAGTGGCCAACCAGCCATCAGCTGGCGATGAACAAGCAGGACATGGTGCAACAGCACCCTCCCACCCATGGTCCCCAGCAACTGGTGCGTACAGGCTTATTGCCTCTAATATTGGAGATAGCGTACAACCATCAGGGCTAGTGGCCACTGACAGCCTTTGCCTCCAGGAATTTATCCAACCCCCTTTTGAAGCCATCCAGATTGGTGGCCATCACTACATCTTGTGGTAGTGAGTTCCATAATTTAACTTTGTGCTGTGTGAAGAAGTCCTTCCTTTTATTTGTCCTGGATTTCCCACCAATCAGTTTCATGGGATGACCCCGGGTTCTAGTATTTTGAGAGAGAGAGAAAATGTCTCCCTATCCACATTCTCCACACCATGCATAATTTTGTCCACCTCTATCATGTCTCCCCTTAGTCTCATTTTTTCCAAGCTAAACAATCCCAGTTGATGTAACCTTCCCTCGCAGGGGAGATGCTCCAGCCCCTTAATCATTTTAGTTGCCCTTTTCTGCACTTTTTCCAGCTCTGTAATATCCTTTTTTAGGTGTGGTGACCAGAACTGTACACAGTATTCTCAGTGTGGTCGCACCATAGATTTGTATAAGGGCAGTATGATACTGGCCATTTTATTCTCAATTCCTTTTCTTATAATGCTTAACATGGAGTTTTCCTTCTTTACAGCAGCTACACACTGGGTGGATGTCTTCATCGAGCTGCCCACCACAGCCTCAAGATCTCATCCAGTGAAGCTGGAAAAGGACTAGCATAATGCCAGCTCCAGGGTTGATATAAAGTTTTCCCCAGGATGGGGGTATGGATCCAAAGAATCTGCCATTCGGACCATGTCACCCTCCTAGAATCCTAGAATCATAGAATAGTAGAGTTGGAAGGGACCTGTAAAGCCATCGAGTCCAACCCCCTGCTCAATGCAGGAATCCACCTTAAAGCATCCCTGACAGATGGTTTTCCAGCTGCATCTTGAAGGCCGGTTGTGCGGGAGAGCCCACGACCTCCCTAGGTAACTGGTTCCATTGTCGTACTGCTCTAACAGTCAGGACGTTTTTCCTGAACCTTCCCTTTTCCTGCCTCCAACACTGGAACTCCCAAGTTCCTCTTGGGAGGGTGAGAACTGTGGAACCTCTGAGGCTGGAGGGAGAGATCTGTTCTTTCCCATGAACCCCTGGTATGCTGTGCCAAGGACCATAGCATTGCTTCATTGCCCATCTATCACTTTCCACCAGTTTTTCTAAAACTCCATCATACAATTAACATGATTGTTATTAATATGCACCAGTGTATTTTCTATTACAGGAGAATAACCTTGGTGATTTACTTCATACCCAGCATGAATATCACTGCATTAATTTGGGTTTTACTGTTTTATTATACCAATTACAAATCTTTTTTCCCTACAGGCACATCTGTCAAATATGTCATCCTGTGGATATTTGTCATATGAAAAAATAATTTAAAAAATTGAGGCAATTAAGTGAAAGAAAGTTAATCCGAAGACTAATCTCTAAGCTTTACAACATATAAAGCAGAAAATAGTAGAAGTAATCTAAGACTGATATTGAAAATGGAAATGTACTTGATGAAAGCTTATGACTGAGTGGCTCATGGCAATTTTTAGGTGAAAAGCCGCCCACTTCTGCTAATCATCATCATCATCATCATCATCATCATCATCATCATCTGCCCTTCAATCATGTTCCCTGACCAATTAAATACAGTTTAAATACAATGCAAATATTTTAAATAATAAAAATACAATAGAAAGCAAAACACAAGAGTTTATAAAATAGCCAAAATAACTTAGAACTAGGTCTCTAAAATGTCTGGGAGAAAACTAAGGGCTGCTGCAGAAAAGATAGCAACCTAGGTACCAGGAGAACTTCTTTGGGGTGTTTATTCCATAAGTGGGGTGCCACCATGGAGAAAGCCTTCTCTCTAGCAACTGCCAAACTTTAGAGTTGGGCCTCTGAAGATGACCTAAAGGTCGGAGCAGATATATGGGGGCGGAGGCATACTTTTAGATACTCTGGTCCAAAGCTATTTAGAACTTTAAAGATCAACACCAACACTCTGAAGTACGCTTGGAAATAGCCTGGAAGCCATTGCAGCAGATAAAGCACTGGCATCACATGGTCGAATCAGCCAGTCTCAGGCCTTAGCTAGACCTAAGGTTTATCCCAGGATCGTCCCGAGGTCGTCCCTGCCTGCTCCCGGGATCCCCTGTGTGTCATTTACATGAACAGGGATGACCCCGGGATAAACCTTAGGTCTAGCTAAGGCCTCAGTTAGCAGTCTAGCTGTTCTATTTTGAACAAGCAAAAGTAGCCCCACATAAAATTCATTGCAGTAATCCAACTGGGAGGTTACTAGAGCATGGATAACTGTTGCCAGGCTATCTCTATCCAGATAGGGTCACAACTGGCATATAAACCTGACCTGGGCAGGACCTACACTACTGCTTTAAAGTGCTTTATAACAGTTTTGACAACTGTTGGGGCCCAGGACACACTCCATATACAGTTGTCAAAACTGTTATAGAATCATAGGCCACCGCTAGACCTAAGGTTTATCCTGGGATCATCCAGGGTTCGCCCCTGCCTGAGCACTGGATCCCCTGTGTGTCACCTAGATGAACAGATTTGACCCCTGGACGATCCAGGGATAAATCTTAGGTTGAGCTATGGCCACAGAATCATAGAATAGCAGAGTTGGAAGGGACCTACAAGGCCATCGAGTCCAACTCCCTGCTCAGAACAGGAATCCACCCTAAAGCATCCCTGACAGTAGTGTAGTGAGAAAAGGTGCTCCTGGCCACCAAAGTTACCTTACCTACGCCTCAAGTGATGGTGATGAATCCAGGAGTAGAGATGTTGCAGGAGTCCAAGAGGTTGGGGTGGAGTCCAACAGAGTCCTCCCTGCTCAGCCTCCCAGACTCTAGTCCGTGGACCGCTGTGCTTACCGGACCCTATTCAACTCCCTGGATGAGTTGCTGGTCCATTCAAGCCTGTAATGTTGCATAAATGGTCCCTTTACGGCTGCCATTTATGTAAAAGGCCTTTTATGAAAAAACAAACTTGAACCATCTTTCTTCGCAAAGTGACAGCTCACCAAGGGTTCGGGCAGCCACACACCACTCGCCAGGCGACCGTGGATCCTGCTGCAGCTTGTCTAGGGAGCTGAACAGGGCAACCGGCCTGCAGGGGTTCAGCAACTGGCGAGCTGTGCAGACTGAGGTGAGTCTATCCATACCTATCTAATAGCAGCCCCAAGTTGCATACCTCACCCAGGGGTCAGGGCTGGTGCCAGACTATTTTGTGCCCTAGGCAAGACAAGCTACTTGCACCGCCACCCAAAATTGCCAACTTCAATTCAGCGTTTCTGAACTATTATATTTTCCTTTTATTATGCTTTTTCTTAAAACAGCTAATTTGTATAAAACTGTGACCCTTAAAGGGCAGTACTGCACCCCTCTGAGGTCTGCGCCCTAGGCGGCTGCCTAGTTGGCATAATGGTAGCACCGGCCCTGCCAGGGGTTACAGGCACTTGTCTTCGGCACCCTTTGTAGTTTCTGAATGCTTTTCAAAGACAGCATTACAGCCTCCTGAAAACATACCTTTTTACACAGTCCTCCCCTGGATTTTAACTTAGCTGGTTTTATATGGCCTTTTTTTAAAAACACACACACACACACACACACTTTTAATGTTTTAAATTTATCTGAGACTTTTTGCATTTTATGGTTTTAATTGTGCACGGCCCAGAGAGCCTTGGCTGATCAGCAGTACAAAAATGTAATAATCAACCAACCAACCAACAAATATGGTGCATTAGAGTAATCTAGCCTCAATATAACTATAGTGTGGATAACTGTGGTCATACCATCTTCCCTTTATGAAATAAGTATACAATGTTTTTCTTTCTCTCTTACATAGGGTGACCATATGGAAAGGAGGTCAGGGCTCCTGTATCTTTAACAGTTGTATTGAAAGGAGAATTTCTCCAGATGTCATTTGTATATATGGGGAACCTGGTGAAATTCCCTCTTCATCACAACAGTTAAAGCTGCAGAAGCGATACTAGAGTGACCAGATTTAAAAGAGGGCAGGGCACCTGCAGCTTTAACTGTTGTGATGGAGAAGTAATTTCACCAGGTTCCCCATATATACAAATGACACCTGCTGAAATTTCCTTTTCTGTGCAACTGTTAAAGAGACAGGAGCCCCGTCCTCCTTTTCATATGGTCACCTTATCTTACACACACACACACGCACACACACACTTTTTTTAGGAGGCGGTGCTCCTGTTTTAAGTGTGTTTCCTTTTAACTTGCTGTTGTAGAGAACGGATGAGATCCAAACGGTATGTGTTGCTTTTCAAAACGAGTCATCGGTGAAAAATGTGAGCAAGAAAAGATGTTCTGGGCTGACTGCTCACAGTTATTATTCTAGGCGAGCCGGAGTTAAAAGCCTGGGTCAAAGAAAAGAACTCTCGCTCCCAGGATAGGGACTCAAAACAATTATAACCTCAGCTTCCCCTAGAAACAGCTAAATAAAATGCATTGGTTATATTTTCTACTGCATTTTCTCGTACAAATTCCTCTGCACCAGGGATCACAGACAGTCAAGACTTTACAACTGAAAAATGTGCTTTTACAGGAATCCTGTTGTGTTCTGCCAAATGGAAAGATAATAACTAGCTTGAGGCTTTTGAATAGCTAATATCTATACATGTTTTACTTTATATGTGGGCTTTGTTTCAATTTCAGCCTTCCTTCAAGGAGTTCAAGACAGTGTACATGGGGTCAATTCCCATGTATTTTCTTCTCACAACAACCCCAATCTAGTTCACTGTTATGTTCCTACAGTGGCCAGCCAGGTGCCTATGGGAAATCTACAAGTAGCGCATGAGTGGCATAAACTAGGCCTGTTCATGGACCTCAACAACTGTTACTGAGAGGCATGCCTCTGAAACTTGACATAATATATAGACATCATGAAGAGCAGACAATCATTAATGTTTGTGAATGGTCCAGACAGCTTCAGCTTTGGGGCAGTATAAGAATTATATTAATTAATTAAATAAAATTGCTAGATTTATATCCCCCATGAATTTGTGTAACTCCCTTTTAGAGCCTTACAAATTAATAGCCATCACTGCATCTTCAGGTAGAGAATTCTATCATTTAACTATGCTCCGTGTGAATAAGTCCTTTCTTTTATCTGCCCTGAATCTCCCATCGGTGATGGGATGACCCCATTGGGTTCTAATATGAGAGAGGGAGAAAAATGTCTCTCTATCCACTTCTGTCACACCATGCATAATTTTGCACACCTCTATCATGCCTTCCCTTACTAGTCTGTCTAGCTGTTTCCCTCCTCCACTCCATGCTCAAGTTGTATATTTGTAAATAACAATTGCACAAAGATCGTAAGTCTCCAGTACTTTTTTATTCCAAAGAACCAAAGGCTTCCAGCTACTGTCCTCAGACTTTTAGGAAATGGAGCTTGAGAAACAACATTTTCAGGGCAAGTTATCCTCGAAGTTATTCTGATTTATTCCAACATACCATATGGTGTTCTCAAGCCTAAATCTCCTAACCAAGGTTACATGAACAGACCCAGAGAGTCTATGCTTAACGATATCCAACCCCTCCCCACCTGTAAGTCACACTGTCCCATCTGCTTGCATTCATACAAAATCATGACAAAGACAGGGTTACATTTATTCATGTCGATCCTGAATTTCCTTTAAATAAAAATATAGCAATAACAATAATCAAAATTGCTGCTGTGCCAAATATTTCAATTCCTTTAGGGGGGATTTTTATGCAGAGAGGGAATGAAGAGTCCAACGAAAGAAGCTGGGGAGGAGAAATCAAACAAATCTCTCGTGCAGGGAGCAGGGGTTCTGCTTATCTTATTGAATGTACAAGTTGGCTGAGGGCTCTTGTGCTTATTTTCTTTACTTTTTATGGATGTCATGTGTACTTTTTGCAGTGTCACAGAACTCTTCACAAACAGGCTTTCAGCCGGATAGCGCTTTCTGGAATGTCCATGTGACCACATGTCATTGTGTGGTCAATGGGCATTTTAGGAAGTGCTAACAGGCACTGAAGCACTCCTTTTCTAAAGCTCTCAGGGAACTGCCCTACCATTAGGCAGAATGCAGCAGCTGCCTCAGGCAGCAGACGATCAGAGGCAGCAGCAAGGTGTTAGAGGAAAGATCTGTGTGCCTCCTAAGTTAGCATGCGACCTTCAGGTGGAGTGGAGGATGCTGTCCCATCACCAATGTGGAACGGAGATTCAACTCCCAGTCCAGTTGGCTTTTGGACATGGAATGAGAAGGGGCGCCATCTTGTCCTTTGTGCCAGGCAGCTACGTGTCTTAGGCCACCCCTGAAAGCTCTTAATACTTTAGAAAAGACTGATTTGATACAGCACTAATCAAACTATATCACATTAAAAATATTATAAACAGCTCTCTCTCTCTCTCTCTCTCTCTTTCATACATATACTGTGTTACTAAGGGGGCAAGTCATACTGCGATGGCTATGACACCTCGGCTCCAAAACCTGTGTTTTGCCTGTAAAGGAAAGCTAGTTGAGGACTGGTCACATAGCGCAAGAGGTCTCGAGCTGTGTTTTCCTCTGATGGTATGGTCAAGAAAAAGGATGTAAATAGTGGAGTCACACAGGGATCCGTTTTTCAACTTTTTCATAAATGGTTTGGAATTAGAAGTGAGTGGTGCAGTGGCCAAGTTTGCTGACGACACCAAATTATTTAGGGTGGTTGAAGAAAAAAAGGGGGGATTGTGAGGACCTCCAAAAAGGTCTCTCCAGACTGGAAGGATGGGCGTCAAAATGAGAAAAAGGGTTCAGTGTAAGCAACGGTAAAGAGATGTGTGTTGGGGCAAAAAAAACCAACTTAAAGTATAAGCTGATGGGAATTGGGCTAGTAGTGACTTACCAAGAAAGAGATCTTGGGGTTGTGGTGGACAGCTCGATGAAAATATTGACCCAGTGTGTGACTGCTGTGAAAAAGGCAAATTCTGTGTTAAGGCATACTTAGGAAAAGAGTTTCGTGTGAGGGATGGGGGGCGGTTATTTGTTGCTGCAGTGGTGGGAGCAGTAAAAAGCCATGGTTTTACTTTAAAACAAGGCACATCTTCTTGGGAAGTAGAATCGTGCTCCCAGAAGCCCCCTAAGAGTACCATTTTGCTCCCCCAAAGTAGATAAGCTGAGATAAGTGATATAAAGTGTAGGGTGAGGCTAGCGCTGAGCTGAATGATAATTGTAGTTTTTCACCTGCATTGGAAACCAACCCAGGATATCATTTTGAAAATTCATTTCATCAACCACCAGACCTAAAGTGTAGTAGCAATTTGGGCTGCACTGAATATTCTTCACTTTCTGCATTTTGGGGTAGGAACTAGCCATTTTCGGTAGAAGGAAAATTTCTCCCCAAAGATAAAAGAATATTTATATTATAAAAATCTTGTTCAGCACCATTGTTTCCCTTGCATTAGGGGTAACAAGCCACTCGGGATCTTCAGATGGCCACAGCCCTTTCCCCCACCATCTGACGGCTGGCTTTTGGGTGGATTTCCTCTCCCCAACTCCCGAACCCCCACCATTCTGAAAGGTTGAGATGCCTCTCTTAACACAAAGGGCCTTGCTAGCCCAGGGGTTAGCACGGTGCGAGGCCCGTGCGAGGCCCTGAGCGTCCAAATGACGCACAGGGGATCCTGGCCTCAGCCAGGGCTCAAGCCACCCTGGAACCACACTAACCAGAACCGCTTGTAGCGCGGTTCTTCCTGCGGTCCTGGCCTCAGGTTGGGCTGAGGCCGGAACCACGCGCGTGTGGACCGGTCTGCCGCTTTTCCTGGCTACCGCACTTACGCATGAGTAGCCGGGAAAAGCGGCGGAAAGGCTGCAGCACTCCTGCCGCCACCGAGTCCCCAGCCTCTGTTTCCTGCCCCCCCCCCATGTCCCAGACCTGTGTTGGCCTCTGCCGCCAAGTCCCTGGCCTGTGATGCCCGGCGCCGCCATATCCTCCGGCCGGGCATCACAGGCCGGGGACTTGGCGGCGGAGGCCATCACAGGCCGGAGACATGGGGTGGGTTGGAAACAGAGGCCGGGGACATTGGGGGGGAATTGCGGGTGGGAGACATCGGGCGGGGGATCGGACATCATGGGTGGGGGGCAGGCGGGGGAAGGAGAACGGGGCTGGGGAACATTGGGCGTGGGATCGGACATCGTGGGCGGGGGGGAAGGAGAACGGGGCTGGGGAACATCGGGTGGGGGATCGGACATTGCAGGTGGGGGCGGGCAGGAGAAGGAGAACAGGGTCGGGGGGAGAGAAGGAGACTTAAAAAAACTACTTACCTTTCATGGCTCCTGCTGCCTCTTTAAAAATAAAAAAATGGCAGCCGCAACAGCTCCCCGCCAGAGCTCGTTGCGGTTCCCGTCTGAATAAGGGCGAGATCTTGCGTTATTCCTAACACAAGATCTCCCCTCCTCTCCTCTGGATTATCAGGTAGGTCTAGCAAGGCCCTTAGTTATGTAATTTCCGGAGACTCCATTATAACACACAATGGAAGCTCCGGACAAGGGTGGATGGCTGCCAAGTGCTTATTGGGCCACGCAAGCTCTTAGAGCGCAGGTCCATGAACATGCTATGAGCGCCCGACTGGATCCAGTGGGGCAGACGCGGGTTGTCCATCCAACTCCCAGACTCAGTCGGATGCCTACAAAATCACTACTGACCATTGGATAATGCCTCCAAGGTTTTATCCTAACCCAAATTTAGCCCTTGGGCTGAAAGAGGTTTTAAAATCCCCGCCTTGCATGCCCCCTTCTTCTTTCCTAGATTAGTCACATGGGGAACCCCACCCAATCAAGACTCATGTAGTGAATAGAATGATATCATGGCACTGTGTAACCAGATTTGACTCTGTGATGCTATGGGGGCGGGTGGAGTGAGGGCAATTTACAGTGATGGGCCAGATCTTTAAAGCGCTTTATAAGATTTGACAACTGTATATGGAGTGTGTCCTGGCCCCAACCGTCGTCAAAACTGTTATAAAGCACTTTAAAGTGCTTTAGAGCAGTAGTGTAGATTCTGCCATGGTAAGTAAACGCAATTTAGACAAATGGCTAGATCTACACTACTGCTTTACAGCAGTTTTGAAATGCACTGATAACTGTTGGGGCACATTACACATTCCTTATACCACTTTCATAGTGTTATATCCTGCTTTTTATTCCATATTCATAATGATTTGACACAAGGTGAATATCTGGCAAAATAAATGAGTATTTTCACAAGGAGTACCAAGAAAGAATAAAAGGCTATTTTGCCTCGTGTGAAAATATTCTCATCATCATAATAATAATAATAATAATAATAATAATAATAATAATAATAATTTATTTCTTACCTGTCTCTCCATTTTGATCAAGGCGGGGAACTACAGTAAGTATAAAATACACAAAGTACTGATTAAAAACATAGCGTACATTGTTAAAACATCCTAGAAACATCTTAAAAGCACCCTAAAATTCTACTGGATAGGCCTACCGGAAGAGATCAGTCTTTATAGCTTTCTTAAATGCTAAAAGTCTGTTAAGTTGACTAATCTCCTCTTTATTGATTAGTTCAACTCAGACCTAGAGTAGTTTTTAATTCTGTGGGTGTCTCATTAGTTAGTAGAGAAAGGCACATTTTTCTACTGTAGGCATCTGCACTGCATGGTACAAAGATTTCTGTTGCTCAGAGAACAACATTTCAACATCTGGTTATAGTGCAATCCTGCACATATCTGCTCAGAAGTAAGTCCCATTAAGTGCAATGGGGCTTGCTCCGAGATAACTGAGTTCATGATTGCAGGCTTAATGTACTTCATTCAGCTGAACATGTACAATTCTACTAAAAAGCCTCTCTCATCTTGCTGCTTGGGCAGTTTATTAATGCCTCATGTTCCTGTATCTGACATTTTAAAATAGCACCGACATCTGTTCTCAATAGATGGGTGAGCTTTTGTGTGTCAGGGGGCACCGTTATCTTCTAAAAATGAAAAGGTGTCTTTTGTCTACTCACAATATATTACTATGACATGAGGGTCATACAAAAACTTTCCCAGCCATGAACAATTCTAGGAAACTGGATGAACACTGCATGACGATTTGTTTCCCCCTCAAGCCAATCAACCAAATAAGCTGAGGTGCAGACGCTTTCTCACCTTAAAATGGCTTTTTTAGTGACTTATGATCAAGATTTTCAGACATAGCAATTTTAGCTGTCTTAGCTAACTATGCCTCATGTGATTTGAGGTTTCCAGATTATCTTGTCCGGTGTGCTGTTGGCAAAAGGTCAACTCAGTTTCCAGAAGGCCTGAGGAATGTTAAGGGTACATACAGTAATGGTAGAGCATTTTAAAACAAGGTGGGGAATCTCAGGCCCAGGGGCTAAATCCAGCCCTGCTGGGGGGCAAATGTGCCCCTCTGGGGTTCCCCAGATTCCTTTAACTCTTTCTCACAGCCATCATGTCATGTTTCTCAAAACCTCCTGCCTTCTTGGGAGACAATAACGAGGCCTGCTAAGAAATCCACAAAGCTTTATTCAAGCAATAAACATTTCTTCCCACCTGAAGAGAGTCTAATCTCTTGGAACGTTTCCCTAGGCAAAACTATGCAAACTAAGCGAGACAATTGTCCTTTCAAGAAGAATGGAAAGCCTTTTCCCAAGATGGTTAACTTCAGAGAGGCTATTTCTGAGGCAGCTTCTGATGCGATGCAAGCCGGGCCGACTTTCTCTTGCCTTCCTTTCGTTCCACCTGTTTTAGTCTGTGGCGTACTCTAGGATCGGCTAACCTGTCCGTGCTCTCTCCTTTGGAAGAATGTTGGCTTCCCACTGACTGTTTATTATTTGCCCTTGATGAGATAAGCTCTGGAGAAGGTTCACTCCCAGCTGGTGAAGAGTCCATGAGAGCTTTCTCCCCCACTGGTACAGACTGGCCGGTTTCTGGCACCGACTCCTCTACTTCAGAGTCTGAATCTGACTGATCACCTGAAACACCTTCTTCCAACCCGGGGGAGCAGGGCTAGACATGTCACATCAATTGCTTATGGTTTCCTGGATTTTGTGCAGTTTCCCCCCATTCTGAAATGTCTGTCCTAAGGCCCCGTTCCTAACAGTAGGAGCTTTAAGCTAAAGTATGCTAATATTAATTATTATTATTTGTAATTTGGTCCCACCCCTTTTGCTTGCAGCTATGCCCACAACTGGAATGTGGGGCCCAAGAGCTTCTCTGAAACTAAATTCAGCCCTCAGGTTGAAAGATAATAAGAATAACCACAATAATAATTTATATAGCGCTTGCTGTACATAAAATAAAGTAGATCATCAGTTTACAATATAATCAATACCATAATCCATTCGACTCTACTAAATGCAAGTTTACAGCAGTAATATCACAAAAATATTCAACAATATACTACAACGATATTTAACAATATACTCAACAACAATGTCACAATAATATTCAAAACTATGCTAAATGCAAGTTTATAGCAAAGCAACAGATAAGAAAAATAAATAAATTGGTTGGAATAAAGTTCCATCACACCTGGGGGAAAACGCTGGCTACCTTGGCTTCTCTGTTCCTGGTTTCATTGCTCAGTTACTTCCTGTGTGAAAACAGGAAGTAAACAATGAGCATGAGGCCCATTCAGTCGGGCATCACGATGCTTCTCCCACACACAACAGGAGAGAGCAGCAACTGGACTTTTTCTGGTTTTTCTTGTGGTGCAAGGAAGGCGAAAAGGGGCAGAAGGCACGAGAGAGGTAGACAATGTCAAGTGGGGGACCTGCGAAAAATCCATGAGCACCCAGTAACAAGTGTGGGATAAAATGCTCATCAGATGGAGCTCATAGCATCTCTCCTTCTGAAGCAGCGTCTCCCAAACTGCAGCTCCAGCCTTGCTTTTAAGGTCTCCAGGTGTTTGGGGTGGGTGTGGGTAGGGGAGCAGGTGGAATGTCTCATCTTTGATGGCACAGCGTCTCTCCCCCTGAAACAGCACTGGTCTACACCCCTGGTCTACACTGACTGACAACAATTCTCCAAGACTTGAGAGAGGATTCTTTCCTGAAGATGCTAAAATTGGGACCTGCAAACCATGTGCTCTACCAATGAGCTAGACATGTAGCATTTTTTAACTGATACATTGCCTTGAATAGATTGCCTCATTTTTAGTTCCTACTGCCACTCTTTCCCCATTTTTCTTCTTGAAGAAATTAGCCTTCTTACGGAGGACATTATCATACTGCTCAGTAATTGCTTCCCTCCATTCTGCCTTGCTAGTGCCGCTGCATGTGTAAGGCATGGAAACTTTCCAACATTGAGCATCTAGCTATGGCTCTGCTCTCCTTTGTAGCCTTATTAACTAGTTTTCCATAGCAGTAGAGCTAAGTGCTGTTTCACAGTCCTTCCTTCATTCTCGTGGCATCGGAGCTAATCTTGTGTTAAGAAACATGCAATCCATATTCAAGTCTTATAGAGGAAGAGGATGAGATACAGATCAAGTGTGCGGTGTGTGCTATTATCTATGGCATGTGTGCACATCAGGTATACCTGCCTAGTCTTACACTGACAGATCTGCATAGGGCTGTGCCAGATATTATCCACTTTCAGTTTTTCCTTCCAAAGTAATCCATTAAGCACATAAGAACAACCCTGCTGGATCGGATTGATGGTCCATCTAGTTCACCATTATCTTTCCCAGTGTAGTGTAGTGGCTAAAGTGTTATTATTATTATTATTATTTATTTATTTATTTATTTATTTATATAGCACCATCAATGTACATGGTGCTGTACAGAGTAAAACAGTAAATAGCGAGACCCTGCCGCATAGGCTTACAATCTAATAAAATCATAGTAAAACAATAAGGAGGGGAAGAGAATGCAAACAGGTACAGGGTAGGGTAAGCAGGCACTGGGTAGGGAAAAACTGGGACTGGGAGTCAGGAGATCTGGGTTCTAGTCCGCATTCAGCCATGGAAACCCACTGGATGACTTTGGGCCAGTCACAAACTCTCAGCCCAACCTACCTCACAGGGTTGTTGTTGTGAAGATAAAATGGAAACAAGGATAATTATGTACACCACCTTGGGTTCCTTGGAGGAAAAAAAGTGGGATATAAATGCAATAAACAGTAAATAAATAATAATAATAGTCAACTACGTCCTACTGGGAAGCCCACAATAATGGTATGAAGAGAATAAGCCTTTCACACTGTTGCTCATAGCAATTGGTATTCAGTGGGATATTTTGCCTCCAGATGTGAAGGTTCCACATTTGGCATAGCTGGAAAAAAAATCACCTCAAAATACCTGAGTTGACTCACTCAAGCCCCATTGATTTTAATGGGTCTACTCTAAGCATGTCTAAGTCTGGATCCAGCCCAATGATTGTAGATAACTGAAGACAAGACATCCTCAGTTAATCGCATCTGAAATATCCTTGGGGGTTTTCAGAGGCCAAAATGGGGGATTAAAATTCCTCTTAGTGATCATAAGCAGTATTGCTTCTTAATACAGTGATTAATAACTTCTCTATTGATAAATTACTTCTGACACTTGTAATTAAAACAGAAGACTCAGTCATTAGATGTAATCAGTGTGAATAGGCACCTTTAAAAAAGAAGAAGAAAGAATTAAATTGCATTGCTCTTTGGGTATTACACCGGCTGAACCTTTTCGCTTCTCTTCTTAACACTTTGTTTCATTAAGAACTGCTTCAATATGATGCAATAATGCAATGCATAATTTAGTTTTCCTGGGTAGGAAGCCCTAGAGCCTTGGCATGACAGAGGAACAAGATGCTTGTCCCATTTAAATAATAAATCAGACAAGAACTCTTGCCATGATTAGCATATGCCCCATTGTGTGAGGTGGTGCCAAATACATACAACAGGAGGCAGTGAGCCAATGGTTATACAGTTGAACTTGGGATCAAACATCACATCAACTTTTGACCTGATAGCATTGTGTTGGGGCAGGTCTTGGAAATGTAAGTTTCAGATGTGGAAATTATTTTTACAAGTATGCTGTTGTCCAATTCAGTCTTCCAATTAAGCAGGAGTGGGCCCTGTCCTCTGACATGGCCCACGTTGCCCCTGCAGGAGTGCAGTCAGTAGGGATGGGAGGGGCTTGGGGGGGATGGAAAGTGGTCCCTAGTCCACCAGACATTATCTGCCACTGCTTTTAAGCAATGGGCAGTTTCAAATTTGCATGCATACCAAAGAGAGAGAGAGAGAGAGAGAGAGAGAGAGAGATCTTTGAAGCACTAGAGACATCTAACCCAATTGATAGTTATTAATTTACAGTAAGAGCTCCATCAGACTAGCATTTTATTGCACGCTCATTACTGGGCACTCAGAGATTTTTGCGGGTCCCTCTAATGATGTCATCTGCCTCCCGTGTGTCTCCTGCCCCTTCTAGCCTTCTTCTCGCAACCAAAACCCCCTCACCCCAGTAAGTCTGACTTATTTTTAAAGAAGAAAGTTGCTGCTATCTCCTGCTATGTTCAGGAGAAGCAGCAAGTTTAAAATGGCCCACGTGCATGTTGTTTACATCCTCTTTCAAAAGAGGAAGTAATGAGGGACAAACGTGTGGGCGGAGAAGTGACGGTAAGGAAACATGATTTTCCCCTGTGTGATGATGCTCTAAGTGAAATCCATCCTTTTTCATTTCCGTTCAACCCTTCCCATCAACAGCACATATTCCTTTCTATCTCTAGGGTAGGAATCTGCAACTGGAGGCTGGTGGACAGAACTTGGCCCATGTTGGGGAATTAGAATTGGTGGGGCTGGTGCCAGTATTTCTATTTATTTATTTGTTTGTTTGTTTATTTATTGCATTTCTATACTGCCCAATAGCCGAAGCTCTCTGGGTGGTTTACAAAATTAAGACCATTCAAAACAAAACAACAGTATAAAACCATAATATAAAATACAATATAAAAGCACAATCAAGATAAAAACAGCAGCAATGCAAAAATACAAATTTAAAACAGCAAAATTAAAATTAATTTATAGACTGTTAAAATACTGAGAGAATAAAAAGGTCTTCACCTGGTGTCTAAAACAATATAATGTATGTGCCAAGCCACCACTCCTCCCACTATTTATTACAGCACAATGGTACCAGACACCACATAACTTTCCAGACAGCTCCCCAACTAAGTAACTCGAAAAGGAGATTTTGAAGAAACTGAGGTAAATGTGTGGGTCACTGGGGAACCGTGCAAGCATTGCTATTGCTTCTGAGGAAACAGAATTCAGTTTAAAGTGGCTGCAGTTGCCGATGCCATCATACTTCCATCACCTGCTTACCTTTCCCACAAGTAACCTTGAGGCTGGATGGTGTTTAGCACAAGGGGTGGTGGGCACGGCCTGTTATTTGGCCAATCTAGATACTAGCTGAAGCCAGATGCCCTGTGTGAGACTCTTTCTATTATCCTCTTTTCGCCTTGCCCTCTCAGCTTCTCAGGATGCTTCTAGACAGAAGGGTCTAGAAGGCAACCATTAGAAGGCAGTGTGCAATTATTCCCTTTTTTGGTCTTGATGGATTTTCTGCAGTAAGAAAAAAGATGGAAGAAGTGGTGGGAAAACACAGGAGGGTCATGTGTGCAAGACATTGTCTGGATTCAAGACAGATAAAAGAAGTATTTCTTCAACACAGAGCATAGATAAACTATGGAATCCACTACAAGATGCAGTGATGGCCACCAATTCAGATGACTTTAAAGGGATGTTGGATACATTCCTGGAGGAGAAGGCTATCAGTGGCTACTAGTCCTGATGGCTATGTGCTACCTCCAGTATCCAAGGCAGTAAGCCTATATACACTAGTTGCTGGGGAACATGGGTGGGAGGTTCTGCAAGAAGGATTTCTTGCTTAGCCAGGCAAGCCAATTTTCCACTTCTTGAGCAGCAGCATTAGCGTACAACTGTCTATGGCTCTTCCCCCTCAGCAGTTAGAATGTTCATGGACACTCCAAAACTTCACATCCATCCAATGACAGAGAAAGGGAAAGATTCCAGAGCTATGGTAAGTTACAGTAGGGCTAAACTGAAACAGACCCTCTAACTTCACAGTCCCATACATAGGCTGCAACACTAGAACTTCCCATTTGACAATGCTTCAAAGTGCCCTACAGATTTAGGCCATAGGTAGACCTAAGGTTTATCCTGGGATCGTCCAAGGTTCGCCCCTGCCTGAGCACTGGATCCCCTGTGTGTCACCTAGATGAACAGGTTTGACCCCTGGATGATCCAGGGATAAACCTTAGGTCTAGCTATGGCCTTAGTCCATTGCATGGGTGTCACATCCCTTTTATTCTATTCTTCTCATGTCATGATTCCTGTATCTCATCACAATAAAGAAGATAGAGAAAGTCCTCTGCCTCTCCCTGACTTCTGGTACTGTATTGCAAAATTTATCAGGTGCCACAGATGAAACAGGGCACAATCCTATACATGTTTAGACAGAAAAAAGTCCTACAGCTCACAGCATGCCCCAATCAGCCATGCTGGCTGAGGCATGCTGGGAGCTGTAGGACTTTTTTCTGTCTAAAGATGCATAGGATTGTGCCCTTGTGCTATCTTTTGTATTTGGTTTTTTTGGGAAGGGGGGTGCATTTTGTACCAAATTATCTCATGGCCATGAATTTGCAGGGAGTGAGGTCTCATGCTAGGAACTCTGTGGCCAAAGACTTACCCTGCTTTCATTGTGAGTCAATCCTCTGTAATGCTAAGGATGAGACTCCAAAATCGCTTGCCTGCAGCAGATGGTTGCAACAGATGCCTTAATAGGGACCATGTTTAAATCTGGCAAAATAGCGTCTAAAACGTAGGTTTGTTAAAAAGTAAAATGTGACTCAGTAATGCCAAAAATATGTTATATTTATAACACACCGTCGGCAGAGGAGATAATTTTGGATGACAGATTAAGCTTCATAACGAATAATAGTATACACATATACCATGATGTATGTACTTATTAAAATTCAGTCTTTTAAAAAACAGCATGTCTAAAGAAAGGAAAGACGTTCTGCATTACTACATTTTGGGTCTGTTCCAGTCAATTTGAGCTCACTTTGTTCTAGTTTATATGAAGACTTTGGACGCTACCCAGTGGAGGCTGGTGGCTCCAATTTTGATAGAGCTGTGACTCCATTCCGGGTTTCAGTCAGAACCAGCAGGACCTCTAAAGGAGCTGTCCAAGGTGCTGAAACTATTTGGGGTTTAGGGTTGAGCACCTTGGAAAGCCCTTTAGAGTTTTGGCTGCTTCTGACTGAAACCCAGGATGATTTCATAGCCTTACCAAAATCAGAGCCACCAGCCTCCACTGATGCTATCACTCCAAATCTTTTAATCAGCTGGGTGTGAAAAAATTGTCTGGGAAGCAGAACATATATCTTGACAAGAAGCACACATACAGTGCAGGACACTTATGGAAAACCTGCAACCCACGGTTTGGTTTTGGCATGTGTGTGTGTGTGGGTTAAACTATTGAATATACATGCAGAGAATTAGTAAGAGGAACTTTTCCTAGCATAGAGATACAGTGATGGGGAAAGGTTGGCCGGTTCCATTTTTGCCTGCCTAGTGAAGCCATGGGAACCCAAGCAGAAGAAAAAGGTGGCAATCCTATATCCCTCCGCCATTTTTGACTCCCTCCACCTCCTCTCCGTGAGACTTGACTTACATGTGCATCAGAGGTGGTGAAGCAGACTGTGCCACCTGAAGCTGCAAGTGGCATGTGCCATTTAAAAAAATGTAACTCCCACATCAGAGGTCGCAGAATTAAAGCCATGAGAGAAGTCAGGGACTCCTGTGTACTCTGTAATTGTTGCAAATGCAACAAAACAAAACATGAAAACACATGATAAACAAAAAGACCACAAAATCATAAAAGCAGTATAAAACAGTTGGCAGGATTAAAACTGGATGTAAAAAAAAAAACTTTGGAAAATTAAAGGTTCGAAGTGAATCTCTCAGGAAAGAGCATTCCACAACTGAGGCACAACCAATGCACCTTCCTCACCTTATATGCCAGGGGCACTCACAGAAGGTCCTTCAATGAAAATCTTAATGTATGAGTTGGTACATATGGAGAAAGAGGGTCCTTCAAGTACTGTTAGGGTGGCCAGTTGTCCTACATCATAGAGGACAGTCCTCTATTTTGTAGAGCTGGCAGAAGGCAGTGTTCTGTGTTTGATAGGCTACCTACTCCAAGGCCAAATCTACACCTTATGTCATATCGTTACGTTCCCATCATGGTAACTTTATATCCCTCTTGTACTTTTATACCTTGTAGGACACACAACGACATTTGTTGTGGCAATTTGGATAATGTGGAGTAAAAAGCAGGATATAACACTACAATAGCGGACTTATATAGAATGTGTAATGTGCTCCAACAGTTATCAGTGCACTTCAATATTGCTATAAAGCAATAGTGTTGATCTAGCCCAAGTCTGAATCAAAGTCAAAGAACCCTAAGAAGGGTGAGTTGTATTTTATTTCTACTTAGATTATAGTTCTTATTTCTAAATTTGAACCTTTACATGTACATATGCCTATACATATATTATGCAAATTGGTGTCATCTTTGTCCTCTTTTTTGGTGATGCATAAGTAGCCAACCTAAATACTATGGTCTTAAGCCATAAAGAGCTTTAAAGGTCAAAAACAGGAGTTCCACAGCTGGGGGCAGGCACGCCAAAGGCCCTCTCATATATCTGGAGAATAACCTAGCATTCACTGATGCTAGGAGCTCTCTACTGGATTTTAGGATGCAGGAGGGATGTGGAAGGAGATGTTCTTTTAGATACTCTCATTACAAACCGATTCGGGCTTACCCTGAACTTGTCTGCTAAGGAACCTATCACATGGCAGAGATGTCTGGAGCTTGTTTTGGAGTTCACACTCAGGCTGGCTAGGCCTGTTTGGCCTACCATCAGAGATATACCAACAAGAAGTACAAATACAGTGGATTATATCCAATGTTAGTCTAACTGAAGTCCCTTTCATTTCAATGGGTTAACATTGGATAACCCAGTGCAGTGGTATAGCAGTAAGTTTTGAAGTGCTGATGCTCACCACAAAAGTCCCCAAAGACATGTCACCCAGAAGAAGACAAAACAGCAGGCAGTTGTGTAGATCCATATCAACTAACCAGTTCTGGCCATTTTCATCTCCACCAGAAACAGGTCTTTTTTTTAGAGCTGATGGGTCTTCATTGCCCATTCAAGGCCAAGCCACTCCATGGTCTGAAGGCACATGGAAAAGCCACCTTGCTGAAGCTAAGCAGGTCAAGGTCTGGTCAATGCTTGGAGGGGAGACCACCTGAAAACCACATGTAACCACCTTGAGTTCCACAATGAAAGAAAGGTGAGATATAAATCTAATAATTAAATAAGTTTGCATTACACCAGGGATGGTTCACAACTATATAGTGTTGATGAGACAATTCATCCCCATCCCAGCTATTGTAAAGATCCCAGCTAAGCTCAGAGGGAAATCTGGGGCGTGGGGGTGGCAGACGATGCGAATCAAACAGTGCTGGTGTGATGTCCCTACCAGTTTTGACTCCACTAGATCACTGATCTGGTGATTCCCAAACTTGGGTCACCAGATGTTGGGACTGCAGCTCCTGTCACCCCTGACCATTGACCATGCTGACTGAGGATGATGGGAGTTGTAGTCCAACAACATCTGAGGACCAAAGGTTGGGAACTATTGCACCAAGAGTACACCCAGTGCTCTCTTGAGGCTGGGCATTATTAAAGTCCAAGATCAGTAGTGCTTGGGAAATTGTCTCTCAGAGACAATTTCTTGAGGTTCTTCTCAACAAGGAACCCCTGATAGACTTCAGAGGAGTCTCAGTGTTCCTTTAAACACAACCCAATGACAATAACTGGTCTACATCAAAAGGCTTCACTTCTCCACTGTTATAGGATTCTTTTCCTAACATGCATGTTTTTTCTCTCTCTCAGTGCCGCAGACAAGAGCAGAGTGAGGCTTGCATTGGCTTAGATAATACTGCCCCACTCTGGGTAGATGAGCAAAAGCTGAACAGGAACGAAGCATCTGCAGTTTCAGCCATCTGGATATGTATTTATGTTTGGATACACTGATCTTGGGGGAGTTGTTTGTTCTGTCCTTTTGACATAATCCACATTCTCCAGCATTCCCATGGTTTGTGTGTGTTGTTTGAAGCTGGACTGATAGAAAACTCCTGCTCCTGAACTCTAAAGAGATGAGAGAGACAGAAAGAGAGAGAGGCACAGAGAGAGAGAGAGAGAATACTGTTAAGTGATTCCCAGGAGATTTATTGGAAAGACTGATAAGGACATGCCATGCCCTTTATCATAGAATCCTCTTTTGGTGGGAATTTTGTTCCACATAGCCCCCATAAGCCATGATGGAACAGAGTGCCCACGCATGAAACGATGCTTCCACGTTCCCCCGCATCTTGATCCTATGGTTCAAACTACTTTCTCAGAAATTCAAGGCTGCCACATTTTTTGGGAGAAATGGTTGGACTTTTTTCTCATTTATTAATAAGAATCCTGGCAAATATACACCTCTGCTGTCCCAAGAATCCTTCTGGTCAGGAGTTGTAGTTTAACCTGGAACTTTTTTTTCTGTGCAAGAAGGTATAGATTTGGCTAAGATTGCTATATTTGCAGTGTGTGTTTTTATGATACGAATGCCCATGTTTTTCACTGTGGTACTGTGGGAACATTTGTTGTTGAACATTTTCTTTTATTCTCTCATTGTGTAATGTATTTCTTCTTACTTGAAAATCAATATATATATATATAGAGAGAGAGAGAGAGAGAGAGAAAAGAAAGGAATTCAAGGCCACAAGCCACCTAATTAGCATAATTCCCCATCTCTTTGCCTAAATCGTCTATTAGCATAATTTCTACAGTGCATCAGTATCTGCAGAATTGTTCTACGGTATTCTGCAAAATGGTTTTGTTCAATTTTCTTTTGCTTTCCTCCTTTCTGTAATTTCCCAGCATGGAGGCAATGGAGAATTGATGACCAACATGGCGGTGACAATTAATTTGCCAGCGACTTCAGTGCAAACAAAAACAAAGATTTATCTCACTCTCTGTGTTGCTGGCTGTGAAAGGGCTTGCACGATACCTGCAGTGTCTGAGTGAGTGAGCTGGAACCATGCAGAGGCAGTTGTCCCAAGGGATGCTTCATTTCCTATTTAGACTGTAAAGGAAGCTGCAATAATAATGGTAGAGCTCATGTTCCTTCATGTGATACATTGCAACTAAACTGTGCTCTGATAAAAGAAACTCCTTTCAGATTCTTTAGTCAGGGGGGCACCATGGTTTCTTTCCCCCTCCGTGATCATGCGAACGCAGTCTCTTCCTCAATCAACTCCTCACTGTGTAAACGTTTTGATATCTGTCTCTAAAAATGGCAGTGTTTACCATATAGCAGCTGACCACCTAGACCTGTCAGAGCGGTACATCATATAGTAATGGATGAGTGAATCTGTGTGTTTCGCTTTCTAGCACATTCAGATTTTTAAAGTCTAAAGTTTCCCTCCCCTCCTGAATACGAAGAACTTTAGAATGAAATGCTCACATATCTGCACCAGCCAAATTCAATAGGTATAGCCATTCACAACATGGAGAGGAGCATGCTTTACCTGCTTGCCATATACCTGTTAAAGATGAGGAACTTCTCAGAAAGAAAAAAAGAGGTGGCAACCCTATTTGAGCTCCACAAACATGGTTCTATTAGGGATGCCGCCAGCACCCGACTGGGTCTCCAGTGAAGTTGCACCTTTACTCTTGTGTAAATTTTATTTATTTATTTACAATATTTATATATCGCTCCCTATCTGAAGATTTTGGAGCAGTGAACAAATAGGGTGAAAGCCGAAAAACAGAATAAAACCATCATTCAAATCGACATTTTACGAAACAATGGTGCCTTTATGATTGCCGTTGATGCAGCGGGGGTGGGGGGGGAATTGCGCAATTCCTCCCATTGCATCACTGGCAGTCACCGTTGACGTGGAGGGGAGGGCACAATTTTGGTGGCAGGGCGGGTGGCTGCTGAGCACTTGGCAGACCAAGCCAGCCTTCAGAAGAGGCTCATTTTGAAGATGTGTTGATTTGTTCTGCGAATTTTGTTCCCTGCCTCAATCCAAAGGGAGAGGCAGGTAAGAAATAAAATTATTATTATTATTATTATTATTATTATTATTATTATTATTATTATTATCTTCTTCCACTCGTACCCCTCCTGTGGTTTCTTCCATCTTTTTCCCCCCTCACTGCTGAAAATCCATTCAGGAACAAATGTTATAAAATAGCTGCACAATGCCTTTCTGATTGTTAGCTCTAGGACCCCTCCGCCTGAAGCACCCATGCCGACACATAAATATAAGAGGCCACCTACTCATCATGTAGTTTATTAATTTGGTCATCAAGTCCCTCATACATAAATTGTTTGTTAATTAGTCGCTTTAAAGAAGTCATTCTTTATGCTCATCTCCTTTCAACACAGTGGCGCTTCAACACGGCCACCTTAGTTCGTGACTCTGATTCACGCTGGGACAATCATGCCAAAGTCACTGTGAAGCCGATGGGATTACTCTAGGCCTGTTCAAAAGAAAGTAGCTTGCAGGCCACAGCCTCTGAGTCGCTTCGCCACAGGTTGACAAGATTTGGCAGCGATGGGAAGGCAGGCACCATGCTGAGGTGCTGAGATTTAACAGTGTCACCAGGTATATATAGGTCATGGCAGCCTCAGCCTCCAGGGCCATAGCAGCTCTGTGGTGGTGACAGTAAACTTGACAGGGAACTTAAAATAAGGTATTTCCTTGGAGCTCAAAAAGAAAGAAAGAAAAGAAAACCACAAGAGAGAAAGCAAGCACTATTAAGAAGTATTTTTATTCTTCCTTTGAAGGGTTTATATTTGCTTTGTTTAAGTTTCATTAAAGTATGTAGTGTTTTGTGTTTGACTGTCTTAGTGGTCCCAATTTGGGGCCATTTCATGCCTTTGCATAATCAAAGCCAGAGCTGATAGTCAATGGCTGGAAATCATTCTTGCCCTAGAGAATGTTACTGCCTCCAACAAGTGAGAGGGGCAGGGAAACAGCAGTTTGGATTTGGGCGAAGGGTAAGAGAAAGTCTGAGAGCTGAAAGCAGTCTGAGACTGGGATTAGGGTGTCCATGTGTCCTCTTTTACAGAGGACAGTCCTCTATTTCAAGGTATCCCTATTTAAAGAACCTGCCTGTTCCACGACTGATTTGAAGACCCATAAGAAGGGAGGGCAGCAGGAGCCTTGAAGTGTCCCATCAACACTCAGCAC
The DNA here is from genome assembly GCF_023053635.1 of Elgaria multicarinata webbii. Lineage (NCBI taxonomy): Eukaryota > Metazoa > Chordata > Lepidosauria > Squamata > Anguidae > Elgaria > Elgaria multicarinata. The sequence goes on from NC_086175.1 coordinate 116,167,830, forward strand.
CTGGACAGTAGACTGAGCAGGCCCAGAAATTACCTGATCTACACCTTGAGTCAAATCATTACGAATGTGGAATAAAAAGCAGGAAACAACACTATGAAGGCAATATATGGAATGTTTTCAAGATGGCGAAATGTTTTCAAGATGGCGATCGGAGCGCTCCGCGGAAAGAGAAGCGCTCCGAAAATGGGCGCTTCTCTTCGCCTTGCTTCTAGGGGTCTGCGGTCTGCTTCTACTCCGCCTCTGGGCAAGGCGGAGCAGGCCAATTTGCTACTGCTTCTACGCTTCTAATCGGAGCGGAGCACATGCCTAAGAAATACATTTATTATGATTATTTTCTTCTGCAAAGAAGAGGGTGGTCTCCATTATTATAAGAAAGCTTTGTGTGCATGTGGAACTGGCAAACACTCATTCTGTTTTGCCTTTTTGTTTTTCTCTGCTAATTGCCTTTCTAACAGGAGACATCATTACTAAATAATCCCATCAGTTCCTTGATTCCGATTCTCTGGCTTGGTTTCTTGGCCTAAGTGCTGACTCCTGCTTTGTGGCTCCTAGCCCATCTCTGACCCATCTCTGAGCTCCGGCTATTGGGCGGTATAGAAATGTAATAAATAAATAAATAAATAAATAAATAAATAAATAAATAAATAAATAAATACTTGCAGCTCAGCCTTGACTATTGGGCCCTTAATGACAGGTAGGGCTGTTAACCAGGGACAGACAGCAAAGCTGTGTTATATCAGACACAGATTTCACCCAAGGTCTGAACTCAATCCATCAGATTCTGACTTGGCTCTACTACTGATCTATAAGATTCCAACCTGACCCTTCCATTGTTTTGCAGTTCCCAGCTGTGACTTGCCATATCCTGCCCAACCTCTCCCTGTCCCAAAGCTTGTTCCCCCACCCTGACCTAGACATCCAGTATCTTAGAAGAGCTGGCAACCATAAGAGTGGGTTATCTCTTATCACTGGAGATGCTAACCACCCACTCCTGGGTAAACAGCAGTTGGTTTTGTTTCATCCACAATATGTATGGGACAGTAAACACAGCTGCGGGTATTTGACAAGGCATTATTCACATTATTCGCTTTCTCCAGTCTAGTGGAATAATATTAATGATTGAAATTACATGGGAGCTCCCTAGACATGCAAAACATGGCAAATTCATTGACAAAAGCAATGCAAAACTTCAGTTGATTCAAGCGCAGCAATTAATTGAGAACCATAATTGTGACACGGTTGGCTGGAATCTCAGTTCTTTCTGATCACATGGTTTGGGCAACAGCAGGGACAAAAAATCTGGGAGATCATAAGAGAAATGGAGGAGGGTTGCTTAGGAGCGCTTATCTCATTTTTAAGATCATATTCTCCTCCTCTGGGATTCACCACGGCCATAGTTACAGTAGGGAGGAAGTGTGTGGGGGGGGGCACCAGATGCCATCGGACTGCATCAGCCTTAGCCAACATAGCTAATGGTAAGGTATGATGGGACTTGTATTCCCATAACATCTAGAGGGTGACATATTCCTCCCATCCCTGCAGTAAGTTCTGTAGAGTCTGGCCATGAATTTTCCAGCAGGGAATACTGAACTAGATGGAGAAATAGTTTGGTCTGGTATTTAGAGATGTGAAGACCCAGGGAGAAAAATGGGGAAAGCCACAGGGACAGAAACATTTGATAAATGACTGTATTTTCCCCCAAGGACTACTTTTGTGCTTGGGAAAATCAGAAAAAATGGGAATAATAATAATAATAATAATAATAATAATAATAATAATAATAATAATTGTATTTCTTACCCGCCTCTCCATTTTGATCGAGGCGAGGAACAACAGTCAATATAAAATACGTAAAACTGAATTTAAACATAACATACATTGTTAAAACATCCTAAAAACGTTCTAAAAACATCCTAAATTAAAGGTTTCCCCTTTAATTGTTCTAGGTTTGTTCCAGTTTTTTCTGGTGTGTCCGTCCCCCATCTCTAAATATGACACAGCTTCCTAGGTGAGCGGAGAGAAGCTGGGAGAATAAGAATACCATTCACTGAGTCATTTGGAAGCCATCTTCCTCCAAATGGACTCACTTAATAAAATAGCCCGATTCTTAAATATTTGCTGGTTGTGGATTTGTCCAGCGTTACAGATTAACTAAAGGCACAATCCCATGCATGCTTAGATAGAAAAAAATCCTACAACTCCCAGCATTCTGCAGCCTGGTGCGTTGTAATAGGACCATCAGCACAAATAGTGTGATATAATTTTGGAGATACATATAATAAATGCCTGCTCAGAGCAATAGTTAGCTTGCCAGACATTTCTTCTCTGTGTTACTGTATGTATTATGGGCTGACAATCTATAAGATGGATTGGCCCGAAAGTTCTGGCAAGGTGGCAAGGTGAACAAGTATAATGTTTTCTGCTACTGTTTAGTAACAGACTGGAAAATATGTGGTGAAAGGGTTTGCATTTAAATAGGGAATTTACAAGGCCCTGCGATGCAAAGTAAATCTGTGCTCTGTCCTTGAAGTGTGACTTGTTTTTTCAAAACAATTATGTTCTTTTCTAGGATGATCTAAGCTATGATGGGAGTTATTCCCTACCCACACATCCCACACACCAGCATAGAATCAAAGAATAGTAGAGTTGGAAGGGGCCTACAAGGCCATCGAGTCCAACCTCTTGCTCAATGCAGGAATCCACCCTAAAGCATCCCTGACAGATGGTTGTCCAGCTGCCTCTTGAAGGCCTCTAGTGTGGGAGAGCCCACAACCTCACCAGGCAACTGATTCCATTGTCATACTGCTCTAACAGTCAGGAAGTTTTTCCTGATGTCTAGCTGGAATCTGGCATCCTTTAACTTGAGCCCATTATTCCGTGTCCTGCACTCTGGGAGGATCGAGAAGAGACCCTGGCCCTCCTCTATGTGACAGCCTTTAAGTATTTGAAGAGTGCTATCATGTCTCCCCTCAATCTTCTCTTCTCCAGGCTAAACATGCCCAGTTGTTTCAGTCTCTCTTCATAGGGCTTTGTTTCCAGACCTCTGATCAAACAGTTCATTCTGCACCTGATCTGGCACACTTCTTCATTAGTGCAAGAGTCCATAAGATAAAGAAAAGGAGTGAAATTTTAGGGTCAAACCACATCTGATGTCAGATCTCTCAACAGCTTTTTTAAGAATTCTAGTGCAGACACGAGGAGGATTCAGTTTTGTGGTCATAGCCCCTAAGTTGTAGTATTGTGACATCAAGTATAGATGAGAAAGCCTGTTCGAAGACCACCTGTATGCTTCACTATGAAAAAGCCTTAGACTGGTTTCCAAGCATCATAGCTCCCTATCCCTGACACTTATCCTTCTGAAACTTTGTAGGGTTCTTGCTTCTATGATGTGTCTCGTTTTCATTAAAAACAATGCCTAAAAAATGGGAGGGGGAAGGAACACACGCCCCAAATTTGAGGACTCCCCTTTCCCATGAACCACTGTACCTATCCTCTTCTGGTGGTGGTGCTTCCTGGGAGATGTGGGCTTCTCAGTCTCCTCCTCTGAAGCAAACCCCTCTGATTCCTGAGGGGTTAAGACCTCAGCAGGCTCAGGCCTCTCTCACAGTGTGGGCCCTGGTAGGGCCTTGGAATTGGGGCCTCTAATAAGTCTTGCTCCAAAGAGGAGTCTTCTGATGGGAGCATAGCAATACCCTCAAAATGACAATCTCTTGCCTGTTCATCTGAAACATTGATCTCCTCAGAAAGGTTAACTGCCCAGAGAGCCTTGACTATTGGGCAGTATAAATATGTAATAAATAAATAAATATGTCTGCAAAACTCAACCAGTTCTGACAAGAAATATAAAAGTTATCGATGGTTCTCTTTAAAGATGTCAAAATACAAAAGGGCATCACACCTATTTTTCTGACATTTGGCAATCCCCTCCTACTATGGCTGCAAATTTCACTCAATTGTGTCAAAGAGAAAAATAATACAGCGATTTTTAAAAATGTCTCATGATAGTCAATGGGAGGTATGAAGCATCAGATCTGTAAATCACAATTCTGGTTCAGTACCCGAGTCAAACTGGATGACACCGAATTGGTGTGAGCTGAATTGGCTATGTTCTGAAGTGCTGAATGGGGGGGGGGGTCTAAATTGAAGCTTAGGGTTGATGCAAATCCTTCCTCCAGCACTGAAGCCACAATCCAGATTGACAACACCAGAGCCTCTACCTAAGCCAGAACCCCTCGCAGCTGCATTTTACCCATTATTGGGAGGGGGGGGTGAATGGCAGGAGATCCAATAATGAACCCACAGATGTCATGTCTAGTTTGGTCCTAGGCAGTTCACCTTATGTTGCTTACTTTTGTTCTTCATAAAGAACTACCTGTGACACAAGAAGCCCATGAGCAGTTGAACTGGCATCTTTGTTAAAAGTTTAAATACAGACAAACTGAGGCAGGGGGAAGGGGTTGAATTGGTTTGAGCAGCAGTGCGAAAGGCATTCCTTCTAAGCCTTTTCAACCCCCTATTTCCCTGATCAGAATACCCACCGCCATGTTGTAATAGCCTCACTGGGGGCGGGGGAGATGGGCATAAATACTGCTATTTGTAGGCTTACATTTGAATCTCACCCAGGTGGCTTGTAGGGACAGAACTAGGGCTGCGTACCACTTCGGGTCTAGATTTGGATCCCAAACCTAAGCGGACTAATTTGGCCCACTTTGTTCTTAATCCAGATCAGGACTGGATTGGGGCGAAGCAGTCTGAAATGGGTCAAAACAGGTTGGAAGCGCTTTGAGACAATCTGGGATGTGCCCCCGCCCACCCACGGACCTTACCTGACCCATCCACTCACACCCATCAGCTGTCCGTCCTCCATGAGAGCTGCCATTCTTAAGGAAGATAAGGGCTCTGCATTTTCCTAGATCTAATGTAGCAGATGACAGTGACATAAAGGGCTATTTCTGCATTCGGTGCTGAGAGATGTGAGATGGGGAATCCCTAAATCGGCCTCCGAAGCAGGTTGGGGGGGTCCCCCCCTGCACAGCCCTAGACAGAACTACTTAGTCAAAGCAACAGAGAATCAGGTCATGCACCTAGGGATGTGCAAAAGCCAACCTTGTTCTGACTCATGGCCATATCAGATTGCAAGTTTTCTTTTTAGTCTTCTTTTTTCACCTGAAAATTTCTGCGTGTTTTTGTGCACATTTTTTGGAATATGTGCATAAATTGTGCTCTCTTTTTGAACTGTACAGTTTTTTCTTCCATTGAATAAAACTTGGTGCGAATTTTGCAGAAGTACACATTTGACCAAATGTACACATTTTTCAGAGCCTTCTTTTTGTTGTTCCACGAATCGCATCACAAGCTCGAAAATGGACGGACATCAGCTGCAGCCTGTGTTCAGTTCCACATTCAATGTTGAGAGTTGTGAGATGGGTAAATTGTGGTTAAAAAAGATCTGAGATGAATTTCTCATACATCCCTACATGTACCTGCATTCAGACCATCCTCTGGCACTGAACTAATGAACTATGTACCAGTGACATGTTTCTGTCATGTTTCCCACTACAGAGTGAGACAATAAAGAGGTCTGCCAAGTAATCCACAAAGCTTTATTCAGCAAATAAACATCTCTTCACACCTGAAGAGAGCTTAAACACTAAGAACTTTCCTCTAGGCTAAAACTTGGTTAACTAAATGAGACAATTGTCTTTCCAGCCAAAAGGGAGGTCTTTTCTGCGAGTCCCTTTAACTTAAGAGAGGACTCCTCTGAAGAAGCCTTTGGTGAGAAGCTAGCCGAGCTGATCGCTTCTCACCTTCTTTTAGCTCTGCGTGTTTGAATCTGTGGCAACCCTGAGATTGGCCAAGTCTGAAGTCCCTTCCCCCTCTGAGGATTGCTGAGTTCCCACAGACTCTGAGTTGTTAATGTTTTCACTGATAAGGTCCAGTGAAGATTCATCCCTGGCTGGTGAAGAGCCTGCTGAAATCTCCTCCCCCACTTCCTATGGAGACAGTTACATTTCTAGTCCTGTTTCTTCTGCTTCAGAATCTGATTCTGATTGATAGCCTGAAACTCCTCCCCCCATGCTAAGGGGAATAGGTCTGATCACAACACTTTCTCTCACACATTCCTGTTTCCTCTGAAAAGCCACAAGTAGAAAAAATAAATTGCATTTCTCCCCCCACCCCTTCATTTCAACTTGAATAAAGTCCTGCGGTGTGTTTTGCACTGACGTTGGCGGAGGGGGGGACGACACTTTGCTAGCAGCTTAGAGGATATTTATAGCTTTCATTTGTATTATTTCCAAATTCTCTCTCTGTCTGCGTCTGCAAAGACAGATGCTTTCATTAATGCAAGTCCCTGCTGCATAGACTTCAGGGGGAGAGAAATATTAAAACAAATACATTATTAATTGAACTTAAAATATCTCTCTCAGATATTAAAAAAGGTGGTGACTTTCATCTCAGGTGATGATCTTGGATTTGCTCCTGGGAATCAATGAAGCACAGAGTTCAGCAGAAAAGATGGCTTTGCAAAACGATGCCCCAGTGGAGAAACCCAGGGGAGTAACATGGTGAGTTGAGAATTGAGCTGAAGAGCAGCATTACAAGTGGATACATGATCAGTGGAGGTTGGTGGCTCTGATGTCAGTGGGGCTGTGTGCACCCTGAGTGGACTCACGGCCCCACTGGCCCTAAATGGTTTGGGTCCAGGTTACCTGCGGGATCGCCTTCTCCCATATAGTCCGCCCCGCACACTCAGGTCCTCTGGGGTGAACTTACTTCAGTCAGCTAAAACTAGGCTGACATCAGTTTCCCAGAGAACCTTTTCTTCTGTCGCCCCCAGATTGTGTAATGGCCTGCCGGAAGAGATTCGTAAAATTAACTCTCTGTGTGATTTCAAGGCAGCTTTAAAGATTAGCCTTTTCTGGCAGGCCTATCCAGATCAATGTTAAATCATGAATTTTTAAGATGCATTGATTCCTGTTCTAATGTTGTTCCCCGCCTCGATCCAAAGGGAGAGGGGGGTAAGAAATTATTATTATTATTATTATTATTATTATTATTATTATTATTATTATTATTACCAGCCTTCACTGCACGTGCTAAGTAGGGTCTTGCTATTTACTGTGTTATCTGTACAGCACCATGTACATTGATGGTGCTATATAAATAAATAAATAAATAATAATAATAATAATAATAATAATAATAATAATAATGTGAGTCAGATGATCTTGCCACATCAGAGTGTGGCTGCTGGTGGAAAGCCTTCCACCTGAACTGAGTTCCAGCTCCAAGTTGGTGGCTGTGGCTGACTTGGGCATGTGCTGAGTGATGACTGCCCTGCTGACCTTTAGCCACCAGCCAGAACCACCTAGATACATAAGGTTGTAGTGGGATTCTGAAAGCCAATTATCACAGAAGCTGCAGCTTCATAATCACGCTGCAATGCTCCTGGAGTCAGATCCCAAACAAGAGTCCAAACGGGATCCTTCTATATATTTCAAGTACTCTCTGTGCTATAACACTAATAGGTGGACCAACCCTATGATGCTGGCCAACTTGTGCCCTTAATATTCATATTTATTTCACTACTAGCAAACAGACCCTGTTGGAATAGCAGAGGCTGGTGGCTTTGATGTCAGTGGGCTGTGAATCCCATTATTATTATTATTATTATTATTAATAATAATAATAATAATAATAATTTATATAGCACCATCAGTGTACATGGTGCTGTACAGGGTAAAACAATAAAATAGCAAAACCCTGCCGCATAAGCTTACATTCTAATAGAATCATAATAAAACAATAAGAAAGGGAAGAGAATGCACCAAAGAGGCACAGGGTAGAGTAAAACTAACAGTATAAAAGTAAGATCAAAATCAAGTTCTAAGAGTTTTAGAAAAAAGAAAAGTTTTTAGCTGAGCTTTAAAAACTGCGATTGAACTTGTAGTTCGCAAATGTTCTGGAAGAGCGTTCCAGGCATAAGGGGCAGCGGAAGAAAATGGACAAAGCTGAGCAAGGGAAGTAGAGACCCTAGGGCAGGTAAGAAACATGGCATCAGAGGAGCGAAGAGCATGAGCGGGGCAATAGTTTGAGATGAGAGAGGAAAGATAGGAAGGAGCTAGACTGTGAAAAGCTTTGTAGATCAACAGGAGAAGTTTATATTGGATTCTGAGGTGAATTGGAAGCCAATGAAGAGATTTCAGAAGTGCAGTAACATGGTCAGAGCGGCGAGCCAAGAAGATGATCTTAGCAGCAGAGTGGTGAACAGAAACCAACGAAGTGATGTGAGAAGGAAGGCCAGTGAGAAGAAGGTTACAGTAGTCCAACCGAGAAATAACCAATGCATGAACAAGAGACTTGGCAGAAGAGACAGACAAAAATGATCAAATCTTGGCAATATTATACAGGAAAAAATGACAGGATTTAGCTACTGCCTCAATATGAGGAATAAAGGAGAACGAGGAGTCAAATATAAAGCCAAGACTACGAGCTTCCTTGACTGGAATAAGTGTAACATCATTGACAGTAAGAGAGAATGAGAGATGAGGAGAAGGTTTAGGAGGAAAAACAAGCAATTCCGTCTTTGCCATATTAAGTTTCAAACGATGATGAAGCAATCAAGCTGAGATATCTGAAAGACATGCCAAGATACGATCATGAACATCAGGAGAAAGTTCCAGAGATGAAAGATATAATTGTGTGACATCGGCATACAGATGATATTGGAGACCATGGGACTGAATAAGATTACCCAAGATAAAGTAAAATAGAAGGCTGTGGTTGAAAATAACAATAGTACAATATGAGTGATAACACTCAACCACAAAGGTACTAAGAAAGTTTTACAGACAAATAATTCAAACGATATCACAAATGTACAAAAGACAGGCATATAGATAACATTTACAAGATGTTCATCAAACATCCATAATGAAGCCTACAATAAGTTGGCATCCATTAAACATTCATGACAAGAATCAATGATCTCATAAATATGCGTCTAATAGATAAATTTCATAAAGCATCTAATATAATAAAGTGTCTAATATAATAAACAGTAATCCGGTACAAGTTCTGTTTCGATAATTCTTCCTCAGTAGGATGTAAACTGGTTCACAAAAGCAGCCATGGCTATACATTTAGGGTGGAACCCTCCAAGGTTTATCACCATATCATTTTCATTTTCACGTCTTCAAGCCGTCAGGTAATGTTCCACCCTAAATGTATAGCCATGGCTCCTTTTGTGAACCAGTTTACGTCCTACTGAGGAAGAATTATCGAAACAGAACTTGTACCGGACTACTGTTTATTATATTAGATGCTTTATTATATTAGTCGCTTTATGAAATTTATCTATTAGACGCATATTTATGAGATCATTGATTCTTGTCATGAATGTTTAATGGATGCCAACTTATTGTAGGCTTCATTATGGATGTTTGATGAACATCTTGTAAATGTTATCTATATGCCTGCCTTTTGTACATTTGTGATATCTTTTGAATTATTTGTCTATAAAACTTTCTTAGTACCTTTGTGTTTGAGTGTTATCACTCATATTATAAGATTACCCAAGGACAACATGTATAAGAAAACAACAACGGGCCAAGCACCGAGCCTTGCGGAACCCCTACTGAAAGGAGAAAAGAAGAAGACGAGCTGCCATTAGCCAACACGTTGAAAGAGCAACCCACTAGATAGGAGGCAAATCAGTTATAGACGGAGCCACAAAATCCGAGGTCATGAAGGGAATCCAAAAGAAGATCGTGATCAACCGTGTCAAAGGCTGCAGTAAGATCCAGGAGAATAAGAATGGAATAAAGGCCTTTAGACTTGGCAAAAAGAAGATAATTGGTAATCTTAGTAAGGGCTGTTTTAGTGGAATGCAAAGGACGGAATCCAGATAGAAAAGGATCCAGAGCAGAGTTACTAGAAAGAAAATCAAGACAACGAGAGTAGACCACACGCTCCAGGATCTTTGAAACACAAGGCAACAAAGAGACAGGACGGTAATTAGAAAGAGAAAGCACATCAAGAATAGGTTTTTTGAGAATAGGAGAAACTGTAGCATGTTTAAAAGCAGAAGGAAATGAACCAGAGGACAAAGAAAAATTAATAATATGAAGCAAGGAAGGGAGGATAGCAGGGATAAGATTAATAAAGACGTGAGAAGGAATCAGATCAAGAGAACAAGTGGAAGGCTTCGAAGAGCGCAGTATTCTAGACAGTTCATCAGCTGAGACCGAAGGGAACGCAGAGAAATTTGCAGGAGGAACTGACAAATGAGGGACAGGAACTGGAAGAGGAGTAGAGCTGGCAAGATCAGAGTGAATAGTTTGGATTTTAGCACTGAGAAAAGAGGCAAAGTTATTAGCAGACAGAGAGGCAAGGAGAGATGGTGGATTAGGCTTCAGAAGAGAATTGTAGGACACAAAGAGCCGCTGAGGATGCATAGCATTTGACTGGATCAGCAGTGAGTAATACTGCTGTTTAACCAAGGAAATAGCAGAAGAGAAAGAAGAGAGAACAAATTTGTAATGGACAAAGTCCGTCCAGTCCCTGGTCCTACGCCAAAGGCGTTCAGCTTCCCGGGAACAAGAACGTATTTCAGTCAGAACCAGTCAGAACTCTAAAGGAGCTATTTGAGGTGCTGCAGCTATTTGGGGGATAGGGTTCAGCATATTGGATAGCTCCTTTAGAGTTCTGGATGGTTCTGACTGAAACCCAAAATGGATTTACAGCCCCTCCAAAAATGGAGTCACCAGACTCCACTGAGTTTAATCTATCCATGAGTTGGAACATTTCCACCTAGGTGAGATTTGCTTAGGGATAGGCAGCTCCTACACAGATGATGGCCACCTTCTAACCTCCATTCATCTCAGAACAAATTCTCTCTCTCATCTCTGTAACTGCCATGAATACTATGGCTGGCATTCTAATACTTACAGTATGGTTTGTTTGTTTGTTTATTTATTTATTAAAATTGTAAACCGCCCCATAGCCGAAGCTCTCTGGGCAGTTTACAAAAGTTAAAAACAGTGAACATTAAAAAGTATACAAGATTTAAAACGATCAAAAATATAAAAACAGCAGTATAAAACAACAGTATACATTTAAACATCCATTTAAGATGTTGAACCCTGTCTGTATAAACATGCATAGAATTGTGCCCTTAAGGTAACTTAACTTCGGACCCAGGCACGATTTTGGATTATCCCCCTTCTCCCAGTAAGTCCCATACCTGATCCCACAATGTAGAAAAGGGGTTTTCAATTGTCCAGGGAGGCTTTTCTGGGGGCATGGAAAGCTGCAGGGAATGAGGAAGGGATGGAAAATTTCCTTCAGTAGACTTTGGCCTAATCCACACCAAGCAGGATATAGCACAATGGAAGTGGTATGAAAGCGGTAGATGGTAAGTGTCAATGGGTCCCAACAGTTGTCTCCGTACCGCTATAAAGCCGTAGTGTGGCTCCTGCCTTTTATATACCGCTTTCATACCACTTTCATAGTGCAATATCCTGCTTGGTGTAGATTAGACCTTCCTTAAAGGAGCAATCCTGTGGCCACTGGACACTGTCTAGAGGGAGTTTTTGGTTTCTGGGAACCCATGATGGAACCAGGCTCTGACCTGGGAACCCAGAAACTATTCTGCCCTTCCCCCTCATAGCCGGTGCTGCTCTTTCCATGCCAGCCACATCTCTGCACTTGGAAATGTAGCAGAGAGGGCACATTTGCACTGAACAAACAGCAAACTAGCATGTGCGACTAAAGCACGTGCTTATAGCTTGTACCAATTCAAAAATATGGAATATTAAAGGTACCTTGATGCTACATTTGGGGTTTGGAACACACACACACCACAAACACACTTTCGGCAAGATCTTCCACTTGTATGGCTACAATTAGACTCTGGAGCAAGAACAGGGATACACCCACGCGCACTCACACACACACACAATGAGAGAATCTGACAACCAACAAATGGATGTTGGAAAACTTGTGGAATGAATATGCTTGAGAATTAACCTTTCCATATATTCCTTCCCACCCTCTGTTCTTCTTCAGAGTTATTAATAAGTACGGACAGATAGAGGCCATCGTTCGCCATCACTGATTCTTTAAGACTATGTGAAATGCCATTTGCATAGACGCAGTCTCCCTCATTTTTCTTTTTCTTTTTAAGGATGCTACCGCCTAACATTTCTTACATATAAAGGGAGTTCTGTTTGGGTAAATGACAAGATGCTGCCAAGTCTGATCTTCACGGTTATTTATCACAGGGCGCCCTTGGAGTAACAAACCAACAAAGAACTCGGCCAACGTATCCCCTGATATATGTTGAGCTAAATAATATTTCTCAAAAGCTTACCATGCTAGAATAGGAACGCCAGGCACATTGTGACAAATAGGTGGGTTTTTTTTGAAGCTATGTGATTTAGGCATAATTCCAGACAAACAATCAATGTTCTTCTCATTCCCAGTAAGCACCAGTTTATGAGAATATTATAGTTCTTTTAAAAAAAGATTGGTACCTACAATACCAGCGCCCCTCCTCCATATCTTTGCAGTTTACAAACAATTCAGTATTTTATGGAAAACATGACTGGAATGGAAGCCATTTATCCCCCACCAACTCAGGCAGCCTCCCAAAGTGATCTACATTTATTTATTTATTTATTTATTTATTTGAAAAAGACCAGTTTTTCTGAGCCAAATTGACTTTTCTTTTTCAATTTATTTCAAATTGTTTGTTTATTAAATGCCTATAAATTATCTGCAATAATTACTGAGCTATCAGTGCAGCAAGAACAGCTTGATGGAAGACTGAACTCTTAATACAATTCATACAAGACTTAATAGCAGTCGCAGACAATTAGGATCACTAAACTAGCACAGCATGTAGATGAGTTGCTGAAACCAGCTAACCAAAAGCTGGAAGAAGAAAAATTGGGATCCTGTTGATCATGGGAACAGCAAGAGATCATGAGAAGCTGACATCACTTTCACTGCCAAAGCCTACCCCCAGGCATTTTTAAATTGCCACTTGAAAGGTTGTCATGCAGAGGAGGGCCAGGAACTCAGCTCAATCATCCCGAGGACTAATGAGCTTAAGTTACTGGAAGCCAGATTCGCCTGGACACCAGAAAAAAAGCTTCCTGACTGTAAGAGCAGTACGACAATGGAACCAGTTACCTGGGGAGGTTGTGGGCTCTCCCACACTAGAGGCCTTCAAGAGGCAGCTGGACAACGATCTGTCAGGGATGCTTTAAGGAGGATTCCTGCAATGAGCAGGGGGTTGGACTCGATGGCCTTATAGGCCCCTTCCAACTCTACTCTTCTATGATTCTATGATTCATTTATTTTATTTATTATTGCATTTATATCCCACCTTTTTTCCTCCAAGGAACCCAAGTCAGCATACATAATCCTCTTCGTCTCCATTTTTATCATAACAACAACCCTATGAGGTAGGTTGGGCTCAGAGTGTGTGACTGGCCCAAAGTCACCCAGTGGGTTTCCATGGCCGATTGGGGACTAGAACCCGGATCTCCCAACTCCCAGTCCAACACTTTAGCCACTACACCACACTATGCAATATAATGGTGCTAGGTCCCTCCATTATGTTTCGTTGGATCAGATATAGGAGTGGGAAGGGAAAAACTGGAGGTGGAGGTCAAAAAATACTCCCTTCCCCATACATGAGAATTTGGCTCTTGATGCTGCTTTTGCCCCAGTAGCATATTTTTCCGGTCCCTAAAATAATGAATGGATCCATTATTTCTTCCTTTGGGAGTAGTTCTCAGGAGGAGCTCAGAAAAAAATTACCCAGGTTCTTCTGGAGTGGGGAGGGATTCTGAAGGATGGGAGTAACCCTACTTACTATCAAAGGTTGCTTTGGGAAGCTCGCCCATCTCTATATTGTATTTTATATTATGGTTTTATACTGTTGCTTTATACTTTGAATGTTTTTAATTTTTGTGAACCACCCAGAGAGCTCCGGCTGTTGGGCAGTATAGAAATGTAATAATTAAATAAATAAATAAATAAATACTTCAGGTAGTTTATGGCCTAACCGGCAGATATGCAACTAACACTCATTGTATGAAACTGTGGAGACTCCCCTCCTACCCCGATACTCCTTTGTTGTAATCAGGATTAACATTCTCTCTCTCTCTCTCTCTCTCTCTCTGTGTGTCCATGTACAAGTGGAGGGGGAGAAATGATATTGAAGGGCCTTTGCTTCTCCCAGTGCAGCCTACAAAGCCATTGGGACCCCATATAGGGTTTCCCTTGTTAGCGCTAATGGCAAGGGAAATCCCACTGGAGAGGGAAACCCTTGTGTGTGTATGCATATATGTGTGTGTTTATGTGTATATAGGTGTGTGCATCCTCCCTCTGTACCACCCACTAATGCAGTCCTCAGGACTTAAAAGGTTGTGTCATGCAACCAGAAAAGCCTCTGTATTAGTTAATGAGTGGAATACAATTTCCTATCTATCTATCTATCTATCTATCTATCTATCTATCTATCTATCTATCTATCTATCTATCTTTATTGCATATTAGCCACCTGGGCCATTCACAAACAGGTAAAACAATAACATACCCACTGTGAGCTTGCCACAAGCCAGCGGAAGTGCTACAAATAAGACTAACTAGGATAACAGTCATCCAGGTTATATTTACAATGTTAACCAACATATAATATTGGATATTAAAATTAATCGTTTGAGACAATCAGTGGTTCCCGGGCCTCCTCGCTCGGTGTACAAATTTCGCAGTCCTAAAAGATATATAATAGTCTGTACCAGCCAAAAGAATAAGGACTACACCTTTAGAAGTCATGAAATTAAACCTGGGAATTAAAGGCTCAAGGTATTGTTTCCTCAGCTCCGCATACCTTGGGTACTCAGCTAGGAAATGAATTATATCCTCGGCTTTAGGGCAACCTGCTGGGCAATCTACATTGGTGCTAGGGTGCTTTTTAAAGCGTGCCTTCACCTCCATCAGCAGGAGGGAATTTAGCCTGCACCGAGTAAATAGCCATCTCAGCTCTTGTGGCATTCCAGAAGTTAAATATAGGGGAGCCTTTCCCGGAGCAGTAATGATACTCTTATAGAGCCCATTTGAGCGGCTCACTTCGACCGCTGCCATAGATGACTGAATATCACAGTCATACAGCCTTCTAGCAATCTCATCCTTGGCCCCATCAAACCCCCTCGTAAGGAGGAATGCTTGCGAGAAACCCAATTTGGAGATGGAGTGTCTCATCCTGTCTGCCCATGAATCCTTCCCCATATCGTCATATGTGGACAGCACCAATGGAGGGGCCAGGTGAAACACTATCTTTAACCAGAAGGATATAGCTGCTTTTAGAATCAATGTATGGATTGAGAGACATGCAGTTTCCAGTCGGACAATATCCTTAGATGTAGATCTAGGAACTCCAAGGGTCCTGGATAGAAATTTGTGCTGTACTACTGCTAATGGTGTGATGTCTCCATGGGCCCAAATGGGAGCTCCATACGGAATCTGAGGGAGTAGTTTGCTTTTAAGCAGTTGTAACAGTGGTGCTATCCACTGTCCTCCTGCTCCAGCTGCGAAGCGGAAAATGGCATTAGCTGTTACATTGGCCGCTGAGGCTGCTGCACCCAAATGCTCAGACCAGGATCCGGAGCTTTGAAAAGTTACATCTAAGTATTTATATTTATTCACCTGATCAAGAGGGTGACTGTCTAACTGCCAATGATATACTTTCCTCCTTTTCCCAAAAACTAAAATTTTGGTTTTATCATGATTAACCTGAAGGGCTTCCTTCTTGCAATATACGCTTAGCGCTCTCAACATCCTGCGCATCCCCACTTGTGTATGTGATAGGAGAACAGCGTCGTCTGCATACAATAGCACCGAAATGTTCCTATCCTTTAGGCGGGGTGGGAAGAAGTTATGACTAGTTAGGGTAGGGACAATATTATTTAAATATAGATTGAATAAAAGGGGAGCTAGCGGTGGGTATGTTATCGCTTCTCGGCCTTTTGGCTAAGATCAAGTGTAGTATCAATTTCTTATCCTAAGTAGTAGGCTGTGTTCATCCTCAAGCACTTCTCTATACTAGGTCTTTTGAGATATTTCTACATTCCAGACAAGAGCTATGTGTCAGGTTATGTCATGACACTATCACAGGAATGTAGAAAATTGCCCCAAAACTACATAGGTGGGGCTGATCTGATGAAACATGCCCACGGAATGGCATCCTCCTGGGGTGTCAATTTCCTGATCAGTTTCAACAATGTGGTTGCAGGACTTCAACATTATACTAGTACCTTGAGACAAACCTACGGAAAACAGGCTCCCAGAGCACTATGCATTTGTTTCTTTGCTTATTTAAATATTTGCTTGCTTAAATATTGATATCACGCCATTCCATCCCAACCGGATGCCTCATCATAGCTAACAAACATCATAAAATAATAAAACAACAATGAACAACATTTAAAAGTATTTTTTAAAAAATAAACAAATAACAAACAGCAGCTGTACATAATCAAATCAAATTAAAGCATGCCCTGATGGAATGTGCATCCGAATAGTATTCTTTGTAGAGATGTTGGAGAAATCCACAAGGGATTGGAATGAGATTGTATTCCTGTGAATCCAATGTACAGATTGTTCAGTGGACCAGCTTTTTCTGAGTCACATGGATGACATAGACTTACAAAAGTTTTTTAAAAAAATTTGGGGGAAATTTGCACAAATGCACATTAGCGCAAATGTGAATTTGCAAACAATAGCAAAGTTCTCCTACATCTCTAAAAATAAAATCTGATTCCATGAATGAGTGGATGAAAGTTGCCTGAGGATTCGTGGAACACAGATAAAATGGATTTAACAAAACCTGTATACATTCCTAATTCTTTGGGACTGACTTCTTAGCATGGTTAGCTGGGAGGAACTGGTTAGCCCTGTCTCGTAGGAATGTAGGTAATTGCCTTTAGTAAAAGGATTATCCAAACTGATAAGAACTTGGGTCCACTAAGCTACAAGTCTTCCTCTAAAAGGAAGCGTAAAGAGTTCTATAG
Organism: Elgaria multicarinata webbii; assembly: GCF_023053635.1. Taxonomy (NCBI): domain Eukaryota; kingdom Metazoa; phylum Chordata; class Lepidosauria; order Squamata; family Anguidae; genus Elgaria; species Elgaria multicarinata. The sequence continues at coordinate 116,184,914 of NC_086175.1, forward strand.
CCTGAGGCCTTCCCACCTCCCCACACTCCATACTTCTGATCACAGTGTGTTGGTAAGTTCACACAGGAAACAACAGCCCTTTGGATATCCAGTTCCAAAACCATTTGGGTCTTTGAAGGTCATATCCGACACCTTGAATTTGACCTGGACAGGATCTACACTACTGCTTTGAAATGGTTTATAACAGTAGTGACAACTGTTGGGGGCCAGGACACACTCCATATACAGTTTTCAAAAGGTTTTCAAAGTGTTATATCCTGCTTGGTGTAGATCTGGCCATGGAAACAAATGAACCAGTAGAGATGGTAGAATATCTGCGTTGTATGATCAAATGAATGGCCTCCTGTCAATAGTCTAGCTGCTGCATTTTGTACCGGCTGAAATTTCCAGGCACTTTTCAAATGCAGCCCCATCTAGAAGTTATTACAGTAGACAAATCTGGATGTATATGAGTGGAAAGTTCTGCAGGAATGGCCACCGTTGAAACACCAGCAGAACCTGTGCAAAAATATTCCTACCTACAGCTATGTCTAGGGCATTCCCAAACTACAAACCCACTCTTTAAGAGGGAATGCAATTCAGGACCAGTTCAACACATATTCCTAGACTGGCCATTCCTCCCATGGGAGGACTTCCATCTTGTCCATACCAAGCTTCATGTTGTTAAAAGGAAGTATTTCTTCACACAGCGCATAGTTAAACTATGGCATTCGCTACCACAAGATATAGTGATGGCCACCAATTTGGATGACTTTGATAGCCTTCTCCTAGAGAAGAATACTATCAATGGCTACTAGTCCTGATGGCTATGTGCAGCCTCGAGTATCAGAGGAAGTAAGCCTATGTACACCACTTGCTGAGGAACATGGGTGGGAGGGTGCTATTTTATTCATGTCCTCCTTCTGGGTTTCCCATGGGCAGTTGGTTGGCCACAATGTGAACAGAATGCCAGACTAGATATACCCTTGGATTGATCTAGCATGGCTCTTTCTATGTTCTTATGTTCTTAACCCTGCTTCAGGGCCATTACTCTTATAAGCCTCTGGTTGGCCATTATGGGAATCAAATGCTGGACTTGGGTCTAGTTGGGGAACATGGATAGGAGGCTGCTGTTGTACATGCTTGTGGGTTTGTGGTCAACAGTTGGTTGGCCACTGTGTGAACAGAGTGCTGGACTAGATGGACCCTTGGTCTGACCCAGCATGGTTCTTCTTGTGTTCTTAACCCACTTCGAGTCACTCACTGATATCAGCCTCCTGGTAATTACATGGAGAGATGGGATGTCATAAGCATACTGATGGCATCACACCGTAAATGTCCTGGCAACCGCTTTGAGAGATGTCCTGTAGGTTTTGAATAATTTGACAGGAAGATAGAAGCCTGCAGAACTGAATGAGCCAAGGGCAACAAAGGATAAACAGTATCAGACATTGATGGACTAGATGCTGGGGTTATTGCATCCAAAATAAGTCTGATCTCTTTCAATAGAAGGTTAAACAAATGCTTCAATTAATTGAAAATACACATTTTGAATTGATAACCCTTGTGTCAACTTCATCCTTTCAGCGCTTTCCATTCTGGTATTTAGTAAGTGGGATTTTGTTGTTGCTTTGGTGCTCAGTACCTGTCATCAGTTCTTTAGAAGAAACAATCTGAGTGCTAAGCACAGTTACTCAGGCATGAGTCCTCATTTACGGTTGCAAAATACATTTTTTTTAAAAAAAAATCAATGGGATTTAATCATGAGTAAGCTTATCAAGGCTTGCATCCTTAAGCTTTATGGAAATCGTTTCCATGCCAGCTTTCCCGTTTGCAGTCCATTCAACCTCAGCACCTTGACTCAATCCTAGAATAGATCTCATTTAGAAATGTCGTGCAATATTGGGACAAAGAGATAAAATTAAGCACATAAATCTATACTTCAATACCTCCCTAAGAAGCCTGGTTCGCAAGAATGCGAAGAAGTAAATTACAGCTTCTAATCCAGATAATGCAGGAATGGCTTTCTAATTAACCATTAACCCAGGGATCAATTTTGTCGACAAAACATTTCTTGAAACCTCTCTCTCTCTCTCTCCTTCACACACACGGATACACACACTTATTTAGGAATGTTTCAGAATTAGACATGTTGACATGGCAGACATGGGGATGCCATCGAAAAGAGCAGCTTCAAGTTATGTATTTTCTCCCCTGTAACATTTAGGGAAATTCAGTGAGTGATGTGATTGATTTATTTATTTATTTATTGCATTTTTATTCCACCCAACAGCTGAAGCTCTCTGGGCGGTTCCCAAAATGCCATCCTTCTGTGATCTTCCCTGCCCCATGCCAGTTCATTGGTGGCCAACATTTCATCAAGCATTGAGCATCCCTAGGGACATGGAAAGAAGAAGACACTGTGCTGCATTTTTGATGGCAACTTCAGGTCACTTGCAAGATCTAGCAGCAGCCTTAACTACATGGTTTAGAAGCCATGTGGTATATTGTTAGCTTAGATTTGGAACTAGAGATAAATCTGTGCTTAGCCATGATTGATTGACTAATTTTGGACAAGTTACTCTTTTTCTCAGCCGCTATTCCCACAGTGTGTTTTCCAACCTATTGCCCATTCTGTTCTTTTCCCTTTAACCTCTACCTCTTGACCATCTGCCTAGCACTCCCCTCCCCTTCATAAACAGCACAGAGTCCATCCTGACCTTGAGCACAGTGAGCTTTCTTCTGAGCCCTTCTCTCAATGCCTTTATCCCCTGTGCTTTACTTAAGCCTCCTTCTCCTTCATTTACTCTTCCCCTCAAGTTTATCTTTCTCATCCCTTACTCCTTGGCTACTGTCCCTAAGCCCTCTTGCCTCTGTTGCCTCTGACCCTTACCCTGTGATGCTGTCAGCTCTTTTAGTAATTGTCAACAATGAAGCCGCTCCTATCTCTATGGCCTATACGATGTTTGAATCCCAGCCAAGCTGACACTTTCCTCTTCCCTAACTTAAAGTGAACTGCATAATTTTCAGCAGTGTTCTTCCCTGTTTGAGTTCACATCATGAACATGGCACTAGGGCCTTAGCTAGACCTAAGGTTTATCCCGGGGTCGTCCCTGCCTGCTCCCAGGATCCCCTGTGTGTCATTTACATGAACAGGGATGACCCCAGGACGATCCCGGGATAAACCTTAGGTCTAGCTAAGGCCCCCATCACACACAGCTTCGCCAAGGTGGCAGAGGCTTCACCACAATAAATACAATACAATTGCTGTATTTATTTATTTTACTTCTAGGGCGTTACTAGACGAGGCTCTAGCGCGCGTTACCTTCCGCAGTCACATCGAGGCTTCCAGATGACGTTCACGAGGATCCGCCGTTATCCTGCGGTGAAGCCTCTTTCTCCCGACTTTAAAAAAGTGAGTTTTAGGGCGCCTTTTCCTGCCGTCCCGCGGTAATTCGGAGTACGTGTGGGAGGATGTGAGGTCACTGCGGTCCGCACTGGGCAGGAAAAGGCGTGCTAAGGGGGAGTGGTCAGCGGCTTCAGTCAAGCTGCCTCCGCCATTTGCGCGCAGTCCGCCAGCTGGGGCAGCGCGGCGGAGCAGCTTTTTTTTTTTACTCCCCCAGTGACAGTTTGCGCAGGAACGGAGGAACGGAAAAGTGGCTAGTGTGCTGCTGGGGTGTGTGGGGGATGGGTGGGGGATGTGCGCCTGTTCTAGTGGTGTTTTTTTTTATTTCCCCAGTGACAGTTTGCGCAGGACCGGAGGACCGGAAAAGTGGCTGGTGACTCCTTGCGGTGGGCAGCTACCGTGGCCGCATAATGGCGGTGCTGTACGCTGCCTGTTAGTGTGGGTACCAGGCTGGCAGAGGGCAGAGCTGTTTGTGGGCTGCTGCCATGGCTACGGCCAGATGTGGGTTGGCTCCTTGGGATGGGGCAGAGGGCACAGAGGCGATCATCGCCGCCGACACCTCAGAGGCATGATGGGAGATGTAGGCACAGAGTGGCCATGCAGACGATTGACCTCGGGTCATATGACACCCGCCACGACCCCCATCAGGAAGTGAGCGCATCAATGTTGACCCTCAACAGCACCAGCAGCACTTCAGCTGGCACTGGCACTGCCGCCGCTGCCGCCGCCAGGGCCAGCGGCGGCATCGCTGACGGCTGCGCAAGTTTGCGGTCTTTCGGACGTGCGCAAACCGTGCAGCGAGCGAAAAAAAAAGCCGCGGCAATCAGGCCGGTGTGGCTGCGCAACCGTGCTCGCGGCGGCAGCAGCACAACCGGCGCAAACTTCCGCCACAAATCGAAGGCAGGTGTGGATCATGAGGCGTCACGGCTGAACGGGAAAATCCGCTTTCACCGCTCCTCAACGACGGAACACCCGGTAGGTCTAGCAATGGCCCTAGACAGACTAGTAACCAATGTTTTCTGGGCAGATTAACAGGTAATATAAATTATATATATATGTAAAATCAAGATCCAATTTACGAAGTACCTAAAACATGTCGGGGCCTGCTCCTGCTGGACTCCCCCCCCCACAGGGCAAACTGCCATCTTGGCCCTGTGGGGAAGAAGAAGGACCGAGGGGACAGGAGCAGGCAGAAGTAACATCGGGGCCTGCTCCTGCTGGACTCTTCCCCCCCCCCCCACAGGGCAAACTGCCATCTTGGCCCTGTGGGGAAGAAGAAGGACTGAGGGGACAGGAGCAGGCAGAAGTAACATCGAACATCGGGGCCTGCTCCTGCTGGACTCTTCCCCCCCCCCCACAGGGCAAACTGCCATCTTGACCCTGTGGGGAAGAAGAAGGACCGAGGGGACAGGAGCAGGCAGAAGTAACATCGAACATCAGGGCCTGCTCCTGCTGGACTCTTCCCCCCCCCACAGGGCAAACTGCCATCTTGGCCCTGTGGGGAAGAAGAAGGACCGAGAGGACAGGAGCAGGCAGAAGTAACATCGGGGCCTGCTCCTGCTGGACTCTCTCTCTCTCTCTCTCTTTCTTTCTCTCTCCTCCCTCCCTCCCTCCTTGACTCCTTTTCCTTGTGTGTCATGTCTTTATTAGATTGTAAGCCTGAGGGCAGGGACTGTCTTTTTTCCTAAGTGTAAGCCGCTCTGAGAGCCTTTTTTGGCTGAGGAGCGGGGTATAAGTATGATAAATAAATAAATAAATAAAACAGTGTCTGCCTTTCAGCTTACAAGGGCAACATGTCCACACTTGCTACTATTGATCTGTTCTTCTTTCTTTCACTCCATATATCAAAAAGAAACCTTAAGAGGTACAGTCAAATCCCAATTCTGAAGGAATTCAGGCTTTTATAGGTTGCAAAGCCACATTTTGTATGGTATGGGGTTACTCTGAAACGTTAAGAAACAGCGTTAGAAAGGTAGGTTGGTATTCCCAAAATAATCAAAGAATAAGAAAAGTTTCTTGACAACACATGTGTGTTTTTCAGCTTCAAACGACAATGATTGCATACTGATATAATGTGTCTAAAGGCAAGTGAAACTTTTGAAGGAAAGGATGTAAATATGGAACTGTGGAGACAGATTCCCACATAAAGAGGGTATTTGGCAGCTTTTCAAGAGGTGAAGCCTGCCTTTGAATAAGTTAAACAGCTGAAGATCATAATGAAACATGCTCTTTAGAATCAGAAGTAAAAAAAGAAGGAAATCAAAGGTTCCTACATGATCTCTCATGATCCTTCATGCTGCCATTTAAAGATAAAGATGGCAGAACTTTCATTTGGAATCCCTTGACCCAGCTTCAAGTGGTACCATGAGGGAGGATGGATGAAGGCAGAAATTAGGAACTGAATTTTTCAAGAAGACTCTAGTGGTAGTTGGGTGGGGGCAGAGGCAGGGTGAAATTTGGGCTCTGCTTCTGGCAGCAAAATCTCTTGGGACAACACTGCATTCCCTTTTCCCCAAAGTACCATCCTCATGGCAATCTGACGTCATGGTTGAAAGCATACATGAATTGTTCACATCTTCGAACATGCTGATGCATTTTCAAGTTGCTGAATTCTGAAAACAATGGAAAGGGCTATGACTTTTGGTGTTTTTAATTAATTCTGCAGACCATGCCAAACCTTGAAAGGTTATGTTCAGTAATGACCTCTGGTAAGGTGCCAGTTCCTCAGCAAAGTGTCAATGTTTCTTTGAGATCTGGCTTAGGACATGACAAATGACCTATTCGCTCTGCATCACCTCTCACAACCTGTGTCCACTAAAAGTTCATCTTCTGATATCCTGCATAATCCATTTGAATTTCATGAGGATTTCAATCACTCCTAGATTAGAGCTAAGTAAAAAAACAAAACCGACCCTGAGGAATATCTCTACTTTCATTGACATTCTTGTGGTTACCCCATGAAATTACTGAGTTATTTTGCCTGAAGAGGCACCTTCAAATCTGTGTCAGTACCGAAATCTAGGGATGGGAAAAACACATATACTTGAGAAATTTGGCTAATGGACTGAAATTCTTCAGATGTTTTGGTTTGAGGGGAAACCTCCGAATTTACCCCAAATTTGGCAGAATTTCAGTATCGACTCTAACACAAGTAATTTAAAGATCGTGTTCCAATCATGCAAACCTCCACCATTAACCTCTCCTACCACAAGACACTAGAAACTTACCTAGTTTTGTAGTAATAGCAATGTTGGGCCTTGCTAACATCTTACAACTGTTATTACCTGCTGTGTATAGGAGACATTATTATTTATTATTATTTATATCTCGTCTTTTTTTCCTCCAAGGAACCCAAGGCAGCTTACGTAATCCTCCTCCTCTCTATTTTATCCTCACAACAGCAACCCTGTGAAGGAGGTTGGGCTGAGAGTCTGTGACCTTATCTAGACCTACCTGATAATCCAGAATGGAGGTCTCGCGTTGTGAGATCCCTCCTCTGTTTACACGTGAGGCACGACGACCTCAGGAAGAGAGGTGTCGCTGCCACGACACAGGCTCTGAACAGCAGACCTTACCGCTACCACCACTTCTTATGGGGCAACACAGGCTCTGAACACCAGACCCGGCCGAGGCTACTCCCTGCTCAAACCAAGCACCACCACTTGATACGCCTGAGGCAAGGGATAAAAACCCACCTTCCTCCAAACTATGTGGAGAAAGGGGTTTAAAATGGAGAATGAATTTTAATATTTATAATAATGCGCTGTGAGTTATATCTGCTTAGGTGAATGACTGTCAGAGTGGGTGTTAAATGTGTAAACTTAAGATGATAAATGCCAAACAGACACGTGGGACTTTTGTGGTAGTTTAAAAACAAAACAATCAAAATTTATTTTTAAAAGTTCATAAGCTTTGTTTCAAATAACAACATTTAAAAACCTTTTTGAAACCTTTCATACAATCCGGTCACTCATTCACATTCGTGCTTTCCTTTTTCTCACACAATCAGTCTTGAACTTTCTTTATTATCAGTATTGATTAATATACTTCCACTACGTGCACACCACACTCTAAAGACACCACTCACTACACTGACTCTCAAATTTCCCAGAACTTAAGTACCATAAATACAGAGAGCACTACAGACTCTAAGAGTACCTAACAAGTCTCCCTGAAAAGGTTCCCTGAAAAGGACTCTGAAAAGAACTCCCAATCCCCTCAGTCCTTCCCTTATATATCACTCCTTCCCCCTCCCAAGACATTCTAACTCCGCCCACTCAGGCCAACATTCTAAAAACCACAGACTTACAAACCGCAGACATACATTTGGAATTAACTTGTGGGGTGTAATGCCACAGTCACGCCCGCCATTTTTAAAGGAGAAGAAGTGCAAAACCGCTCGTCCGCTTAAGGTAGGTTTTTTTTTAATTTAACTTAATTTCCCCGCTCCCCTCACCCTACCCCTCATGGGCGCAGTGCTCCTCCCGGCTCCGCGCAAGTAATCACGTGGAGCTGGGTTAAATCATTGGGCTCAGCCCAAGACTGTGGAAAAAGCGGGCCCAAAGTGGAGGGCTCTATCCCGGGGCAAGGGAGGGATGATCCCTCCCTGATCCCAGTATCCCCTGTGCGTCATGTGGATGCACAGGGACAATCCCGGGGTTCACCCTGTGATAAAGCCTGGTCTAGCTAAGGCCTGTGACTGGCTCAAGGTCACCCAGTGAGCTTCCATGACCATGTGGGGAGTAGAAACCATATCTCCTGACGACTCCCAGTCCAACATTTCAATCACTGCACCACATTGAGACCTTCTCTGTCAAGGGCAACACTCCTTGAGACAAGCAAAAAAAGCATAAAATGAACTGATGGATAGAAAATGTGTATATTTTCAAGGCTACCTGCTTATAGATAAAAACAGTATACATACAAGGCAGCTGAGGCCTTCAGTCTGAGCCTTCAGAATCCCTTTATTGATGCCTTTTGAAGAGAATGGTGTGAAGCATCCATCTCGCTCACAATTCACCAAGAAGCTCTGCTCGCCCTGCCAAAAGACCACCTGCAGATACTGAAATGGTGGGACAATCCCGCATATTGAAAAAGTGTTTCAATTCTTGCAGCTGCAGCTACACAGATCAGATGGTTTGGCACCCTGGGACGGGGTGTGTGTTCATTTCTTGAACAAGGTCAGAATCCTATTGTTGTATTCTTTTTAGGCATCTTTGTCTCCCTTTTAGATTTCATCTTATCTGTATGCCATTAGTAACATGGTCATGCTTTCGGGAGGCATAAAGAAATAACAAAACATGGAATGAGATACTTTCTACAAAATCAAAAAAGTTTGCCTCAGCCAAGTATTCAGGCCCAGTCTTAGCACAGTGCTGCCCTGCCCCCTCCCTTTTCTGGCACGATGATAAAAGCCAGGTATCCACCTCTGCTATTACCCACAATGCTCTACGGTAATGTTATGTTGCTGTCGGTAATTACAATGGCATCCTCCTAGTGATCATTAAAGGAGCATTGCTACCACTACCATGACCACTGTCTAGGGTGGCCAGATGTTGTCTTTTACATAGGACAGTCCTCTATTTTGGAGAACTGGCAGACGACAGTCCATTTTAAGGGCTGACTAATCCAAGTGTGGTTTAGAGTCAAAGAACCAGGAATAACAACAACAACAACAATCTATTTCTTACCTGCCTCTCCGACTGGATCGAGGCGGGGAACAACAATCCACTATCATCACACACTTTGGCTACTTCCCCTCACTTTCGCCTTCTGCTTCCATCTGTCTTTCTCCTTCCATCTCCAAAAGATGGTCTTGACACTGCTGGAACAACCCACCTTAAGTTACATCCTGACACAGTTGTGGATTGCAGCTCAACAGCTGAAGACCAGTGGCTTGAACAGCACTCTCCCCCTGGTTAGGAGGGATGGGGGACCGAATACACAACTCCATCTTTGTCCTTCTCCTTGGTTGATAAAAGGGATGGGAACTAGATTCAGTCTGGGTTCACACATAACCCTAAGCTATGATGGGTTGCTAACTACTATGGGCCGTAAATTATGAAAACATCTTACTATGCCCATTCTGCAGTGCATGGATTCTCAGAGTGGCGTGCTTGCGCAGATTAACCCATTGTGGGTGGTGGAAACAGCTCACAGACACCCGAACCCATCATGGGTTCCGCAAGAAAATACACCATCATGGCTTGCCATGTTCTGTGAACCCAGCCTCAATCTCTTGCACTCCCAACCAGTGCCAGGAAGTTTATCCCTTTTTTGAATGTACTATTCCCAGCCCAACATGTATGAAACATGGTCCTGGTGTACTTATTTATTTATTTATTTATTTATTTATCATACTTATACCCCGCTCCTCAGCCAAAAAAGGCTCTCAGAGCAGCTTACACTTAGCAAAAAAGACAGTCCCTGCCCTCAGGCTTACAATCTAATAAAGACATGACACACAAGGAAAAGGAGTCAAGGAGGGAGGGAGGGAGGGAGGAGAGAGAGAGAGTCCAGGAGGAGCAGGCCCTGATGTTACTTCTGTCTGCTCCTGTCCCCTCGGTCCTTCTTCTTTCCCCACAGGGCCAAGATGGCAGTTTGCCCTGTGGGGGGGGGGGGAAGAGTCCAGCAGGAACAGGCCCTGATGTTACTTCTGCCTGCTCCTGTCCCCTCGGTCCTTCTTCTTTCCCCACAGGGCCAAGATGGCAGTTTGCCCTGTGGGGGGGGGGGGAAGAGTCCAGCAGGAGCAGGCCCCGATGTTACTTCTGCCTGCTCCTGTTCCCTCGGTCCTTCTTCTTTCCCCACAGGGCCAAGATGGCAGTTTGCCCTGTGGCGGGGGGAAGAGTCCAGCAGGAGCAGGCCCCGATGTTACTTCTGCCTGCTCCTGTCCCCTCGGTCCTTCTTCTTCCCCACAGGGCCAAGATGGCAGTTTGCCCTGTGGGGGGGGGGGAAGAGTCCAGCAGGAGCAGGCCCCGATGTTACTTCTGCCTGCTCCTGTCCCCTCGGTCCTTCTTCTTCCCCACAGGGCCAAGATGGCAGTTTGCCCTGTGGGGGGGGGGAAGAGTCCAGCAGGAGCAGGCCCCGATGTTACTTCTGCCTGCTCCTGTCCCCTCGGTCCTTCTTCTTTCCCCACAGGGCCAAGATGGCAGTTTGCCCTGTGGGGGGGGGGGAAGAGTCCAGCAGGAGCAGGCCCCGATGTTACTTCTGCCTGCTCCTGTCCCCTCGGTGGAATGAAAACTTCAGAATGAAAACACGTACAATGAAGCGAATATGTCTCATGGCTCTAACAAAGAGCTCTTCATCTTTAAAGCTCTTTGGATGGAAACGAATTAATTAATTCTATAGTAATTCAAGAATTCAAATTCTTGAATTACTATTACTACAGCAGTAGCCAGAAACTTTGTATTAATAATACTACCATTCCACTGAACTTCCAAGCGATGCTAAAAAGGAAGAAGTTTTCTGTCATGAACGAGCTGCTGCTGAAGCATTAGGATAGCAGAGAATGAAAAATTATGCATAATGATGTTGTTCAAAGATACATTAAAGGTCAGATTAAAAATTTGAGAAATATAGTCTCCTGAGCTGCAAGCTTTCTTTCTTTGAAGAGTTACTGCAAGTTCTTTTAAGACCTTGACTTTAAATACTTTTTTGTCTTTTCCCAGTTTCTTTGCTTTGACAATTGTGTTACTAGTTTTCTCTATAAATTGTGTTATCCTTTTCTCTATAGTCATGATGGTTTAGTTAGGGGCTTAACTCCACATTATGGGGATTGTATCTGTGCCACTCAGCTGTTTCACCTTTCCTCCTGCTCTGGTAACTCTAGTAAAAGGAGTGCATAATGTTTATCAACTTACGTTGCTATACCAGGTGCTACCCTATCTGGACAGAGATAGCCTGGGGACAGTTATCCACACTCTGGTAACCTCCTGGGTGAATTACTGTAATGCATTGTACGTGGGGCCACCTCTGAAGATGGTTCAGAAACTTTAGTTAGTTCAAAATACAGCTGCAAAGTTACTCACTCATATGATATGATTACTTGATGCCTGTGCTTCTGGTTTCCAGTCCATTTTCAAGCCCCATTCAAAGTGCTGTTGTTGACCTTTTAAGCCCTACATAGAGTATCTAAAAGCATGTCTCCTCCTGCATGTACCTGCTCAGATCCTTAGCTCATCTTCAGAGGTCCTTCTCTGGGTGCCCCCAACAAAGCTAGGGGGGTGGCGACAGGAGAGAAGGCCTTTTCAGTGGTAGCTCCCCACTTAGTGAATAAACTCCCTGAAGAGTTTCACCTGGCACCTCTTTTCTGCACCAGGAAAATACCTTTCTTTGATCCCAGGCATTTCAGAAACTAGTTCTAGATTATTATGGGTGATATGCATTATGTTGTATATTACCCTTTTTAATGTTTGTATTTTTAAGGACACAGACCTTTTATGTCCACACCACTTCAGAGCCGGAGGAGCAGCAGAGGTGATCATCACCTCTATCGCTCCTCTCACTCTGCATTTCTGCTAGATGGGCTTTTTGCCCATCTAGCAGGGAGGCATTGAAGGGGGAAAGAAAGACATTTGAGAGGCCTCTAGAGAGGTCATATCTCAGCCTCTCCAGTCACCTGCCCATTGGAATGCTCCCTCTATCCACTCTCCAAGTTTGCAATCCTGACCTCATAGAGACAGCCGGCATGGTTCTTTTCACCCCAGCTGCAAGGCAGTGGTGCAGTGGCAGGGAGTGTGGAGTCATCGCTCTGAAGTCAGAGCACAGGAATCTGAATTATTCTATTCCCCCCCCAATGCTACATAGGGACCATAGGATTGCTCTCTAACTGTTCTATGGCATATTAGTTTTTTAACTGTTTGCAATCCACCCAAAGGACCTTAGTTACTGGGCGGATTAGAAATGTAATAAATAAATAAATAAATAAATAAAAGATGTCATTGCAATCATTGGTTCCTGGCCCCTAGAAATAACAACCAATGTACAGGATCAGGGGCAGAGAAATGCTGAATGGCATCATTCATTTATTCATATGAATGAATATTTCTAACCCAACTTTCATCCAGAGGAATTCCAAGGTGGCGTACAAAGGCACGAATAAAGTTAATCATGGCAATACAGATGCAATACAATAAAAGAACAATAGCAATGAGAACAAACAAGAAGCAGCTAAAGCGACCAAAGCCATGCATCACACAGAGGCAAATTTAATTAATTTTTTTTCAACTGAATTGATTGCTTGTGTCTTTGTTTGGCTTGCTAGTTGAAGGGTTGTTGGTTTCATTTGTCTTTTAATGTGCAATTTCATGGTCTTTATATTGGATTTGTTTGATTGTTCATTTGTTTTAATGTTGTGTATACATCCCCTTGTGGATGAAGGGTGGTTTATTAATTAATTAAAAATAAGTAAATACATATATCAACATTACCATTTAAAATGCATTGGCATTTTTTTTTAACATAGCATCAACAAGATTGTAATGTACTTCTTTGCGGGGAGGATGGTTATTCCAAAATCATGACTCCACTGCAGAAAGGGGCAGTGGAATCATGCACGATGTGTTCACTAAAGAAAGCACTTGAAGAAGGGCCTTTGTAGACGATTGTAAGGAATGGATAGGTAGGTATGGGAAGATGTGTCCTTTCTTCAATGTTTCTTTAACTAGACTAAGGAGATGTATGGGGAACTGGGAACCTGGGCCTTAGCTAGACTTAAGGTTTATCCCAGGATCGTCCCGGGGTCATCCCTGTTCATGTAAATGATACACAGGATATCCCAGGAGCAGGCAGGGAGGACCCCGGGACGAATCCAGGATAAACCTTAGGTCTAGCTAAGGCCCTGGTCTACAGCAGCAACTGTGCATTCCCCTGAATATCTAATGCAGGGGCCTTGAGGGCCAAGTTCCATTTCCAGGAAACCCTCAAGGGTCACATGGGGGTGATGCTGAAGGTAAAAGGGGCAGGGCTACAGGCAAAAGGGGCATAGTCAAAAATCCCTCCCCCAACCCCCACAGCCTCTCTCTCTCTATATATAAAACACTATGGCAATGTGTGGCACAATTCTGAGGAAGGACTTTTTGTTGCTAAGCAACAGGAGTGATGAGAAGAGCTTTGTATTGCTAAGCAACAGGATGTATAAACACAGCTGATACAGCTGCCATTGAAATATATCATTGTTGAACCAGGGTGGAGGCCTCAAGTAAGAGTGGCTGGGAGGGAGCTGGTGGGGAGTGCCTGGGAGGAACGGAGTCAATGGACTCCTAGTTGGCCTCGTGCCTGGCTTTTCTGGCTGCTGCAGAAAAGCTGGAAAAGTATGATAACGTTACAGCAGTCCAAAGAGTGGGAGCGGGGAACCCAGAGAGGAAGCTGGGTGGTTTGCCAGTATGTGCACAGGCCTCAGGTAAGTCCTGCGGGTCGGCCAAAGGGGAGTGGCTGGGAGGGATTGGAGAGCAGTGCCTGGGAGCAGGGTGGGGGGAGTCCCATGGACTTCCAGGCACCCACAAAAAAGCCAAAGAAGTATGATAACGTATAAGTGCACAGATGTTCTGCACGTGTCAAGCTAGTTTTAACTGAATGCTCTTGCTGCCAGGAACTAAGGATATCATCAGATGGGAGTAAATTGTGTTTCCTTACCTTTGCTCTTGCTTCCTGCCGCTCTTCTGCTATAGAGATGAGAATCACCACACAGGACAGAACAGGGAAAGAAGCTGCAACCGTGCGGCCCATTCAGTGCAGTGGGACAGCGCCCTCTAGTGGGCCTTTTATAGCGAAACTTCTCTGCGCGTGGCAGGAAATGGCGACCAATTTCGTAATAACTGAGAAGAATCGCATTTTGTTTGGACTATTTTACTATGAAAAAAATGGCAGAAGGAGTGGAAAACCAGCAGGAGGCGAGCAGGAAGTGGATGGCGTCATGAGAAGGACCTGCAACAAGCCATGAGTGCCCAATAACAAACATGCTATAAAACAGTGGTCTGATGACACTCTATGGCCTTAGCTAGACCTACCTGAAAGTCCAGGGGAGAGGAGGGGAGACCTCACATTGGAATTAATGCAAGATCTCACCCCTGTTTACACGTAAGGCATGATGACCTCAGGAAGAGAAGTGTCATGCCCGCCATTTTTTATTTTTAAAGGCAGAGGAGTGCACAAATGCTCGTGCATTGAAGGTAGGTGCTTTTTTACATTTAATTTCACTTCCCCGCTCCCTCCACCCTAACCCTGATGGGCATAGTGCTCCTGAGGAGCGCTGCGCCCCATGCGCAGTTCCCGGCTCCATGAAAGTAATTGCGCAGAGCGGGGTCAAGCTGCAGAAACAGGCCAGACGTTCTGCAGTCTCAGGCTCAGCCCAGGACCACAGAAAAAGTGGGCCCAAAGGGGAGGGCTCTATCCTGGGGCAAGGGAGGGATGATCCCTCCCTGATCCCAGGATCCCCTGTGCGTCATGTGGATGCACAGGGACTATCCTGGGGTTCGTCCCGGTATATAGCCTGGTCTAGCTAAGGCCTAAGCCTTAGGAGAGGTATATCAGAATGGGGCAAAAACTTCACAAAGGCTGGGAAACCCATCATGATGGGTGGGTGGTGGAAAGATATTGAGGCCAAAGGAAGGGGAATCCTGAAGGGTCAGACTGAGACCCCTGGTAGGCCGGATTTGGCTCTTGGCCCTGAAGTTCTGCACCTGTACTCTAATGGAACCTTTAGTTTGAGTCCCAGCTCAAACTCATGGTGAGACAATCCAATCCTCAGAGCATTCTTTCAAGGTTGGGAAGGTTACTTCATTTTGACACTTAAACACACACTGCCTTGAAATGTGGAAATGATGTAATTTTGGCATGTAAATGTGAAGGCAATGGTGTCAACGAAGAGGATGGACCTTTAACAGATTCAGTTAACGAATCCACCCAGGCCTGTTGCTTGAAAGGCGATAATCTATTAAACAGAATTAGGAAGCAGATCATTTGCTGGGAAGAAAGCTGAGAGAGAACAGAAGGCAATACTACAGAGCATATGGCGCGAACTGCTGATTTTCAGAGTCGCATTCCAATGAATTGGTTGAAAGTTGTTTACACAATATATTGAGGCTTCTAAACCAGAGTGGAGGCTTAGGAAATATACATAAACCAAATTGAAGCATATGAATACATAGGAAACAGAACTTGAAATATACACCAATTTTAAAATGTGTTCAGTCGCTGCCAATTAGTTTCCAGGCAAAGTATAAAGTGTTGGTTATCACCTTTAAAGCCCTACATGGTTTGGGTCCAAGTTACCTGTGGGATCGCCTTCTCCCATACAATCCGCCTCACACACTCAGGTCCTCTGGGAAGAATTTCCTTCAGCCAGCCAAAACTAGGCTGACAACTGTTACCCAGAGGACCTTCTCTTCTGCTAATCCCACATGGTGGAATGGTCTGCTGGAGGAGACTCGTCAACTTAACAGTCTATCAGCATTTAAGACAGCTATTAAGACTGATCTCTTCCAGCAGGCCTATCCAGTGTAATTTTAGGATGTTTTAAAATGATTTTAGGATGTTTTAACAATGTATATTATGTTTTAATTTAGTTTTATGTATTTTGTATTTGCTGTTGTTCCCCGCCTCAATCAGAATGGAGAGGTGGGTAAGAAATAAATTATTATTATTATTATTATTATTATCATCATCATCATCATCATCATCATCATTATTATTATCCTTAATAATCTGGATTCAGGTAATGCCTTTCTCTTTCCAAGATGCTGCCAGTTCCAAGTGTTTGAAAAAACATTAATCCATTCCGCCCAAAGCCAAAAGATGCTTAATTTTAATTTCACAGTAGAACCCTTTGTTAGAGACATTTTTTTTATCACCCATGCCTAAATTGCCTGAATCTGTATTCCCCTCTCTCTTTGATGAGTCAGAAGATGAATGAATGGACATAAGTGGATTGTGTCCAATAATTAAAAATGCTGAATATAGGACTGAAGAACTACTACGGAAATAAGAGAGAGAGAGAGAGAGAGAGAGAGAGAGAGAGAGAGAGAGAGAGACTGCAGAGAAGGATAGTGAAGATGAAATCCATTTCGGAAAGATCCTGATCCTGCATATGGATACATGGGGAAATGTTACTGTGAACATCCAGTAAGAGAGGCAGCTGTAGGTATGCCTGTGGTCATCATGTCTATAAGTTAAAATGCAGAGCCTTGATAGCACAAATAGCTATCATCCACATCAGGAATGGCCAACTTCCATAGGTCCAGGGGCTACTTTCACACAGTCCCGGCCCTCCCCAAGGCTGCACATTGTGAGCCATCCAGAAAAACAACAACAGCAACCCCCCTCCAGGACTGTGTTAGCGCTCTGGAGCACTAAATGGGCCAAATTTTGCTTGTTTTGAACATTGTCCCATATAGCACTCCGTAGTGATTACAGAGCACTAGACAGACCAAATTTAGCTTGAAAACAAACTAAATTTTGCCCGCATGTTGCCCACCCGCTGATATACACGAACATACAACAGCCTTTCCCAACCTGGGACCCTTCAGATGTTTTGGTGCTGAACCTATTTAAGGGATGGGGCCCAGCACTTTGGGTAGCTCCTTTAGGGTTCTTGCTGGTTCTGACTGAAACCCAGAATGGATTTATAGCCCCACCGAAATCAGAGCCACCAGCAACAATTACTGGGAGCTTCAGTAAGAGCAGAGGTGGGGAACCTGTGGGGCCCCCATGAGATTTCATCAGTCTCCAGCTCCCATCATCCCTGAGCATTGTCCATGTTAGCTGGGGCTGATGGGACATGGAGTCCAACAAGGGGGGGCATAGTTTTACCGCCCCTGGATTAGAGGTTCCTTCAGAATCAGTGACTAACATTTTTCTCCTGCAAATCCAAAATAGATCAATAGGCCTTTCTGCTAGCCCCAAATTTGCGGAATCTCATTTTGTATTCTGAACTGGAGAAAGGCTTTTGAGAGAACATTTGGGGAACATCTCTACTCCTTCCCTTTCCTCCCCACGTCTCTTTGTGGGTGAAAATGACAACAGTTTCCAATTTTGTTTTCTTACATGACGGCCCGATGGAAGAAAGTTGCTTTTTTCAGAGCCAGCCACAACTCTGTTAGGACATTGGGAAAATTCTACCATCATTATTAAGCAGAGACATTTGTGGTTTGCTATATATAAACTGAATTTGTGCCTTCCTATTCAGCCAGGCTTTTCTCTTTCCTCTGTGAGTTTTGATGTATTATTAATGCCACTGAGAGATCTTGTAATGCGAGCATCTGAACAGTCCTTTGTGGGAAACCTGCCCAAAGTAACCAATAAAATCCAAAGTTTTTATCTTCTTGCTGTCATCTTTAGCTTTAATCATATTTCATTTTGTTCTCGGATTCTGACCTCTGCTATTTGGATAGTCAGCCAAGCTCTTGAGCTGAGCTTCTCTTCCAATTTATATTTCTCTTGGTACCGTAAGATTCCAATAATTTTGTACTTGGGGGTGGGGAAGAAACTCTTATCTGCGTGTACGTGACAGAATGCATAGATAAGCAGAGCAGTCAATAGAAATCCAGAGCTAGATGGAGTAATACCATAATATCTAGGATCTTGGCTTATGTTGGAGGAACTGGAGCCCAACATGTACTGAACAAAAGGTTATGGTCTAAAGATGAAAGGTCAATTAAGGCCCAGCGTCAACATTCTCAGGCAGCTGTGCTGACACTTATCCCCCTCAGTCCTGCTGTCCCGATTCCCCTGCATCAGGAATCTTTTGAGTGCTGTTTTAACCTCCTACAATGCCCACAATGTACTTGGGGTGACCACATCTGAATCACTCCCCCAAAAATTCATGAACCTCTGCAAAAAAAAAAGGGGGAAAAAAGAGGTCAGCAATTTGCATAAAAAGCATTTATGCTATTTTGTATGTATAGATGCAAATGTAGAAACCATCATGATTATGAGTGTCATCAGGTGGGGGGGATCACTTCCCCCCTGCTTCTGTCCCACAATACTTCCTCTTTCTTCACATAGGAGAAGAAAGAGGAAGTAAACAATGGCCACGTGGCCCATTCAGTTGGCGTTTTTATTGCGCCGCTTTTCCTGCACACAGCAGGAAATGGCTAAACATTCCGCTTCACACTCACACACAAAACAGATTTACCGGTGTCTATTCTGTGATGGAAAGAAGGCCAGAAGGAGTTGGTGATGCATGGGAGGCAGTGAAGGATGGTTCTTTGTAAAAGAGGGCACATGGCCACCCCAAGCGGCACTGCTCCCACCTCCAAGGGAAATTTAAATTTCCATCACGGGAAATTTAAATCAGGGGCACTGAGTTTTGTCCTCATTATAGCTGGGCAAGGGATAAACCTCCCCTTCCCACATGCTGCAATGAGAACCAGGGCCTAATTAATTAAAGAAAAACCTAATATGTAATTACATGCTACATATTTGACAGGAGCTTCGTAGCTAGGACCCAACTTAGGTGGCCAGAGTCCCTGACATTGCATTCTTAAAGATAAAATAAATAAAAAGATAGCTAAATAATTGTTGGAATTCTTCTACAGAAGACCTCCAGACAAAGGAAATATTTCTAGTGATTCTAATCATTTCAAAGAATGCTTCATATTATGTTAGCACCATAACAGCTGTAAACGGAATGCATTTCTATCTTGTTGACTGAATGGGCAATACTGCTGTACTAAAATTTATTTATTTATTTATTGCATTTTTATATCGCCCAATAGCCAAAGCTCTCTGGGCAGTTCACAAAAATTAAAACCACGAAAAACATTAAAAATATATAAAACAAACAGTATAAAAACAGTATAAAATGAAATATAAAAACACAACCAGGATAAAACTGAGCAGCAACATAGAAATTAATACAGATTTAAAATACAAATTTAAAAATGCAAAGTTAAAATTAATTTGATAAACTTGTTAAAATGCTGAGAAAATAAAAAGGTCTTCACCTAGCGTCTAAAAGAGTATAGTGTAGGTGCCAGGCGAACCTCCTTAGGGAACTCGTGCCACAGCAGAGAAGGCCCTCCTTCTGGTAGCCACCTGCCTCACTTCCTTTGGCAGGGGCTCACGGAGAAGGACCCATGAGGATGGCCTTAGGGTCCAGGTAGGTACATATGGGAGGAGGCGTTCCTTCAGATAGCCTGGCCCCAAGCTTGTTTAGGGCTTTGAATGTTAATACCAGCACTTTGAATCGGGCCCAGACCTGGACTGGCAGCCAACGAAGCTGGAAGAGGACTGCCCAGAGAGTCTTGGCTATTGGGCAGTATAAAAATGTAACAAATAAATAAATAAACTTATACATGCTTCTACACATTTGCAGACCTGTGTAAAACTTTCCACAGCTACGTATACCTTCCCTGCTGGCATTGCATTTTGGGACACTTGCCTGCAAAAGTCCATGATGGAATTCACGGCAGCATACATACGACTCCTGTCACTGCCCCATCCAGGTATTGGCCAACCCAGACAGGCTGACTTTTTCAGCAAAGTTGCTGCATCTTGGGCCTTCGGTAGGGATGGGGGAGAAATTCATTCAGTTCACATTTTGTTGCGAACACACCTAATTTTGGATTTCTGAACCCACTATGCAAACAGAGGCCATAGCTAGGTGCGGCAAAATCCTGGCGTAATTCCCAGGATCGTCCCTGTGCGTCCACATGACACACAGGGGATCCCAGGATCAGGGAGGGATGATCCCTCCCTTGTCCTGGGATCTCACCCTCCCCTTTAGCCCCGGTTTTTCCACAATCTCGGGCTGATTCTTTGCGAGGAGCCAGGAGCACTACTCATCGGGAGAAGTGTTGGGGGAGCGTGGAAAATAATTTAAATTTACAAAATTACTCAACTTTTGTGCACAAGCGTTCGTGCGCTGCTGCCCCTTTAAGAATTAAAAATGGCTGGCGCGATGCCTCTCCTTCTGAGGACGTTGCGTGTCACGTGTAAACAGAGGAGGGATCTCATGTTAAACACAACGTGAGATCTTCCCTCCTCCGTCGCGGGCTAACAGTTCACACTTTCTCCGAATTTCTGGAGTCCTCCAATCAAAACAAAAATGTGTACAGAAATCTGCATGCATATTAGAGAAAATAATGAGCAAACATACCGTATGTTAGGAAAATTGCTTGCAAAAAAACGTGCAAATTGGACAAAAATGCATGCATTGGGTAATGTTTTCAAGGAAACATTTTTTAAAAAGTTCTCAAAGTTTGGGACAAAGCAAACATAAGGCTGGAAAAGTTCTCAGTGTTTGAGATGTATCAAACTTAAGATTGGGAAAGTGAGCCATCCGTACCCTTCAGATCATGCCCTCGAATATTTTCCTCTCTAACTCTTGGGTATATAGATTGAACGCTTAGGTGCACCTCGTTGCTTCTTCACCACCATCCAGCAGATGGCGCAAACAAACTCAGTCCCTGCAACGCTGTGGAAGAGAGCACAACCCTGCCAGCTCCTCCTCCTCCACCCTTCCTGTTTGCACTGCCACTTCCTCTTCCATTGGCCCCGCCTTCTCCTCCCTATCCTTTTCCTCCCTGCTGTTTGTGGGAGGATCCTGCCTGGTGAAAACAGACCTTAATGAGATGGAGGGGTGGAAAGGTAGGAGGGAAGAACTAGGACTGCTTCTACCAGCAGCGAGCCTACAGAGCTATTCAGACTGGTGGATCTAGTACAAGGTGGTCATACTCCCCCATTTTACACTGGAGGACTAGAGAGCGGCCATAGGTAAAGGAGTAAAGCCCATGCTTTGCATGCAGAAGGTCCCAGGTTCAATTCCCCAGCATCTCCAGGTTGGGCTAGGAAAGAATCCTGCCTGAAACCTGGAGAGTTGCTGCCAGTCAGTGTGGGCAATACTGGGCTAAATGAACCAAAGGTCTGACTTCTTAAGGCAGCTTCCCATGTTCCTAGTATTGGAATATTGCCAATGGTTCTTGCTATGCTAGAACCGAGATGGGTTCCCACATCCAGTGCAAGGGACTGTGATGGTTTTATGAACCCAGCTGCAGAGCCTCAGCTCACGGGACCAATTCGTTAGAAGTTTCTGAAATCACACATCCCATAACGTCTGCTTGGGCTCCCCTGCGGCCCCTCCTCCTTTCCCTCCTCCATCCCATATAAATGTGGATTACCTCTCCCAGGTGCTAAAAGGTAATTTAACTCCAGCTACATTCTCTCAATGTTCTATTATATGTTATGAAAGCCCAGGGCACCAAGTAGACATGATCTTTAATAGAAATAATCCCCCGTGGTACGACAGTCCATCACGAGTTCCTCTCAGGTGCCCAGCTTCCATCCTTTTTATGTGCCACAGAACATTATTGCAGCCTGAAGGATTTCTTTCTCTCTTTTTTGGTCTGCCAAATGGAAATTTAACGATGCCCTCGGTGTTTTGGATCTGGATTTCATTTTTAACAGAAGATTATTCTCTAAGCTGAGGGTTTCAGGCATCACATCACAGAACTCCAAGGGCTGAAATGCCTTCCATCACATCCTAGGCAATTGAGAAGTAGGATGTTAAGCATGGAAAAGTAAAATGCACAGCTCTTCCCTCCTACCTTTCCACCCCTCCATCTCATTACCGTATTTCTTCGATTGTAAGACGCCATCGAATCTAAGGCGCACACTAATTTCAGTGCCACCAACAGGGAAAAAAAGCTTTGATTTGAAGAAAAAATAAATTTCTCCAATCAGCCAGCAAAGCAATTTTACGGTACGTACACACAGCGGAGGGGGAAAGGAACAGGGAGCGAGCGAGACACAGACACGCGCGCGCGCACCCACACGCACACGCATAGAGGCAGGTTACATGAATGGGAAGCAGGAACCAATCGTCCCCTGCCTGGGAATGGACAGCCACACATGCATTCAAAAGCTGGTCTGCACCATTCACACAGACGGGAGGGGGTGGGCGGGCGAGCCCAACCAGCGCTGCTCAGGTGATTCTTCCGCTTCCCATCTCCTTAACAGAGGCGAGGCCGCGCTCTTTGGAAGCTCACTGGCCTGCCGGAGCTGGGGTCCCTCCCAGCCGGCTCCCGGCGGCAACGTTTGAGATGCTCCGAGACGTTGCCCCTCTCCCCCCCGCTTCTCTCTCCACTCCCTTCTCTCTCGCTCGCTCTTCACCCCCTACCCTCTTTCCCCGCCTGTCCCGCTGCAGACTCGACAAATGTAATTACCGTATTTCTTCGATTCTAAGGCGCCATCGAATCTAAGGCGCACCCAATTTTTAGAGCTGTTACTTTAAGGAAAAAAGTGTGTCTTAGAATCGAAGAAATACGGTAAGGTCTGTTTTCACCAGGCAGGATCCTCCCACAAACAGCAGGGAGGAAAAGGATAGGGAGGAGAAGGCGGGGCCAATGGAAGAGGAAGTGGCAGTTCAAGCAGGAAGGGAGGAGGAGGAGGAGGAGCTGGCAGGGTTGTGCTCTCTTCCACAGTGTTGCAGGGACTGAGTTTGTTTGCGCCATCTGCTGCTTGCTGTGGGGAGAGGAGACCTGGGGCTGCAGGAGACTGGGCTCTGCAGTTTCTTTCCCCCACCTGTGGAACATCTGCTGACCAGTGCCCCGCCTTGCTTACAGGTAAAGCTCCAGCCGGCCAGGGGAAGGTGGGGTGTGCTTGCTGCTTGCTCACTATGTCCATCCATAGTTAGCGCAAGGACAGCAAACTAAGGAGGCACTCTCTTGGGATGCATCATATTTCTATTTAAACCAGAGTGTTTCTAAAATTGCATCTCAAGCTATATAAACTAGCACACACCATTTTTATGCAAACCTTTGTCCTCTGTTTTTGGTGATGTATGAGTGCCCCACCCCTGTCCTAGGGGGGCAGAGTGTTACCCCCAATAAAAGCATGCCTGGAATAGCAAGGCCTTGGAAACAGCAGGGGGCGCTGTTTAGAAGGATTAAAAATAGGCAGAGTCTGGCGAAATGAGGTTATATTTTTTTAAGAATACGTTTTTGAGAAAATGCTCATGCTACTCATAATTAAAGGGATGCAAATAAGTTAGAAAACGGAACCCTCTGAGAGGTGAACTCTCCAACTTGTCTATAGTGATATAAATAAATCATGCATAAATTAGGATTTAATTCCTGCCATTTGCATCTTCTAATGAACTGAGGCAGATGTTTCTTGTACACTGTTATCCATACATTTGGAAACTCGGTGCAGATCAAGATGCCTTCTCTCAGGGGTCATAACATTCACAGAGCAACGTCTTCATTTCTGGCTGTTCTTTCGTATGAAAATATATGGAGGTGGTGGCGGCGGCTCCTCCTCCTCCTCCTCCTCCTCCTCCTCCTCCTCCTCCTCCTTCTCCACACCAGGCTCAGAATGTCAGTCCAAGAACACTGGAGAAATCACTCTGGTTGAGTTTTTGCAATCAATTATTTTGACATGAACTTTGGATGAACATTTCATGGAGTGAGCTTCAACCTATTGCACAAAGTGCCCTTTAGTAAGCCAGTTCTCACTGCATTTTGAACATAAGAGCCCTGCTAGATCAGAACAAGGGTCCATCTAGTCCAGCACCTTGTTCACACAGTGGCCAACTAGCTGTCGACCAGGGAACCACAAGCAGGACATGGTGCAACAGCACCCTCCCACCCATGTTCCCCAGAAACTGGTATATATAGGCTTACTGCCTCTGATACGGGAGGTTGCACTTAGCCATCAGGACTAGTAGCCATTGATAGCCTTCTCCTCTAGGAATTTATCCAACCCCCTTCTAAAGCCATCCAAATTGGTGGCCATCCCCACATCTTGTGGTAGTGAATTCCAGAGTTCTCATATGCCATGCCTGGGGTAGGTGGGTAAGATTCATGGGCTGCCCAGTTCTTTCCCCTCTACACTCACCTTGGTGGGTGCAACATTTCAGTGCCTTAGGCTTTCGACATGGACTCTGTACTGATCTAATTCTGCACCCATGACCTTTACTGATCTACTTGGGTTGGAGAAAGGCTAATGTTTTCAAAAGAGCCAGATGCAACGTCGGGGGTGGGGGGAGAGCCAGGATAGTGTAAATGCAACAGGGAGAACAGGGCCAATGCTAGACCAAATGGTGCCACAAGCAAGGGAATTCTTTGGCACCCCCTTATGTCCATTTTTGAATACTTCCATTTTTTACTGTGTTTATAGCCTGTTCCATGACTTTGACTCACAATGCGCGTGCATTAAAGCTGTTCCAACCATGTTGGCCCAACTGTATTTCAGCAATCTGGAGTGGTGTGAAAAGGCAATAATAATAATAATAATAATAATAATAATAATAATAATAATAATAATAGTCAGTCATTCTCAGTCAGCAACAGAGCTGCATGCGAGATTATATGTTTAGGGAGCATGAAACCAGCGAGGGCCAGGAAATTTTAAAACAGCAAAGAAAGCAGTGGGGGCTGATGGCTCCTTGGATAGCTCCTTTAGAGTTCTGACTGGTTCTGACTGGAACCCGGGGCAGATCCACTGCTCCACTGACATCAGAGCCACCAGCCTCCGTTGTGGGGAAATGTTTCTGCAAATATACAAACTGCAGAATTTTAGTGTTTGAAAGGATCTTGGAGGTCATCTAGTCCACACACACGCCTCACGCAGGATCAACAATGCAGGATGCAACTACAACTTCCCAAACAGGTGCCGTCCTGCCTCTGCTTACCTCCAGCAAAGGAAAGGCACTCTCAAGCAGCTCCTACCAATAGGAAATTTTATCTCCTATCATTTCAGAGCCATGCCTCTCCCGAAATGAACCTGTCCATACACTACGTTCAGTATCTAAGGCCCTCCTCTGGGTACCTCCTCTGAGGGAGGCTTGGAAGGCGGCAACAAGGGAAAAGGCCTTCCTGGTGGTGGCCCCCAATTTATGGAATGATCTCCCCGAGGCCCGCCTGGCGCCAATGTTGCTATCTTTTCAGCATCAAGTTAAGACCGTTCTTTTCTCTCAGGCATTTGGCAGCATATGATGAGTGTTTTATAACCTGTCCTAGATTTGTCTTATGGTTATGGCTGATAGCTCATAGGGTGACCATATGGAAAGGAGGACAGGGCTCCTGTATCTTTAACAGTTGCATAGAAAAGGGAATTTCAGCAGGTGTCATTTGTATATATATGGAGAACCTGGTGAAATTCCCTCTTTGTCACAACAGTTAAAGCTGCAGGAGCTATACTAGAGTGACCAGATTTAAAAGAGGGCAGGGCACCTGCAGCTTTAACTGTTGTGATGAAAATGGAATTTCACCAGGTTCTCCATATATACAAATGACATCTGCTGAAATTCCCTTTTCTATGCAACTGTTAAAAATACAGGAGCCCTGTCCTCCTTTCTATATGGTCATCTATCTATCTATCTATCTATCTATCTATCTATCTATCTAGTCTCTGTGAATACTGTCTGTTTGTGTGTCTTTATGTAAACAGTTCTTAAGCTTTGTATACTGTGTTTTAGTGATTTTTAATCTTTGCAAACCATCCAGAGAGCTTCTGCTATGGGACAGAATAATAATAATAATAATAAAAACAACAGACTGCAATTGCCGAAAACTGAAAAACCATGACTGTGTACACTACGGGTAATGAGGTCTGTCTTATGTTCCCCTTCAACTCTCTGGGGAACAAACACACACAGAAAGAGATTTATCTGCCTCTAGCTTAGGAGATAGGAAAGCAACGCCCCTGCAGTGCTAAGATTGCCTCCTTCCTACCTGCACCATGTAAGCTATTGATCAGTTAATATCTGATCAATGTGTGGTAAAGAAGATCCAGAGAAATCGTCTTTATCACACAGTGGTTGGCATAAGAAGGATCCCTGCTTCTTGGACCAGAGAGGGAGGGAGTCTTGAGAAGAGGCAGTGTGGTGTGGTGGCTAAGGTGTTGGACTGCGGAGTCGGGAGATCCGGGTTCTAGTCCCCACTTGGTCATGGAAACCCACTGGGTGACTTTGGGCCAGTCACAGTCTCTCAGCCCAACCCACTTCACAGGGTTGTTGTTGTGAGGATAACATGGAAAGGAGGAGGATTATGTACGCCGCCTTGGGTTCCTTGGAGGAAAAAAAGGAGGGATACAAATGTAATAAATAAACAGATAAATTTTAAAAAGGCAGAGGGTGGGAGTAGAAAAACAGCAGTGGAAAGAAACTGGAAGAAACCAGCGCAAGCTAAAAAGGAGCTGTTGCCATTGCTTTCACTTTGCCCGTTGGCATTTATTTATTAATTAATTATTTCATGTGTTATGTTTTCATACTGCCCAATAGCAGAGGCTCTCTGGGCAGTTCACAATTAAAGCCCCAAAATACAACACAGCAAAACATAATGCAAAGCTTTATAAGTTTAAAAGGGCCACGTAAAAGCAAAATAAAACCCAGCAGCAGTTACAGCCCAGGGTAAGCCTGTGTGAAAAGCCGTGTTTTCAGGAGGCGTTTAACAGATGTTACTTTTTCTGCCTCCCGAATTATATGAAGGAGGGTTTTCCGGAGAATTGTGGTATTGTGCTTCCACCTTGCTGACGTTGGTTTTGCCCTTGGAAGTTCGCAACCCCCTACCCCCCACTATTCCTCTTGTTTTAACATTTCCTGCCATTTACGGGTCCCACGCTCCCTCAACGTGTAATCTCACACACAGCTCAATTGCTCTGTGGCCAAGAGAATGACTGAGAAACTCACCCGTCTCTCCAAGGCTATTTTTCCAGGGTAAACAAAATAGCAACTTGTAAAGATTACTGATGAACTCTGTCTTCCTCTGGAGACAGTGTATTATCTCTTGGAGCCAGCCTGATTACCCTCAGCACCTCTCCCTTTACATCCCCTCCCCAGCCAGAATTCCAAGGCCAGCACAGCAGAGCCCTCCGCTACCTTCTTCGTGCCTGCCGAACACATGGGAAATATCCTCGATTGGAACTGTTCATTTATTTCTTCAAAGCAATTTTATCCTGCCTTTCCCTTCAGCCAAAAAGGTTCCGAAAGATAAGAAACGAGACAGTCCCTGCTCGTAAGTAAGCTTGCAATCTAAAAGATACGACATGAAAGAAAGGAGGGAGGAGGAAAGAAACCCACATTCAGGCACTAGATTTCTAGTTGCAAAACTCTTGATGAAGACTAGGGCCTAATCTACACCAAGCAGGATATTGCACTATGAAAGTGGTATATAAAAGGCAGGAGCCACACTACTGCTTTATATTATTATTTATTTATTTATTTATTTATTTATTTATTTATTTATTTATTTATATAGCACCATCGATGTACATGGTGCTGCACAGACCACACAGTAAATAGCAAGACCCTGCCGCATAGGCTTACAATCTAATAAGTTGTAGTAAACAATAAGGAGGGAAAGAGAATGCAAACAGGCACGGGGAAGTGTAAACAGGCACCGGGTAGGGTGAAGCTAACAGTATAGAGTCAGAACAAACTCAAAGTTTAAAAGCTATAGGGAAAAGAAAAGTTTTTAGCTGAGTTTTAAAAGCTGTGATTGAGTTGGTAGTTCTCAAGTGTTCTGGAAGAGTGTTCCAGGCATGAGGGGCAGCAGAGGAAAAAGGACAAAGCCGAGTAAGGGAAGTGGAGGTCCTTGGGCAGGCGAGAAGCATGGCATCAGAGGAGCGAAGAGCACGAGCGGGGCAATAGTGTGAGATGAGAGAGGAGAGATAGGCAGGAGCTAGACCGTGAAAAGCTTTGAAGGTCAACAGGAGAAGTTTATATTGGATTCTGGAGTGAATTGGAAGCCAATGAAGAGATTTCAGAAGCGGAGTGACATGGTCAGAGCGGCGGGCCAGGAAGATGATCTTAGCGGCAGAGTGGTGGACAGAGACCAGCGGACTGATGTGAGATGAGGGGAGGCCAGAGAGAAGGAGGTTGCAGTAGTCCAACCGAGAGATATACTGCTTTCATACCGTTTTCATAGTGCTATATCCTCCTTGGTGTAGCTCCTGCTTTTTATATACCTCTTTCATACCACTTTCATTGTGAAATAACATGCTTAGTGTAGATTAGGCCTAGGGCTCTGAAAGCTGCTGTGGAAGGCTGCCGGAGTCTAACCTGAGGAGGGTTTCTATGCCTTTCACATCTGTATGGCTTCTGACTTAAGGCACACCTACTGCAAACAATCAGAAGTGCAGGCCTTATAGCACGACTATTGTTTGTCCATCTCATCTAGTATTGCCTACTCTGTTTGGCAGCAGCACCACAGGTTCTCAGGAAGAGAGGTCTGTCCCATCATCCACTGTGTAAACCTTTCATCTGGTGAGGCCAAGGATTGGAAGCATGTGCTCTACCACTGAGCTATAGGTATTCCCTCTGCTCCAGGAGTTGGGCGTTCTTATCGCTTCCTGCAATGGGATCTTGCCCACATTCTAGAGGAGACACCCCCATCCCAACGAAAGTTTCCCCTCTCTTTTGACAGCATCGTCTGTGCAATTAAATTTTGCTTTGGAGGATTGGATGGATGAGTGTTGTTCATGCTCAGGTTCTTCCTGGTCACTGTTTTTTTGTGGGTGGGTGGGTGGTGATGGAAGGAATTTTAGCTCTGCCATTATTTCTCATGTTGATGGTAGCAATAATCTCTTGGCTTGGTCTTCCCTACATGCTCCCATTATGATGGTGTTATTCCTATTTTTGTGAACTGCCCAGGGAGCTTTGGCTATTGGGCGGTATAAAAATGCAATAAATAAATAAATTAGTCCTATTCTCTTTGTGTCGTTCTAAAATTAGTGCTGCTCACCGCAGGAAGATTTGACAAATATAGGGTTAATTAACATAAAAATTGACAGAGAGAATAGTAATATATGCTAACCATCTCCACTGACTCCATCAAGTTCCTCTAGTTCCCTTACATATACCAATTCGAGCTCCCTCCAAAAACCTGGATGCTCTGAGTAGCTGTGAATTTTCATAAATCTATCTTTTCTACATGAGGCATTTATCATGTGCTTGTCATTCCTTACCCATTGTTGTTTATGGGTTCTTTAGACGACGGTGTGATCCTGCGTTTTCGCTTTTGTTTTTTAAGAGCACTTTCACAGGGTTTCTTTTTAGCCTGGGGAAAATGGAATTTTATTTGTAAAAGCGAAGGAAAACATATTTTCCTATTTGTGTAACTGTACAATCCTACAACAGAACAGCGCCACTTAGTGGTTATGTAGTGGAAAAGCGAGAAAGGAAATGCTCGTTGTGTAGAATTCGGATCTCAATTCTACAACGAAACTGAAAGTAGATAAAGTGGATTAACAGCCAGGTGTAGAAAAGCATCATATTAACCCCCTGTGCAGTGCAATCCTATGCACATCTACTCAGAAGTAAGTCACACTGAGTTCAATGGGAGTTAGTCCCGGGTAAATGTGCGCAGGGCTGAAACTGCAATGTCCAGAACACATTTACCCTAGCAATTAACAGGGTTTTTCAATTAGTCTATAGAACTCTTCACACATTATTATTATTATTATTATTATTATTATTATTATTAGTATCCCGCCTTTTGCCCAATGTTCATTGTGATGAACGCATGTAGAAGGCGGTACAGGATCATGCCCGCTGACCTTGCTCCTGCCTCCTATACTCATTCTGCATAAGGTGAGTTTTAGAAAGCTGGAAACCCTTGGAAATATAAAGCTAGAAGGAAAATGAAAGTAATAACAGAAAGTGGTGATACACTAAATCTGTTCAGAGCCGTCCAAAGTCACTCTCTCTGACCTTTTCAGTGAGTTTTTGATTTCCTGCTCCAAATTGAATTTAGCTGTGGATTTGCAAGTGCAACTAAGGGCCTTGCTAGACCCTGCTGGATAAGCCGGCAGGGAGGCGGGGCGACGGCGCGTTAACTTTAGCGCGCGCCACCCCGCCTCCTAGACGGCCGACGCGCAGGGACGATGGAAGCCCTGCAGCGTTGGCCATTTTTTTTGTTTTGTTAAAGGGGCCACGTGCGCCCCAAAGACTGCGGACAAAGTAAGGTTTTTTTAAAAAAATTAAGCCCCCCGCCCCCTCTTTCCCCGCCCTCCCTCCCCCTCTCCCGTGTTGCCCTGTGCCAGCCCTCCCTCCCCTCTCCCGTGTCGCCTTGTGCCAGCCCTCCCTCCCCCTCATCGCCCTGTGCCAGCCCTCCCTCCCCTCTCCCGTGTCGCCTTGTGCCAGCCCTCCCTCCCCCTCGTCGCCCTGTGCCAGCCCTCCCTCCCCCTCGTCGCCTTGTGCCAGCCCTCCCTCCCCCTCATCGCCTTGTGCCAGCCCTCCCTCCCCCTCATCGCCCTGTGCCAGCCCTCCCTCCCACTCTCCCGTGTCGCCCCCCAGGATCCCCCCCCACGGAAGCCACGGAAGTTGCTAGACGTTCTGCAGCCCCGGCCTCAGGCCGGAGCTGCGGAAAAGGCGCGCCATAAGCGACCGCTTATGGCGCGTTAAGGGAGGCTTTAGTGCGGCCTGAGGCCGGATTCCCTTGTGCGTCATGTGGACGCACAGCAGGGAAACCGGCCCTCAAAGCGCGCTAAGGCCTCGTCTAGCAAGGCCCAGAGTAGAAGCTGCTAAGCTAAGTAGAATGCTGACTTTGATATTATTGGTGTAATATCATAGCAGGTGTGCAGAAATGACAGCTTGCATAGTGGGGGGGTCGG
The DNA here is from genome assembly GCF_023053635.1 of Elgaria multicarinata webbii. NCBI lineage: Eukaryota > Metazoa > Chordata > Lepidosauria > Squamata > Anguidae > Elgaria > Elgaria multicarinata. Next base: position 116,215,848 of record NC_086175.1, read on the forward strand.
GCCCTCCCCTTCACTCCTGAAGAGTCGTCTAGGAGAGGAGGGGTAGTGAGGAGGCCCTGATCCATGCCATGCAGACTGTCAACTTGGATGATCATCTCATACATTATTGGGTCATAACAGCTCCCAGAGGGACAAAACAGTCAGTACGTTAACTTAAATTTGAGTCTAGCATCTATGTGTTTTCTTCATATTGATTCTAGAGGAGGTGCAGCGCGCCCAGGCTAGATCTTAAGAGCCCCAACCCCCCATGCATAAACCCAGTTTGAATTAGGCCTCCTGAAGCTACTCTAGAGTAAAAATGGGGGGAAAGATGTAGCTGCTAGACATATTTAAAACGTTGGGCCAGTTTGCATGATGCAACATCTCTTCAAGGGTTAAGTTACCCATAAGGAGCTGGGGTGGATTCCTGGCATCATTATGAATATGCAAACCGCAGACGGAGCTTGTCAGGGCTTGTCATGTCATCTGAACCCAGTTAGCAGGGGTTACTAGAGGGTTAAACAACCCTTGAATAACCCTAAAACAGACCATGGATTATGCAAGGGTTGTTTAACTGTCACATAACTCCCAACATCCCGGTTCACATGACACGCCCAGCCCTAGCAACCCCTGACCTGGGCTTGCAGATTGCTAATAATGGACAGCATGTAGCACAGGGCCCGAAAGGTTAATTAAGCTAGGGTGACCATATGGAAAGGAGGACAGGGCTCCTGTATCTTTCACAGTTGTATTGAAAAAGGAATTTCAGCAGGTGTCATTTGTATAGATGGAGGACCTGGTGAAATTCCCTCTTCATCACAACAGTTAAAGCTGCAGGTGCCCTGCCCTCTTTTAAATCTGGTCACTCTAGTATAGCTCCTACACCTTTAACTGTTGTGATGAAGAGGGAATTGCACCAGGTTCTCCATATATACAAATGACACCTGCTGAAATTCCCTTTTCTATGCAACTGTTAAAGATACAGGAGCCCTGTCCTCCTTTTTATATGGTCACCCTAATTAAGCTGTGGTGGGTTGTCGTTTCATCCGTACTGGTTCAATACCTGTTTGGGCCTGAAACTAAACTAAATATGAATAAATTGTTTGTGAACTGGATGGCATTTGTGGTTTTAAATTCCAGAGGGAGAACCCTGGATGATTCTTTGCAATTTCTTCATTTTTTCCATAGATGTGGCATGGTGTTTTTAAAGTGTTCTGTCCCTCGGTCTACTTTACCATGAATCCAGTGTAAAACTATATTCCAGTTGTGTCTCTTCCAATTCACCTGCCAATTGTTGAAGGAGCGTATGCAATAGAGTTATTCACACAAGAAGAGCCTAAATGCTGCAAGTCCCTTCAGCTTCCAAAACTCTTGTAAACTTGAGATTTACAATGCTCCACTTTTAAGGAGCAGATCCAGCCAAAGTTAAGGGTCAAATTACATGTTGACCCTGTTCACATGACACACTAAGCCATGGAGGTTAAATATTTTGAACTAAACATTATAGCATGACATGTGAACCTTTCCTAACCATGGCAGCTACATACCCATGGTTTAAACATGCTCTCTAACCATTTGCTGCAAAAGTGTTAGCAGCCTAACCATGGCTTAGCATGTTGTCTGAACATTCCCATTATGTTAATTGCATAGGATGTGGCTGCGGCATCTCATTTTACGCTCTAGAGTAAATGCATGCAAACCTGATTTGGATCACTACCATCACACATTTGGAGGGGTGACCTCTAGGGTGACCATATGACTGGATTTGACCAGATTTGTCTGGGTTTGGGGTGACAAATCTGGGAGGGGGAGGGGAAATCTGGATTTTTCCAATCTTCCCCAGCCAAAGAGCAGCTTTAATGGGAATTAACAAAAATGCTTATAACTCCGTCATTTTTAAAGATAAAGACATGAAAATTGGTACAATGGTAGCTCTTAGGTAGGGCTTTAGTCATACCAAATTTGAAACAGATCCATTCATCCATTAAATTTTTAGGAATTTTTTTAAAATTGAGGTTTTAAAATTATTATTTTTAAAATTGTCATTTTTAAAGATAAAGAGATGAAACTGCACCATGATAGCTTTTAGGTAGAGCTTTAGCCACACCAAATTTGAAACAGATACGTTCATCCATTGAATTTTTAGGAATTTTTTTAAAATTGAGTTTTTAAAATTATTATTTTTAAAACCGTCATTTTTAAAGATAAAGAGCTGAAAGTTGGCACCATGATAGCTTTTAGGTAGAGCTTTAGCCATACCAAATTCGAAACAGATCTGTTCATCCATTGATTTTTAGATTTTTTTAAAAAAATTGAGGATTTAAAATTATTATTGTTAAAAAATGTTACTTTAAAGATAAAGAGATGAAACTTGGCACCATGATTGCTCTTAACAAGGACTTTAGCTATGCCAAGTTCGAAACAGATCTGTTCATCCATTTTTAGGTTTTTTTAAAAAGTTTGAGGTTTTAAAATTATTATTTTTTAAAAATGACATTTTTAAAGATAAAGAGCTGAAAGTTGGCATCATAATAGCTCTTAAGGAGAGATTTAGCCATGCCAAGTTTGAATCAGATCTGTTAATCTATTTTTTTAAGGATTTTTTTAAAAGTTCAAAGTTTTAAAATTATTGTTTTTTAAAAACTTCTGGAGCCATATCCTTCAAACTCAGGTTGTCAAACCTCCTCTTTGGAGTGTTGTACACTGAGCAGTTTCAGCCCTTGGCATTAACGGGATTTCCAGTCTTTAGGTAAGAAGTCCTGGGCAAGCAGGGCACCTTTCCTGTTGCAGATTTGGAGCTCAGCAGAGGCAAGGCTTCCACAAATCAAAATGTGGGAAAGGAGAGGTCAGTCAAAGCCGCCCACAGGGCAAAACAGAATGGGCCAGAGGCTTTTTTCTCAAATTTCCACATCATGGGTGATGAAGGGTTATCTTTAGATAAAAACTCTCATGACCAACAGTAAGGTGCCAGTCGAGAGAGAGGCTCTCTTTGTGAATGCCCTGTTGCTGCGAATGTTGGAAACTGGCATATCATTGCTTTGGTTCACGACCACTTCCCTTCTGCTTCACTTTGTACACTTGTGAGCGAGGCTCTGACTGCACTGCTGGGATGCAATGCAGAACATTTGAAGTGCAAACCAGAGAAATTTGTGATTTGTGGCTTTGGCTGGCTGGCATACCTCTTAGAGACAGAGTTAGACTGAAGACACAACTCAGAGATGGCTATAGCTGAGCCCTGAGAGGCTGCTGTACCACACAGAGCCTTTTAAGAGTGTCTCAGAGTCCAGTTTTGGTGCAGGCAGAGGTGGCTGGCAGTGGAGGTTTTTTAAAAAACAAGAGTCACCGGATGCAACCAAGCTATAAGCTGTTGCCCTATCCCCAGCCACAGGGTAGAAGTGCACAGCCTGGCTGGACCGTTGGGAGACTCTGGCAGAGAGAGAGGGGGGTGGGGGATTATTTGAGGCTGGAAATGTTAGCATGCTGGCATAAGGCAGAGGGAGGCTGAAGGCAACTCAGATGCACCTGTAGCTTGGCCCTGAGGCTGGCTTGCCACGCAGAGTGTTTTAAGAGTGCATCAAAGTTGTGCAGGAGGAGAGGAGGTGGAGGCAGCTGGTGGCAGAGGTTTTTAAAGTATTGGGAAAAAGGCGGGATATAATGATGATGATGTAAGAGTCACCAGACATGACCAATCAATAACCTGCAATAAGCAATATCCCAAGCCACAAGTGTGCAGCCTAGCTGGACCATTGGGAGACTTTGGGAGAGAGAGAGAGAGAGAGAGAGAGAGAGATTGTTTGAGGCTGGAGGCTTTGGTTTGTCTGCAATGACTTAGAGTGAGAGACAACAGAGGCTGCACAGACAACCCAGAGACATCTATTGTAACTTAGCCCCACGGCGCTGGCATGAAACGCAGGTCATTAGGAAGAGGGTCTCAGAGTCGCATGTTTGTGCAGGAAGTAGACAGGAGTTCAAAATCTGGATGTGCGAAGTGGTGCCAACACACAACCCTTGAGAAGCTAATGTATAGAAGTGAGAAGTGTGAATGGGCAAAGTAGTGTTCGCTGCCACAACGCCCACCCTAATGTTAGAGTAGAGAAACTTGTGACAATTATACACAAGCTTTTTTTAAAAAAATATAAATTTAAAAAAGCCAGCCATTTGGCCGCCAGTAGCAAACCCTGTTAACAACAACAGCAGCTTGCAATGAGTGACGATACAGTCAGAAAAGGTATTTGAGGGAAGGGGAGAATGTAACACATAGAGTATAGCAAAAGCTTCAAAGTACAGCAAAACCTACAAAAGTAGGAGTGAGTGAAGTTAATTTCAGATACATTGAATCTCTCACTTGTTCTTTATTTCAGTGATTTTAACATTAAGATGTTATGTAGAACAGATTTGTCTTAAATGTGTGCTGTAAAATCAGACATGTGACCAAGGCTATGTTCGGGTGGGCACGCCCCCTTGGTGCTGGACACGCCCCCTTGGGGGCCAACCATGTTGTCCTCCTTTTTGGTTTCCAAAATATGGTCACCCTAGTGACCTCACTCCACCATTTGCTTCCCAAATCCACCCCTTCCAGGAAGTTTAAAAAGACAAAAATATATGCCTCCATTAATCCCATTTGGCTTAATCCTCCTTGTCCGTTGTATGGGCGTTCCAGTCCAAATCAATGCTGCACACATTTACTTTAGTATTAAAAAGTTAAGCCTCAGCTACACAATGCATAATAAATATAGAGTCAAATATAGTTTGACCCCACATGTTTTGAGGACGAATGGATTCCAAATAGGGAGTTAAGCACGTGCTGAGCACTTTCTTAATTTTGGCTGAATCATATCCTGACTTTGCAGCTGCTCAGTACAATGATGAACGTGGCAAAAACAACAGCAAAAAGCTGGAAAAGGTGATAGAGAACTGGATTCCGTCTCAGCATACTCCAGGGCAGGATCTACACTACTGCTTTAAAATGGTTTATAACAGTAGTGACAACTGCTGGGGCCCAGGACACACTCCAGATACAGTTTACGACCCTATTTAAAATGTCATATCCTGCTTGGTGTAGATCTGGCCCTGCAGTCAGGATGTATATTCTGGGTCCTCATTACGTGTGTTATATATACATTTGTTGCCTGGCACTTGTTCCCAATGCATGTTCTCTTAGCAGGATTTATTGCATTCGTGTTTACTCCTGATGGGTTTTGTTGCTGCTGCTGTTTAGAGAGGATATTTTGATGTTGGGGACAGCGCAATCTCCCCATTTGGATCCCTCCTACTTCTCCCCTCATAAGCATACAAGAAGAGCCATGCTGGATCAGACCCAAGACTTATCTAGTCCAGCGTTTGATTCCCTCAGTGGCCAACCAGACGCATATGAGTGTAATGGCCCCGAGACAGGGTTAAGAACAGAAGAAAAGCTCTGCTGGATCAGAGAAAGGGTCCATCTAATCTGGCATTCTGTTCACGCAGTGGCCAACAAGCTGCCCGTGGGAAACCCACAAGTAGAACATGAACTATAATAGCGCCCTTCTGCCCATGTTCCCCAGCAACTGGTGTGCATAATGTCTCTGATACTGGAAGTAGCACATAGCCATCAGGACTAGAAGCCCTGGGCCTAATCTAAACCAAGCGGGCTATTTCACTATGAAAGCAGCATGAAAGCGGTATATAAAAGGCAGGAGCCACACTACTGGTTCATAGCGGTAGTGAAGTGCACTGACTACTGTTGGGGCCCATTGACACATACCGCATACTTCTTTCATAGTGCGATATCCTGCTTGGTATAGATTAGGCCATTGATAGCCTGCTCCTCCAGGAATTTGTCCAATCCTCTTTTAAAGCCATCCAAATTGGTGGCCATAACTACATCTTTTGTAAACCGCCCAGAGAGCTTCGCCTATGGGGCGGTATATAAAATAAATAAATAAATAAATAAATAAATAAATAAATAAATAAATCTTGTGGAAACAAATTCCATAGTTTGACTATGCGTTGTGTGAAGAAGTTTGTCCTTTTATCTGTCCTGATTCTCCCACCAATCACCTTCATGGGATGACCCCGGATTCTAATATTACGAGAGAAGGAGAAAAATGTCTCCCTATCTACTTTCTTCACACCATTGTGGTTGTTGTGGGGTGTGACGTTACCTGCTCAACCTATCTGCACTCTACCCACTAGGCTCTGTTCTCCAGGCAGCACACATTTCCAGAGCCAGGAAATCTCACAACAGAAATCTCCATTGTTATATACATGAGAGAAGTCTAACTCCTAAGGAGTTGCACACCAGACTGCCTTCTAAATCAGCTTTATTTATCTGATGATGTAGCTTTCTGCCTACATAAGCTCATGCCATAATAAATTAGCAAACTTCTAAGGAGCCACAACACACTTGTCTTTTCGCAGCTCCTGACGAACATGGTGACTATTCCGGAATGTATCGACCGGATTTATCATGGGGCCTTTGTTCGTTTTGATAAAATGTTCACGTGCCTCCCGAGTTTATACCAACTGTAGTTGCATTTATTTCCATCTGCAAACAAGCATTTAATGAAATTAATCCAGCTATGGGAGTTGTGCGATGACAAAAAAGCCATTTCCTGCTCGCCTTCCAATTGCTATTTAGTTTACACAATGAATTACATGTGCCCAGACTTTCCAGAATAATTCTCTAAGCCAACAAAAGGCACAGTAGGCTTTTGCCATGTGTATCCAACGTATTTGCAGAATGCAACCAGAGATAATGCAGAGACTCGGCAAAGAGAAATACCCCTTGATCTCCTGAATACAAAGGCTTTGAGGGTACATCTTCAAAGGAAGCAAAGAAGTATGAAAAGAGAGGTAGAAACTTCAGAGGAAAAGTTAGTTTGAAAATGAATTGGGGATAGATTAGGTATGGCAGCCAAATGGCCTTATATTTCAGTTTTAAAAACAGAATTTTAGAAGGAAATGAATATACAGGGTGGTCACGCATAATAGCCAAAATAGAAGATGTCTTTATTTAGTTATTACATTTCTATGGTGCCCAATAGACAAAGCTCTCTGGGCAGTTCACAACAGTTAAAACCATAAAATGCAACAACATGCTAAAAGATAATATAAAACTTCTAAACGTTTAACCCCAAAGTAAAAGCCGGCAGATCTAAAAACACAACACATTTAAAAACAACAAAAACCGAAAGGATAAAATGCCTGATGTTGAAAAGACCACGATATATGCACTAGGTGAACATCTCCAGAGAGCATTCCACAAGATTAAAAGGGACTATTTTTCACTCAAAAGAGGACACCGAACTGCACATTTATAAATAATTATTGTAATTTACATAGTAATACAGTACATCTCACTATAGTGCAGAAGACTGTGACCAGGAGCCCTGTGTGCTTCGCTCAGTCTGCTGTTCAGTTGTTAACTGTTGAAGAGCAACCATTCTTATGGTACTTCATCTTTCAACTGGGACTGGACAGCCCAGCCCTATAAACAGAGGACACTTTCCAATAGGAGACTATCTTCTTCTGGAAAAGTGGACACATAGACCTGGCTTGCACGATCACCACAGCCCACCACTGCTAATTTAAGCTATGATGAGCTGTGGTGCCTGCCTGGGCTCAGCTTGTTTAGGGTGACCATATGGAAACTCCTGTAACTTTAACAGTTGCATAGAAAAAGCAATTTCAGCAGGCGTCATATATGGAGAACCTGGTGAAATTCCCTCTTCATCACAGAAATTAAAGCTGCAGGAGCCCTGCCCTCTTTTGTATCTGGTCATTTTGTATCTGTATTTGGGATGTCCTGCATGTGCAACCGAAACTGCACTACAAAACACCCACTAGAGGGTGCTGTCCCATTCAAGTTTTCAAGGGGTAGTTTTCAATTACAGACTACATGGTTGCCCCTCTTCTCCCATGTAATTCAGCTCATTACAATTGTTCAAGAGAAGCAGGAAGCAAACTGCCGGTAAGCAAATGTGACTTCCTTTTAATCTAAAGAAGTCCCCAAATGTAGGGTGACCATATGAAAAGGAGGACAGGGCTCCTGTATCTTTAACTGTTGCATAAAAAAGGGGATTTCAGCAGGTGTCATTTGTTGTTTTATACTTTGAATGTTTTTAATTTTTGTGAACCGCCCAGAGAGCTCCGGCTATTGGGCGGTATAGAAATTTAATAAATAAATAAAAAATATATGGAGAACCTGGTGAAATTCCCTCTTCATCACAAAGTTGCAAGAGCTATACTAGAGTGACCAGATTTAAAAGAGGGCAGAGCACCTGCAGCTTTAACTGTTGTGATGAAGAGGGAATTTCACCAAGTTCTCCATATATACAAATGACACCTGCAGAAATTCCCTTTTCAATTCAACTGTTAAAGATACAGGAGCCCTGTCCTCCTTTTCATATGGTCACCCTACCCAAATGGGGTTCTTATACTCTAGTATGTTGCAGTTTTTGGCATGCCCAAACAGCAGGCAAACAAAATACCTCTGGGCTAAGGACTTTTACATTCCTGTTAGCTGTTCCCTTAAAAATAAATAAAAATGACCATACCTGTCCAGCAAAGGGCACAAGGAAAAGTTGTAAAAACTGTTTTATATTTACTTTTGGAGAGAAATCCTGGACTTCATGGTGCACGTTCTTTATCCAAGCCATATTTTCCCTTTTGCCTTTTTGCTACATAAATGGGTCTGTAAAAAGTGGAGCAAAAAGATCCTTGGATGGAAGTCAATGGAATTTTGCTATTAAGAAGAAATGTCACATCTTCATTTTCTCCCTAGCAACCTTTGTGCTTAGATGTTGTCTTCTTGCTCATGTTGCGGCTTGGCTCTGGTTTTGTTTTTCATGGCCATGTTGCCTTCTGCTTAGTAAAATGCTTGCAGCTTCCCATGAAATCGAAGCTATTTCCTTTTAAAATAGACACTGAAATATAAGATTGCTGCAGTGGAAGTGAATGAAAACTGACATGTCGATTAATTCCTTTTGAGGCAGCCAAGCATTTGCTCATTCCCTGGAAATGGCCACGGACAGACTGTTCATCAACTTGTAAGGAGGCAACAGTGTCTTACAGTGGAGTAACATATTACCTTTGATTTTGAGATGAGATGGTTGTGTGGATTAGGGTTTCATGAAGCTTTGGCTCGGTTCGGAGAAGCGATAACGGAGCGGCCTGATTTGCCCCCGACAAAGGCGGAGATGGATTGGGTCGGGGGGGGGCCTGCGGATCGAGGCGAAGCGGTTTGCTCGATCCGGAGCACCAGACGCAGGTAAGTGGGGGAGGGGGACTCACCTGGCACCGCCAGCACCACCGCAGGCCATGCGGCGATGGCAATGGAGCCAGGTAAGAGGGCAGGGAGGAGGGGGGCTTACCTGTGTCCATCATCAATTGAGGCCCTGGCTTCAAGCCAGAAGAGGCTCACTTCCCACTGAGTGTGTAGGATTTGGCCTTGAGGAAATAGACTCTGGAGAGGGCTGACTCCCAGCTGGGGAATTGCCCATGAGAGCTTCCTCCCCCACTGGTACAGGCTGGCTGGTGTCTGGCGCTGCATCTTCTAGTTCTGATTCTGATTGATTACCTGAAACATCTTCTCCCAAAACAGGGGCAGTAGGGTTAGACATGACAACTACGAGACATTTTTCTAAGGTTTTTTGTGCGTCTATGTGCAAGCTGTGGTGTAATGGCTCACCATATGCCCATGTTTGTGTATAATTGTCATGACGGCATAGGACAAATAGGACTATGTTAAATAACATATTGTTACACTCCTGCACTCCAGTCCTGAGAAGGGTGAACTTATAGGGACTTCAGTGCTTACACAGACTCCAGTATCCTAGAAAAGAGGGCACTAGGTACTTGTGGTGTTTCTTTAATGAAGGTTTATTTACTCTGGGTTTAAATTCAAGGCCTACAACAAGAACAACCCAACACAAAGTCAACCCTGCTTCCTCTCCGCTGCCCAGCACATCTTGCCCTATAAGACAAAACACACTCTCCTCTTGTTCCAGGTTCAGCCTTCGCTCATATTCATTTCCTCCTACCCTCTCAGGCTTTGTAGAACAAAAGGGTTACCCATTTAGAAATTAATTACAGTGTGTGTGTGTGTGTGTGTGCATGCGTGCGCGCACGCAGGGTGGTGTGTGAAGGAATCCTCAATCTCTTTTACTCAGACACACTGAGTTGTAAGGCGTCCCTGGAGGTCATATAGACTGTCCCCCCCAAAAAAACATAACAATATGAGTGTCTTCTCAGACCTCCTCACAGGATCCCCAGGAGTGGTAGCTCGAGGTCTGATGAGGAGGTCAGTGTGGTGGTAGGGAGCCTCTTTCAGCCAAAGGCCAAATTCCATTTTGTTAAACTCTTGGGGGGGAGGGGGGCGGTCAAAGCAAAAAGGCCAAGGCCAAAGGGGCAGGGACAAAAATACAAAAAGTACCAGCATGTTTTACTTTTACTGCCAGTAACTAACCCTTCACAGGGGCATTTCAACCTTTTCCAAAGGTGGGGAAATTGCACAAAAGTAGGGTGACCAACTGTCAGGATTTCCCCGGATTTGTCCTGGTTTTTGTTCTTTCCATGGTGTCAGGGGGGATTTTCTATAATTTTCAATAATGGCCTGGAATGACACACCTTCCCCTTTAAGGCTGCCATTAGCATGGCAGGAGGGAGTGACATGCTTTCTTGAGGCACATCATTCCCCCACCCCGAGCTCCAATTGAGGTCTTAAAGGGGAAAGTGGGTCATTCATGGACATTATAGAAAAGGCCCCAATTGGAGTGGATGGTGGTGGTGCAGAATGAAATCCTTTCCCCTCCTCCACTCCAATCGGGTTCTTTAAAGTGGCGGGGGAATAACGTACTTTCTGCAGGACTCAGAAAGCTGCTTCTCCACACACACACTAGGTGTCCTCTTTTTTGGTTTCCCAAATATGGTCACCCTACACAAAAGGCAGGAAACCACCCAAAAATTGGTGGGGGGGGGGGGGGCTAGGCGAAGGGAGCATGGCCATATGACGAGAGCCAGAGATTGGCACTCTTGAAAGGCCAGATTTAGCCCTAAGGTCCTGAAATTCCCCAGACCTAAGCAAATGGGCCCCTTCCTGTTTTGGTGCATTCTCCATGATGTACCTGTGATATAGTCTCACTCTGGGGCATTGTGGGTATTTTTAAATGGTGGTTCAATGCGACTTGATGTGTGTGTGTGTGTGTGTGTGTGTGTGGTGGGGGCAGATATCAGCATAGCAGTGGGCCCTGGCAACTGGCCAAGGATGCTGTAGGTTAACACCAGGCCTCCTTCCAGGTTTGGCTTCTGGCCTATTGTGACTTAAGTCCGTGATCTCCTTCCCCCGTCCGCGATCTCCTTCCCCCCATCCGCAATCTCCTTCCCCGATCTCCTTCCCGCCGTCCGCAATCTCCTTCCCCCGTCCGCGATCTCCTTCCCCCGTCCGCGATCTCCTTCCCCCCGTCCACGATCTCCTTCCTCCGTCCGCGATCTCCTTCCCCCCGTCTGCAATCTTCTTCCCCGATCTCCTTCCCCCATCCCCGATCTCCTTCCCCCCGTCCACGATCTCCTTCCCCCCGTCGGCGATCTCCTTCCGCCCGTCCGCGATCTCCTTCCGCCCGTCGGCGATCTCCTTCCGCCCGTCGGCGATCCGTCCGTGATCTCCTTCCACCCGTTTGCGATCTCCTTCCCCCCGTTTGCGATCTCCTTCCCCCCGTTTGCGATCTCCTTCCCCCCGTCCGCGATCTCCTTCCCCCCGTCCGCGATCTCCTTCCCCCCGTCCGCGATCTCCTTCCCCCCGTCCACGATCTCCTTCCTCCGTCCGCGATCTCCTTCCCCCCGTCTGCGATCTCCTTCCCCGATCTCCTTCCCCCATCCCCGATCTCCTTCCCCCCGTCCACGATCTCCTTCCCCCCGTCGGCGATCTCCTTCCGCCCGTCCGCGATCTCCTTCCGCCCGTCGGCGATCTCCTTCCGCCCGTCGGCGATCTCCTTCCGCCCGTCGGCGATCTCCTTCCGCCCGTCCGCGATCTCCTTCCCCCCGTCCGTGATCTCCTTCCCCCGTCCGCGATCTCCTTCCCCCGTCCGCGATCTCCTTCCCCCCGTCCGCGATCTCCTTCCCCCCGTCCGTGATCTCCTTCCACCCATCCGCAATCTCCTTCCCTGGCCCCGATGGGCGCAGTGCTCCTGGGGAGCACTGCGCCCTGTCTGCGGCTCCCAGCTCCTTGCAAGTAATCATAAGGATCCAGGAAAACCGCTTGCTAGAGGGGCCACACACTCATGGCCCGAGACCGTGAGAAAAACCATGCTACAAGTGGTGCCCGTTATCCCGGGGCAAGGGAGGGTTGATCCCTCCCTGAGCCCGGGATCCCCTGTGCGTCATGTGGACGCACAGGGATGATCCCAGGGTTCACCCCGGGATAAAGCCCCGTCTAGCTAAGGCCTAAATCTGCAATGGCTGGTTTTTCTCCCCAGTGTAATCCCACATTTCCTAACTGCATGGTGGAAATAATGGGATCTTGGTTCATAAATTAGTGAGATGGGTGAGGGAAGAACTTGCTGACTCCAAACGAGACTGAACAGCCCTTGTAGTCAAGGCGATGGCAGTTTTAGTGTGAGATATACCGTTATTTTTCTTTCAAAGATCTGAACATATGGGATACAGCCTGCCACCTAGAAATATGCTTTGCCCCTTCTGTGCCCCCTCTGATTTTTTTTTATGGTGCTGCCACTGGTTGGGGTCCAGTGACACATACCTTATACCGCTTTCATAGTGCTATATCCTGCTTGGTGTAGATTAAGCCCTGGTTTCCCCCCCCCCCTTTTGTTGAGTATGATATACAATCATATCTGGGGGTGGGGGTGGTTCCCCTTGTTTGTCATTACATTCATTTTACGACTGAAAAATTGTTTCTTAGAAGCTGATGATATTAGGAATCCAGGAAATGTTCTAACCTCACAGGCAATTTCTCCCCCTATATTGGATTATGCAAATCCTGTTTACAAGTCAGCAAATTCAATTTGGTTGGGTAAATTAGGCATTACTTTTAATCACATTCTACAATTTGTTTTCGGCTGCCCTTTTCACACCCATCATTGCATTAACTTCCTAGAAGTTGCCATTTGAAAGCGGGAGGGCAGTTATCTCAAGACCACGTCGTTGGCAACCATCCATTTTCGCAGGATGATTGGTTTGTAGCATTCCTCTAGCTGAAAGCAAGGGTAACATGTCCTTTCTCTTGTCTACTGCACAAGTATGGGCTGTGATCTTGAGACACAAACTTACCCAGAATCTGAGTCCTCTCTTGCATGCAGAACAGTTCGTTGGAAGGTGTTCACATGCAGCTATAATGGGCCTCCAACTTTTTATCTGCATGGACTCCCTTTATTTACAGGTCTCCTGAGTGAGCTCACAAAGAAACAGGAATGTCATACTTATCTATGGCATCCTACACTTACCATGTCACAGTGCCATCCCAGAATGATAATGGAAATGGAAAGATTGTTTTATTTTATTTTAAGGCAAATGGCTATATGAAGCTGCCATAAGGTTTTTGCTACCATATAAGATAGGGTGACTATATGAAAAGGAGGACAGGGCTCTTGTATCTTTAACAATTGTAGAGAAAAGGGAATTTCAGCAGGTGTTATTTGTATGCATGCAGCACCTGGTAAAATTCTCTCTTCATCACCACAGTTAAAGCTGCAGGAGCTCTGCCCTCTTGACCAGATACAAAAGGGGGTGGGGCTCTTACACCTTTAACTGTTGTGATGAAGAGGGAATTTCACCAGGTGCTGCATGCATACAAATGACACCTGCTGAAACTCCCTTTTCTCTACAATTGTTAAAGATACAAGAGCCCTGTCCTCCTTTTCATATGGTCACCCTAGACAAGCCGAGCCCAGGCTTGAACAGGCAACCTAGTGCCCACAGGCACCACTGCTCATCATAGCTTAAATTAGCAGTGGTGGGCTGTGGTGATCATGCAAGCCAGGTCTATGTGTCCTCTTTTCCAGAAGAAGATAGTCTCCTATTGGAAAGTATCTTCTGTTTATAGGGCTGGACTGGTACAAGTTTGTATCAGAGTAAAAATACATGAAGTATGTGTGTGGAGTAGTAGAGACGTTTGCACTTTGTTTAAGAGAACAGTTTGCAGTTAATGTATTTTTTAAAAAATATAGTACCATGAGGTACAGAGACAGGATGCTTAAGGAGAAGTAAGGGGCTTTTCTAGTTTCTCTGGAATTAGGCAAAACATCAGTAATGACGTTTTTCAGAAGGAAGGCACTTAGGCCATAGCTAGACCTGAGGTTTATCCCTGCATCGTCCAGGGGTCAAACCTGTTCATCTAGGTGACACACAGGGGATCCAGTGCTCAGGCAGGGGCGAACCCTGGATGATCCCAGGATAAACCTTAGGTCTAGCTATGGCCTTAGTTTTACAGTAACGGATTTATATGAAGCTAGATCGCCTAATAATGAGTAGATGCAGGCTCTTTTCTCCCAGATGCTGCGACTGAGCTGAAATTCAGCCTGCTGCCACAGACCATAGAGTAGGAGAAGGAGAGTGTGCTGTGACTGAGCTGGAATTCAACCCCAGGGTGCCATAATGTGGCCAGCTCTGGCAGCTTGAAGGCTTCGTTGAGCCAAACTAAGGGCTATTCTAATAAGAGAGAGACAACCCACTCAGTAGAATAAGCTACATGTGTATCCAGTGTCCACAGATGTCAGGATAGCAGAGAGCTGATGTCACAATCTTGTCAGGAATTGAGTGGTGTGGGGGAGACACATTTTCAACTTTTGCTGTTGCTAGGCTATGGCTTCAAGCACATTTTCCTCAAAAAACCATAATAGTTAAAGCAACGATTCTTGCTCCTGTGCCAAATTTACTATGTAATTGAATGCAATTATGGACCGATAGTGAAACCTGAGAATTAATGAAAATCCCCATTGTGGTATTTTATTGATGTTTTATTGTGGGCTTTATTCGGATGTTTGTTACTTTGGATACATTTTGTAGCAGCACACCTTTACCCCAGACTTCAAGACAGAAATATTTAAATGCCTACCATTTACACATGTGTAGTGATGGATTGTGCCCCTGCCTCCCTAAAAGTGTGGGGATTTGGGGTAGAAATTCACTGCCAGCACAGCTGCAAAAGCCAATAAGGGTATTTTGAACGGTTCAAAGGAGCTCATACTTCACAGTTGAAAGAAATGGCTATAAGTCAAGATGTTCTTTTATGGCAGACCAATAATGCATTGCACATGTCACAAATTAGACAACCAAGAAGAGATGTAAGGGCAGTGTTTCATGAACTAGTAACACCATGACAATCCCTTGTGGTTAATGGATAGCTGTTGACATTAATCTTCAGCTTTTTCCTACCAATGATGTGGTGTGTGCATTAAATATACACACACGCAGGCAATAGATGCATGAAGTAGGCAATGAAAATGTGTGTGTGCGCGTGTGTGTGTACACCTTATCAAATCAAATCAAATGCATTTTATTTGTCCATGGCACAAAGTCCATTACAGGTGTAGAAGCGAGGGAAAGAAGCACCACCAAACCAAAGAAAAAAAAGGGAGAGCAAAGCTCTGGTGGTATAAATCTTTATTTTTATTCTTAAATTAGTTCTTCAATGCACTCAACGCATTTCAGACATTGTCCTTCGTCAGGAGCTACATATGAAACAAATAAAACTGCCAATTAGAAACACATTAAATTGAAAATAAAACATAAAACAGTTCACGATTAAATGTATAAAACAAGTGTAACTGTCAATTACGTACAGCATTTTTTTTAAAAAATAAAATAAAACATTAGATAGCTTTAGATTAAACGATGGACAACACCCATATGAAATAGTGAATCAACTTTGTACAAAACCTTTGCTGACATCCCATGGTTAGAAACAAAACATTTATCCATTGGCCTGAAATCACAACAAACGAACTGACCTGAAGTCCATTACAACCACAATAAACAGGATGTCTTACAAACTCAGTGGGAGAGAATTCATATAACAGGACCAAACTGAGAGAAAAGGCTGGGATTTGTTCCTGCATTGAGCAGGGGGTTGGACTCGATGGCCTTGTAGGCTCCTTCCAACTCTGCTATTCTATGATTCTATGATTCTATGGTGAAAAAATGATACTGATCCCAGTAGCAATGATAAAATAAAATTTTAGTAGATGGTCCCCTCTGCAATCTATGCCTGATTTCTTTAGAAAATTTTGGTGGATTTTTTGAGCTGCTGCAGCAAACATTGCAACTTGATTGGAATCGCTTTTTTATAATCTGCTAACAGATCACAGATAATATCAGTAGTAGGTCAACCCGCTATAATATATATCTGACATATATATGTGCATACAGGGTTAGATCCATATTAGGGTAGACCTACTGAAATCAATGGGATTTCAATTGGACTTAGGTTAGTCATGACTAACTTGTTACATTGATTTCAGTGGGTCTACTCTAAACATGATTAAGCCTAGATCCCATCTTACATATATGCATGTGTACACACCCACCCACACCACTACCCACATTTAATGTGACAGGATCTTGTTTAACAAATGTGCATAACACAATACAGAGTCTTCACAGGACTCTGTCGTTTTCGTTGTAACAGATTAATGTTGGTCTCCATTTGAAAATTCCTTAGGGCTCCATGGCCCTTCTTAGTAGTATTCTTTGCCTACAGAAGCTATTATTCAGCTAGCGGATGAAAATCTAGTTACAAACTTCATTAAAGCTAGGAAAACCATAAACTTGGGTTGGAGCCTCTCCTCTGCTCGTTTAATCGAATGGTAACACTTACATTTACAGGAGATTGATTTTCATAGCTTATCAGAGCTACCTCATTTCCACTGTGCCATAGTTTCTACAGTAAAATGTATTTCACTGTAATGTGAGCTTCCGCTGTACATCCAGAGTCACCTGCCACTTACAATCATGGGATAATAACCTATTTGATATTTTAGAAATTCATTTTTGGAAAGTACTGCTTTCGTGTGTGTGTGTGTGTGTGTGTGTGTCTCAATTTCTAAAGTACCTTTTATAATAAAATACATTTATAATAAAGAGCCTTTCATCTCATGAAGTGGATAGTGTCCACGAAAGCTTATGTCAGAATAAATTCGTTCGCCTTTAAGCCTCTCCCTTATTTTTGCTGCATCAAACTAGTACAGCTCCTGCTCTGGAAACTTGAGAATATTCAATATTGAATATTTGCCATTGGTATTTGGAGGTGGAGGAAGACTTACCACTACATTAACTAATTTCTACTCCACTCAGAAATGTTTTGGTAGCATGGCTACTGTAAAAATATACACATTTCAACAACAGGAAAGTTGAAGTACACTGAAAATGTTTTCTTGTTGATCTCTGACTCTAGCCTTTGACTACTCTGGTAGAAGAGAAAGCACTCACAAGTGCACTACCCAAAGTTGCTCATGATATTTTTGACAGGTTAAGTGATGGATATTGGGTTCAGTCAAGGCCTGACTGCCCAGCAAAGGGATGGTCCTTCGGTAGAACATATGCATTGCAGGTAGACGGTCCCAGGTTCTATCCTTCATCTCTCCAGTTAATTGGATCAGGTAACAAGTGAAAGGAAGAGCCATCAGTCTGAGACTCTGGAAAACATGGCCCATCAGACTACACCAGCTTTCCCAACATGGTGCTCTCTTAGATATGCTGGACTTAAATATATGATCTGTGGCAATATAATCCAAGGAAAAACAGAACCTTTTTATGCTATACGGTGGAGATTTATTCAACTTACGTCGCAACCAGACTTACAACAATATATGCCCGGCTTTGAACATTTGGACATTCTAACAGCAAATGAAGATCATAAAGCACACTTATTAATTAGTATATTTGTTTATTTAATTATTTCTTTTTCTTCTTTCTCTTTTTCTTCCCCCCTCTTTTTTCCTTCTTCTTTGTATTGTCCCCCCTAAAATTGTATTAATTATGTTTTCTTTTTCTTATATAACAGCTGTTTAGACATCAGTTGTTAGGGGACTGATCACTTTTTGGACATATATATATATATATATATATATATATATATATTTGGAACAGGTCACAGGTGATAGGAAGATCCATCAGTCTGAAACGCTGGGGAACGTGGGCAATCAGACTACACCAGCTTTCCCAACATGGCATCCCCTCAGATATGCTGGACTGCAGCTTCCATAATTCCCACTCAGCATAGGCATCTGCAGTCCAACGCTCACCTGGAGGGCACCAGGTTGAGGAAGGCTGGAGTAGATCATACCAGGCTGGATGGCCAAGTAATCTCACCTGGTATAAGGCAACTTCTTATGTTCCCATTATTTGATGTAGAACTCGTACCCACAGTAGGTAGGCATGGCTGTATAGACCAAGGTTTAGCCTTCCTTACTTGCTGACAAGATTATGGTCTCACAAGCACAACCCAGATCTTGAAGGTGTCCATTCAACTGAGCTTCTATTTGCATCCATACACACATTTCCTGCCAAATCACACAATTTCACTTCTTTACTCAGCATGGCTTTCTATCCTCCTCCCCATAGTCAAAAATGTATCATCTTAAACAGCCATATCACAGGATAGGGAGACGCACACATGCAACCAGAGGTGTCTTGCAAGTGTCTAGTGCAGCCAATTACCAGTTTGTTTTAAATGGAACTTTTCCATTCCATCAAGCTATTGGCTGCAGCACAAACTTTTAAAAATGCCTCCCCCTATCTGCTTAGGATACCAGCCACTAGGTTTACTGACAGTGAAATTCAACTTGGGTGTGTCTGGAAAATAACTCCCCAGTATGATAAAACTCACCCTATTGCTGTGGGGTCAGGAGCCAACTTGAAGTCAGCTCTAGGCAGGGCAGTCCCAAGACATTTTACTGTCTGTGGCCAAGCCAAGATGCACAATACCAAAAGCCTGGGAAGTTATTTTGGCACACGAGGCAGAAAATCCCAGAAGCCTTTCCCTGTCCCTGGCCGGAAAAACCACAACAAATTAACAGTTTGCTGCCGTTTCATGATAACATGGCGTAGCAGCGGTGTAGTGGACAAAGGGACACAGGGACAAAGTTAGGCACTTTTTTATTAGCAGGGATGCTAACTTATCTTCCACCATCACCCTGAGGCTTCTTGGTTCCCTCTGAGCCTAGCTGCAATACTCACAGTAGCTAGAGGGAAATTAATTTTCCAAGCAACGATGTTGTTTGTTCCCTGCTTTAATGCAAAATATTTTACGGTGGCTTTGTCTTGAATGAGCAATGAAGACCCATGGGCTTTACAAAAGACCTTCTCCTGGTGGAGATAAATCTGCTAGAACTGATTTGTTGATATGGGTCAACAGAGCTGCCTGTATTTTTGGACTCTTCTATGTGGACTGTCATGATGAGTGTGTGCACTTCAACACTGACACCCCCAAACTGCTAGCTGAGTTGGCTGCCTCACTCTACCTAATAGTAGGGCCGGCCTTGGCTCCAGGTCACAATAGGGTTGTCTCCCATAACTCACCAGCACTGCCCTGCTAATTACCCTGCCCTCAGCACTGGGGATTTTGTTTGGCCTCTTAACTGGAAATGACATTCTTGAGTAGCATACCCCCCCCACTCCCAACTATGGGAATTGCAAGAGAGGAAGATCAAATGAGATTTTAGAAGTATGACTTCAGTACTATCTGTCCCAATCCACACAAGAGTCATGCTATTGTGATGTTTAGTTCCAAACTTGGCTTGTATGAGAATTTGTGACAACCTGTCTGTCAGCAAGTTAATCGTGCATAGAGATAAACAGCTCATTTCAGGTAAGTGGAAAGTTGTTTTTACTATTAGTAGCCCTTTAGCAATCTTGAGAACCCTTATTAGTATTTAAACAGTATTTATAATGTTTATCTAAATGCTAATGAGAACATTAGTGTTTATGTTCATGGTTCTCACCACTGTATTGCATTACGTGTTAAGAGGCAAATGTTCACAGATAAATTCCACTCCCACCAGCAGCTCAGTTTGTAACATGAACTTTTTAATGAATATTTCCAAGCTTACTTTATAATGCATCATAACATTTCTCTCCCCACCCCCCTCTTTCATACAGGGAGAAAGCAGGTTATTGACAATTTCATACATTTATGCTTTCTAGGTAAAGGATATAAAATCTTGTGCATACATGCAGACTAAAGGGTTGGATACAGACTTAGTCATACTTAGAGTAGACTCACTGAGATCAATGGGACTTAAGTGAATTATGATCAACACACGTTCCATTAAATTCAGTGACACTACGTTGAGTATGACTATATCTGGATCCAACCCTTATGTCACAACTGTTTTACTCTATGTATGACTAAGTCAGGATTCCACCCAATGTTTGCAAATATGTGTAGCCTACAGGTACATACCTCTGTAAGCTCTATGGGTCAGAGTTCCTTGTTGAGTGTATACTTGATAGCAACTGTGGGTTTGCCTTTGCATAAATGAGTAAAGTGGCACAGAAGAGATTTGGGCCATAGCTTTATCCCAGGATCATCCCGGGTTTGTCCCTGCCTGAGCGCTGGATGCCCTGTGTGGCACTTAGATGAACAGGTTTGACTCTAGGACAATCCTGGGATTATCCCAGGACAATCCTGGGATAATCCGTAGGTCTAGCTACGGCTTTGGATCTAGTTAACTGGCTCTTTAAGCTCTAAATTAGAGGATCCAAACATACATACATCCATTGATGCCATTTGAGGATGGAGAATACATGAGATTCCATCTCTCTCTCTCTCTCTCTCTCTCTCTCTCTCTCTCTCTCACACACACACACACACACACACACACACTTCTGAGCACATGGAATGATCTTTTGAGAGCTAGTGATCTGCTTCGCAATACACCAAGACAACAATCCAGTGAGAAGTTCCCTTGAGAAAGCCCTACTAAAACAAATGGGAGAAACACAAGACCTAGCCTTTGCCTTAAGTTAAGAGGGGTGTGTGGGCAACTTCTGGGCCTAATTAATGACACAATTCCAAAAGCCTTCTGCAAGCAATCCGTTTAGACCTCTGGCAAGAATGATCCGTCCTTCTCCTGGCAGCTTGCTGGGCAGGAAATAAGAGAGAGAAAGGGGATGGCAGAGAAAGAGAGAAGGAATGGGTGGACCCACCCACTGCTGGCACTGGGCAGTATCCAACAGTGTTGTTCCACAAACTCAAATAATGCTAGCAGAGCTCTGTCAAATCTTTCTGTGGTGCAGTTGTCCATTATGCTTGTGCAACCCACCGCACAACAGGTTGCACAAGTAGAAGGCACAACCTGTTGCACAAGAGTTACATACAACTGTTTGCACAACAGGTTGTGCACAACCGCTTGCGTAAACAAAACTTGTCGGATTCTCTTTGTGAATACTCTGGAATCTACTTCTTTTTGTGCATACTCTGGAATCAACACGTCATTTGCACAAATGGAATGACACTTGGATACTGCCTTTGTAACCTGCAGTTTCTGACAGATAACTCCTGAGGGACTATGGTCCTTGATAGGAAAATATCCCCCCCCCCCTCCAAGCCTTAGGTAGCATTACTATTTTTAAAAGTATCACTGTGCTGGTATTAATATTTCTATAGTTATTGTATTAAATATAATTGCAACACTTAAATGTGCTGCAGTTTCTCAGTTTGAAAGTATTCATGAATGGAACCTTGCAGTTTTGCTGTTTCCTGTCTGTCCCTACTGATATCTAATCCTTGACCCTTTGTCTACTAATGCTGAAATGGACCCCTGAATACAAATGCCATGCTATTTTCCCTGATAAAAGATATAAGGCTGCAGCAGTAGAAACCAGGTCCCCCCCGCCCACAGTCCAAATCACCACTGCTAAGGATTTTAAAAAACAGATCCCCCGATTTTAAAACCTTTCAATGAACATTATAACCTTTTGTGTGTGTTTGCATTAAGCAATCTAAGTTGTCATTAAGGATACAATGACAATTAGCAACATGGACTAAAATGCCACTTCCTCAAGGAACCAAGACACTTCACTATGGATAAATGAGGTGCCACTGAAGTTAAGACAAGAAACCTCACAGGGGCTATTCTACCTTTGTGCAGTCTTGAATTTAGAGTTAGTGAATCATCCAGCTTAATCGCTCCAGTGTATGAAGAAGAGATTTACAGTCTTGGTGCCTTGTGCTTTCAGTGATCAATGTGTGCAATAAGAGAAGATAAACTTCTTAAGGATTTGCAAGAACCAATGCAACAGCTAACTGGAAAACCTGGCAAAGAAGGGGAAGGGTTTTTTTTCCTGAGAAAGTGGTAACAGCCTCATTCAAAATCTAGTTATGTTAAGACACTTCAGGCAACCCGTTTCGATTGGTACAGTTTAGAAAAAAAAGTTGCATGTACAAACACACGGAGTTGGATAATACTGAATCAGTCCACTGGCTCATTTAGTCCAGTGTGGTCTACTCCAGTGGCGGGTAGACTTCAGGCTTGGAGGATTTACTTTGGTTTTTACTAGAGCTGAAAGATCCAACAATTTAGTTGTGGCTAAATTAAGTCCTGCTGATTTGAATGAGTCCACTCGAAGCATGACGGAAGTCCACTCGAAGCATGATGGAATCTGGGTGTAGCCCATAGAATTCTGAGGCAAGGAACTTGTTTTCAGCACCAGAACTGAACTGAGCTCACAAGTCCTTCAACACAAAAATCCACTCCTGATTGCCCCAAGTTTTCTTCATTTCTGGGGCCTTATTGAGGGCAAAGGCAGGGAGTTGTTTTATTGCTGCTGCTGCTGCTGCTGTTAAAACGACTGGGGGCTCATCTACACCAAGCAGGATATTGCACTATGGAGCCACACGACTGCTTTATAGTGGTATTGAAGTGCACTGACAACTGTTGGGGTCCATAGACACAGACCATATACTGCTATCATACCGCTTTCATAGTACAATATCCAGCTTGGTGTAGATGTGTCACAGGCCCCAACAGTTGTCAGTGCACTTCAGTACCACTATAAAGCAGTAGTGTGGCTCCTGCCTTTTATATACCGCTTTCATAGTGGAATATCCTGCTTGGTGTAGATGAGCCCTGGGAGTCAGAAAACCTTGACAATCTACTGTACATCACCCAGAGGTCTAACCATAGAGCCTGATCTACTGTCTCCCCAGGACTGGTCTACTCCAATTAGCAGATTCCAAAATCCCAGGCAGAGGTCTTTCCCAGCCTGGTTACACAACAAATATTAACTCAAGGGCTGATGGATCCTGAGATTTATGTGTGCAAAAAGTGTGCTTTATTGCTGAAATCAAAGCGCAATAAACCCACGTGCATCAAATGCTCTGGTCCCTGTACCACCTGCTCTGTACACTGTTGATCCAAGAGGCTGCTAATCATAGAGTCAACCATAAAACAAACCCTGTACAGAGACTATTTTGAGAAGTGACCAAGCAATAAATACATAGACAGCATCAGCCTTGCAGCCAACTTATTAAAAACATCACTGAATAGCTCCCCCCCCAGGCTTTTCATAAGGATGACCACAAATAGCCCCATAATGCTGGGCTAGAGGTGTTGACCCTGGGTGCCTTGCTTGCTGCTCAGGAGCTGGAAATAACAAAGCGTGCTGATGGCAAAGCCCATGATATCTCCGCCGGCACACTGCAGAAGGGTGTAATGTTGAATGGACACCAAAGAAGAGTTGCTCTCAGATGGTGATAGCAAGAGAGGGGCTTTCATGGAATCTCCCTTGAAGTTTGCTGTTCCCCAGAAATGGTGGGCTTTTACTTCTGCTTGGACCCATCCTTTAAAAATGTTCAGGGGATAGGGGAGTTTGCAAAGTGAGTCTGGCCCAGTACAGAGTCAACAGTGTGACAAGTTGTCAGAAGATACAATGTCCTAAAGATGTAGTGATGGCTACCAATTTGGGTGGCTTTAAAAGGGGTTGGACAAATTCCTGGAGGCTATCAATGGCTACTAGCCCTGGTGGCTATGTGCTACCTCCAGTATCAGAGACAGCAAGCCTATATACACCAGTTGCTGGGAAACATGGGTGGGAGGGTGCTGTTGCACCATGTCCTGCTTTGTTGGTCCCTGGTCAACAGCTGTTTGGCCACTGTATAAACAGAGTGCTGGACTAGATGGACCCTCAGTTTGATCCAGCATGGCATTTCTTATGTTCTTAACTTCCAGCTTTCTTGACCATTGGTAGTGCTGGCTGGGGCTGTGGGAGTTGCAGTCCAAATCATTTGCATGGCACCAGGTTTGAGAAGGCTGATATAAATCTCTGGGATCTGTCCAAGGTGCTGAAGTATATAGGAAGATACTGCCTTGTACCAGGTCAGACCTATTTGTTCATCCAGTCCAAAACTGACTACTCTTCATTGGCAGTGGCTCTCCGAGGTGTCAGGAAATGCACCAAACCATTCTGCAGCAAATGGTTAGTGAGCCTGTTTAAACCATAGTTATGTAGCCACCATGTTACCAATGGTTCACACGACACACTAAGTCACAGTTCACACAACATGCTAAGCCACAATGTTTAGCTCAAAATGATTAACCACCATGGCTTAGCGTGTCAGCTGAACAGAATCTATAAAGAAGGGACTCAAAGGCCTGATAACTGTACGAACATAGTCCAAATGCAGAAAAACTGACTGCTTTCCTCTTCTGATTCCAGTTTCAGGGGAGAAAGTGTTTTAAAAGTCCATAAGTCCATACAGAACAATCAAAATGCTACACACAAAGTTGATTTTAGCTATTTTTCCAAACACGCACCTCCATACATGCACCCCCCCCACACACACACACTAACGGCTGGTAGAGGAGCAGCACGTGGCCTTTGAGTGCTTCCAGCTCCTTCACTTGTAAACACAGCCTCTTTTATCTTGGACTAGAACTCTGCCGTGCTGGCGATTCCTGCCTAGAACAAAAGTTATCCCAGCAGGCAGGGTCTTCGGGTGCAAGAGGAACGGCAGAGGCAACTAAATCATCAAAAGTCAGCACTGTAAAAGGAGTCCTGATTACTCTGGTGGAGAGTGCCTAAGAGGAAAACAAACCAATGAAAAAAGATTAGATTCACACAAGCATGATCAATGTTTCTATGCCTGAAGAACAAACCTGGGATTTTTTTTTAAAAAAAAAAGTTGTCTATTTTACAGATTGGAGGTCCGAGACAGAGAGAGGCAAACATTCCCAAGGCCTATGTTCATACTTGATGCTGAGGGTCTGAAGGACCAAGGTAGGAAGGAACAGCCTTCCCCTCATTCTGGCCCATTACTGTTCTGTTGGTTCGCTCTGCCCCTTCTCCCAAGAAGAACTTGAAAGGATTTGTAAAGCTGATTTCCAAATTGGCACATGCACATTTTGCTTTGATTTTCAGGAAACAACCTTGTCCTGCTTCGTTGGTGCCTGGTCGACAGCTGGTTGGGCCACTGTGTGAACGGAGTGCTGGACTAGATGGACCCTCGGTCCACTAGATCCAAAGGCCTCTCAGGCCTGAGCCCTGTTCAGAGGCCAGTCTAAGAGAACTCTTTACAAAGGAAGACGGAAAGGCTATACAGCCTCTGCCCTCAATGCCTCTTGCTGGTAGGGACACTGGATAGGCGGTGGGCTCGGATCTCAGAGATCAGAGGGGCAATTCTGTGGGAAGGGCCGGCCCTACCATGAAGCAGCAGGAAGCGGGCATAGCAGTGGCGTGGGCTGGGAAGAGCGGTGATTTGTTCCGCCCTCCCCACCCAAATGGCTCACTGCTGCTTGGCTGGCTCCTCTCTCCCTCCCGCCGCCTCCCTCCCTGGCTGCCTGTTTGCTTGGCCGACTGGCCAACAGCTTGCAGTTGCCTGGCAGTGGCAGCTCCTCCTCCCACCCCCAGCTGGTGGCTCCCACCTTCCGCCCTGGCTGGAAGACGCAGCCAAAATATTGCAAGGCCCCTCGCATTAGTTCAGGTCAGTCTCCCAGCTGTGCTGAGGAGCCACCCCAGGCCCCTGCAAGAGAAGGGAGCTGCGAACTGGGAATCCCTGCAAGAAGGGAGAGGGCCTTTTCAGTGGTGGCCCCCCAATTATAGAACGATCTCCCTGACGAGGCTCGCCTGGCACAAACATTGTTATCTTCTCAGCGTCAGGTCAAGACTTTTCTCTTCTCCCAGGCAGTTAACAACATATGCTGAGTTTTTAACTGACCCCAGAATAGTTGTTTTATTATTTTATTATTTATTTATTTTATTTATTGCACTTACATACCGCTCCCATAGCCAGGGCTCTCTGGACGGTTTACAGAAATTCTAAAATTAAGATTAAAATGAGTATACAAAATTTAAAATTTCTAATACATAGAACATACACACATAAAGCATTAAAAACCGTTAAAAAACTAAAACATGTGGGTAATTAAGATGTGCCACCATATGCCTGGGCAAAGAGGAAAGTCTTAACCTGGCGCTGGAAAGATAGCAGCGTTGGCGCCAGGCGAGCCTCGTCAGGGAGATCATTCCATAGTCTGGGGGCCACCACCGAAAAGGCCCTGTCCCTCGTTGCCACACTCCGAGCCTCTCCTTTTAAATATCCTTTTAAATGGATATTGTTGTTTTTATGCTTTTGTCGGTTTTAAATTTTTGTATATTTGTTTTTAATGCTCACTGTTTTTAACCTTTGTAAGCCGCCCAGAGAGCTTCAGCTATGGGGCAGTATATAAACGTAATGTAATGTAATGGCACAAGAAGGGGAGGGGAAGGGAGCTGGGAGCTGCCACCGCACAAGAGCAGGGAAGGGGAGGTACAAAGCAAAGTGGGGGCAACGGTTCGCTGGAGGTGCCAACTTTGGTTGGGCCGGGCCTGCCGGTGGGATTGCACTTTGAGTGTGATACATAACTTTTACAATTCAACGGCCTGGTTCAGACAACACGTTAAACCATGCTGCTTAACCACAAAATGGTTAATGGAATGCATTCATTCCGTTAACCATTTTCTGGTTAAGCAGCATGGTTTAGCGTGTTGTCTGAACCAGGCCAATGAGTATTTAACAATGGACTTCCTTGAGACAGAAGATGCCACATCACAAAACAACTACCATTTCTGCTTGAGAACGGCAATTAACATCTACACAGTACAGATTTGAAAAACAGTAAGACCAGAGCATCTCACCCCAGCATGCTTCTGCCCAAACTCTCCTGGCTGTCCCAGAGCGACTGCAACATGGTGGGAGTCATCTAAACGGGTTTCCTAGATGGCAGTTAAAATTTTTTAAAAATGGCACACTTGAAGGACCTGCAATGTTTCTCAGGTTTGCTATGCTGCAACAGCAATCAAACGTAGGACGTAAATAAGTAACAACAACAACAATAATTAATACAGGATGACAAAATTTCCTACACGTGCCATGATTGATAATGTTTGGTGAAGTAACAGCTTAGACAAACTGATTAGTTCAAATAACAACCCTCTTACATTATTATTATTATTATTATTATTTATTATTATTATTATTATTTATTTATTTATTTATTTATATAGCACCATCAATGTACATGGTGTTGTACAGAGTAAAACAGTAAATAGCAAGGCCCTGCCGCATAGGCTTACAATCTAATAAAATCATAGTAAAACAATAAGGAGGGGAAGAGAATGCCAACAGGCACAGGGTAGGGTAAGCAGGCACAGGGTAGGGTAAAACTATCAGTATAAAGTCCGCACAACATCAAGTTTTAAAAGCTTTAGGAAAAAGAAATGTTTTTAGTTGAGCTTTAAAAGCTGCGATTGAACTTGTAGTTCTCATAATAAAATAATAAAATAATAAAAACCAACTACATAATAAACCAACTACATAATAAAAACCAACTATACTTAAAGCACAATTTTATAGAAGAGGGAAATCTATTTGGGAAAGAAACTTCTCTTCTGGGGGTCGTCATCCTTGGGCAGCTACCAGGACCCTAATGATGGGGCAGCAGGGCCCATGGCTGTGACTTGCCCAGAGCCCACATTAAAAAAACTAGACAAAACATATTTTCAGCCTGGCGCTCTTGAGTAGCGCCAAAAGCCTCAGTCTAGCCACTATTTAAATGTTCCTCAATGCCCCTTCATTGTAGGGAACTGTAGGATATTAAAATGGTTAGTAGATCCAACTGCCTGGCACTGTTTGGCAGGGCCACTCCTTCCATGAGGCATGCGGAGTTTCTGCCTCAGGCGGCAGATCCTGAAGGGCAGTGGATCCTGTGCCACCACCAGGGCAACCCATGCCCTGCATTCCAAGAAGCCGCCCTGGCCGCCCTCCTTCTGAGGCAAATGCTGCAGCAACAGAGCAGCTAGCACAGCTCTCTGGAGCACCACCCGCCCGAGGCCTTCTTTTTGAGGACCCCTCAGAGCACGCCATCGGGCAGGTTGACTTTCCAGGAAGCTCCACTGGCTTCTCGGGAGAGAGACTGGCCAGTGCGGCTCTCCAGGGTGCCCAGCCCAAAGGCCTCACTGTGAGGGGATCTTCCTCAGAGCAAAGCATTGGGGAGGCGGTCCTGGACACTGCCAGTGCTGCCATGGCAGTCTCCATGGCTACCTCGCCAACAACGTCTCACTCTGAGAAAGGATACCTCAGAATGAGGGAAAGAGAGGGAGAGAGAGAGAGAGAGAGGGGCCTACAGCGTGGTGTTGCCACAACCATGGGGGATAAAGGAGGGGCGGTGGCTGCCGCTGGGAGTGAGGGAGAAGATCTGGCAGTGGCATGTCCTCCTTGCCTCAGGTGACAGGAGGTCTTGAACCAGCCCTGCTATCTGCAATGTTGCTGCTCCTGTCCATTCCAACAGTCAGGTAAGCTAACAAGGCACACTGACAAAAAAGGGAGAGCACTGCTGGAAAGGGAGACCTACCAGAAGGCCCTTTGCCCAGGGTCTCCTCAAACCTAGAGCTGCTCCTGTTCTTGCTGCTCCTTCGATATGCAGTACCCATCTTCTAGTTCAGCCTAAGATCATCCTCTCTATTCTGTACCTATATCACTTTTTTCTATATAGCTCCCTATCACTAGAATGCCCTTCCAGCAGACACCTGATTCCTTCCTCTGTTTTTTACATCCAAGCATTTCTTTAAAACGCCCGTTCACCTTGGTTTAATCTGACTGACCCTCCCTCCTTTCCTCTCCTCCCTAACATGTCTTGTCTATGTCCGCAGACTGTATGCCTGCACCTATCAACACACCTTCCCCTACACAACCATAAGAGACCCATCTTCCTCTGCAGCTAGTTACCCTCCAGTCCTGTCTCAAGCAAGCAAACTAGTGCCATTGGGAGCTACTTCAAGGTCTCAACCCACCAGCTGAAGACCAATCCTTCGACAATTTGTTTTCTGCTCACTCTGGATGGTAAAAGAGTCATCTCTTTTTCTTTTCTTGCCTATTTTCCATTTATTTATCCATTTATGTTGTTGTTGTTTTTCCGTTTCGTACATTAGCAAAGAAAGAACTGTGATCCATACACTGAAAGAGGTTATTTCTCAGTGGCTTACATTAACATAATTCGCCATTTCAAGGACCTAACACGGCAGAAGCCTAACTTTGTTTACGGCTGATATTTGCATGAGGTGACCTAGACTGTAGACATTAAAAGCTTTATGGGTGTTCCAATTGGGTACATTATAGGGTTGTAGCAGCATTTCCAGTAGACAAAATGGTTTTTTTCGCCTTTGGAAACATTAAATTGTTTTAGGAATGTTCATTACTCAACAAAAAATATATTTTATTTATTTTATTATTACACCTATATTCCACCTTTTTTCCTTCAAGGAACCCAAGGCGGCGTACATATTCATCCTTCTCTCCATTTTATCCTCACAACAACAACCCTATGAGGTAGGCTGGGCTGAGAGTCTGTGGCTGGCCAAAGGTCACCCAGTGGGCTTCCGTGGCCAAGCAGGGACTAGAAACCATATCTCTTGACTCTCAGTCCAACACGCTAACCACTACACCACACTGGCCTCTTACATAATCATTCCAAAATTTATGAGATAAGATCTAATTCCAAGTATTAATTCATTACTTAAGGCAGAGAAAAAAAGTTTTTTTCTTTCTTTTCTGCATCACACAACCTCAGAAAGAAGGAAAGTCTTTATTTGATGGGGACAGCAATGTAAATAATGCATATAGGATAACCAGTTCAAGCATTTCCACTGACACAACTATATTTTGTGTCAGTATATGTTACAAATTTAGGGAGCAGGTTGTAGATTGAAGACTTACCTCAAAAGTCCACTCCTTTTCTTCTTCACCATCCAAGAGCAGAATTGTCTCATTATATGTTTTCCCCACTTCCAGCTGCACTGGGGAGACATTAAACTCAATCCTTTGAAGGTCGAAACCTATTCCAACGCCAATAGCTTTTATGAAGCTCTCTTTTAATGCCTAAAAGTAAACAATTCAAACGCAGGTCATTAACCTGCGTACGGTATTTTATTTTATTTTATTTTGCAAACTGCATTGACAGAAATCACAATAACTGGACGTAAAGGAGCCCTCTACGCCTCCATATTTGCCTCCGAACAGAAATCACGGGAGATTCACTACTCTCTTCGCGTATACATTTAAAATTTCCTGAGCCTGTACTTCTTTGATCACCAAACCAGAACAGAATCCCTGGGCTTTCTC
Source organism: Elgaria multicarinata webbii (assembly GCF_023053635.1). Classification (NCBI taxonomy): domain Eukaryota; kingdom Metazoa; phylum Chordata; class Lepidosauria; order Squamata; family Anguidae; genus Elgaria; species Elgaria multicarinata. The sequence continues at coordinate 116,246,413 of NC_086175.1, forward strand.
GCTCACACACACCTGTATGTATAATGAATTTCCATGGTTATATCATGTAAGCATGGAATGACAAGAAGAAACCCAGAACAACAAAGAAGGCCTCCTGCAGATTCCTGAATCGCAAAGAGGTTCACTAAATTAATTGGTCAAAAAATATTCAAGGGCTGTCAATGCATTTCAGCTGATTAGTCATATGCAATTTAATTGATTATTTTCTCATCAAAATTCTACTTCATTCTTCCTATGGGAAAATCAGACTGGCTTATGTCTGGTTCGTCAGCAGTTTCCTCCCCAGGTACCCTAGAGAGCCAGTCCTGCTGAACTTTGGCATTATAACTGCATCATGTGCCTTCAGAGCATTCTCTGGGCCTGATTAAATATTTGGAGTACAATCCTAACTAGGGGTGGGGAGGGGCAGGGCAAAACGACAGATCGTCTGCCACTTCCAAAAACTTATTGTCTCATGCCAGCCAGGGGCAGCCATGGTGATGATATGGCAAACTTGCCTATGTTTTTTTTCTTCATCGCCAGTGCTTTTTGATTGCTTTTCTTCTTTTTGATCTTAGTGAGATAATACCCTAACCCCTCTTGTACAGCTATCCAAAGGGGTTAGAGTTGTTTGCCCACCAATCAAATAAATATAAAATAAATCTACGTAACATCAAAACCTTATCACACACCCTTCTCTATAATAAGAAGGAAGTGTGAGATAACTTATAACAAACAACAGTTTTTGTCAGGTGCTCATCAGGTTTTCAATGTTTCTTTTCTGTCCTCCTTCCCTATTACAGCAACACACCGGATGCAAATAGCTTAAAACGAAAGGAAAAACCCCACACACAAAACAGGAACACAAGTGTGCCTTTAACGCATAGCCTTGTGTATTAAAATTGGTTGCTACCAATCAAATTTAGTTGATGAAATCTTTCAGACCTAAACATTTCTGTTTAAACTAACAGGATGCAGAACGCTGAGAATTAGTCTAATTCGCCTGCTAATGTTTTAAAAGCTTAGGACACTGAAAACAGCAATAATGTTGTTGCAATTTCTGCAGTCTATAAAGTTCTTTACAATTTGCATCTCATTTGTCACAGGCCATTGCTAGATGAGGGTTTAGCCCGGGTTGACACCCGGGCTCACCCCTGTGCGTGCAGATCACGCACAGGGGATCCTGGGGTCAGCCCGGGCTAAACCCTCCCTTGACCCAGGATAACTGGATCCACTTGTGGCCCAGTTTTTCCGCAGCCCCAGGCTGAGCCTGGGGCTGCGGAAGGTCTAGCTGGTTCTGTGGCTTTTCCTGGCTACGCAGCTTACTCGCGAGTAGCCAGGAAAAGCCATGCACAGGGCATAGCGCTCCGTGCCCATTGGGCCAGAGGGGGGGGAGAGATGGGGGCCAGGGGGGAGGAGCGGACCCGGCAAGAGAGATAGGGGTGGAAGAGCGGAGCCAGGGTGGGGAGATCGCAGCTGGGGGGGGCGGAGGGGGCATCGGACATGGTGGACGGGCGAGCAAGCGGGGGTGGACATGACGAGCAGGGGGTGGACAGGCGAGCGAGCGAGGGGCGGACATGGAGAGCGGGGGCGGACGGGCGCGCGAGCGAGAGGGGGCGGACATGGAGAGAGGGGGTGGACGGGCAAGTGAGCAGGGGGCGGATGGGTGAGCAAGAGGGGGGCATCAGACATTGGTGGGAGCGGGGAACCCTTTAATTTTTTTTAAAAAAGACTTACCTTTTCATTGGTGCGCTCCTGTGCACATGGCCCCTTTAAGATAAAACAAAAATGGCCAACGCGACGGGGCTTTCCCTTACCCCGTCGCTTGTTACATCTAGCTAGGGGCGATGGCCTGCGCTAGCTGCAGTGTGGGCTCGCCCTTACTCCCCACTGGATTATCAGGGAGGTCTAGCAAGTCCCACAGTGAAGGTACTGACCCGGTTCAGATGACATGCTAAGTCATAGTTAGGCCGCTAACCCTTTGGCAGTAAATGGTTAGTGTGTTTAAACTATGGTTATGCAGCCACCATGATTAGGAATGGTTTAAAAGACATGCTAAGTCATGGTTCACATGAATAAAACCATAATGTTTAGCTCAAAATGCTTAACTACCATAGCTTTGTGTGTTGTCTGAACAGGGTCACACTCTCATAGCTGTCTATTTTATTCTAGACTCTCTACTGCTGTAACAGCTCAGTACTATATATATTCCTCCACCATCCTATCTATAACAGAGTTATATAAATGAAACAAATCTGTATCACTTGCTCTCAGCTAGTGCACTTTGCCAAACACAATAGTTTTTGAAAAGTTACCAATTCATCACAGTAACAGTGCAATTCTATACAAGTCTATTCAGAAGTGTCCATCAGTTTATTGATCCAGTCAATAGACTTCACAATAAGACCTATACAACAACTGACATGGGAGAAAAAATACAAAGCCATTGCTTAAGTTACAGAAGTAAAATCCTAAAACATAGCTCAGATATTTCTATTAATACCAAATCAAAGGATCAAAATTAGCTCACTTAGATAATGTTTTAAACCTCATTGCCTTAGCAATTATTTAGCTATAATTTCTGTAACTCTTTTGTATCGCAAAGGAGAACAATATTCAGATGATCTTCCAGGATTAATGGGTTAATTAACTCATTATGGAGGTCTCGGTACAAATTACAGAAAAGAAAAATATGACTTACTGTTTTGATTTCTTCTGAGCAAGGATATAGTGACTGGGTTCGGACGACACAATAACCAACGGTGAGTTAAACAGACAGTGGTAGATTAAAGAGTCAATGGCTGGTTGTTGTGTCGTCTGCTAGGACTTTTTCACACAGCGGTTGGTTCTTTGAGCGAAATGACCAACACAAATAACCAATGCTGTGCAGAGTTGATGCTTTGAACAACCGTCAGTTATCGTGTCGTGTGCCAGGCACTGTTGACTGTTTTGTCGCACACAATTGATTATTTTGGGCGACTACAGAGTCCCCTGGCAAGAGCGACCAAAACGGTGGGTGTCGTTCTAGTCCGGCCAGCAAAACTCACAATGGCTGATGGGATACCAGCAAGAGGACTGAGGAGGGGAGAGAGGGCGGGGGATGTGTCAATCAAACATACTGCTGACTAATAGTCAACTTGATGCTGGCCTTAATCCACACCATGGTTGATTATAATCATGTCGTGTGGGGAGTACCCCCTTGATAATCAACCGTGGAGTTGCCTATTAACCCACCATTGACTATTGCGTTGTCCAAACGCAGCCAGTCTGTTGGTATAAGGTATCCTCCTAAATCTCCCATCCAAGAGGGCTGACGTATCACATTAAAATATGCAACAGTAAATGCCCTCCTACACTTAATATTTGCAAGGATTTGGCTTGAGAATTAACAGAAGCTGGATGAATGTCAAAGGCCAAAGGAGAGCCGGTCTTATTTGCTGCTGTGAGAATATTGGAAATCTATATCGTTAATATGCTGGATAACAACTGGTCTAAGGTCACCCAGTAAACATCATGGCTCACTGGGAATCTGAACACAGGTATCTCCAATCCAAGTCCGTCCATACTGGTTCTCTGCTTGTTCCTCTGGTGATCTGTTTCTGTTCAATTCCTAAGACTCAAAATTACTCAATTCCTAAGACTCTCTATGAATAAATGGCACATCTTCTACATACTGCTACCTAGTTCACATGATATCAGGCTACCTCAAGAAATGTCTTCCCGTACACCAACCTCCCAGCTACTAAATCTTCACAGGAGTTCCCGTTCTCCATGCCATAACGTATGGATTTCCAACTGGTGAAGACACAGAGACGGCGTTCTCAGCAGTGGCATCCATTGGGTGGAATGATCTCCCCTTTGCTGTACATGGGACCTCAACACTGGCATGTTTTTTACTTTAGCTTTCTCCCCAGTTATGAGCTGTTTTGAACTCTTCCCTAGGATTGGATTTTGCTTGTGGATTCTTTCCTTGGTTTGTGGCAGTATTCTAAACTTCTTCAGGGTTTGTGCAAATGAGAAGCGGTATAGGCATATTTCTATGACTAAAGCTTCACCACTTTAGGCTGCAACCCTGTATCCAAGTATCTGGGAGCAAGCCCAATTGAACTCAGTGAGACTTACTTTTATAAATAATGTGCATAACAGCATGGTTGCCATTCAGTGTTTCTTCTATTCTAAAGGGGAAAGTCATATTCCCTTTTCATGGCCAAATCACTTGCTCGGCTTTTATATGGTGTTCAAATTTGGTTTTCCAACTACAACTCAAATATTGAAAAAGTACAAACAGCTTTCTTAAGGGCAATTTGTGGTGTTCCCAAATGTGTGGCAGCTGCACACATAGTCCTGGACTTGGTAGGAGCCAAGACTTGGCATCTAGCTCTGAAACGAAGGCTTTCCTTAGCATTTCCTGCTCCTTCATCCAGCTACTTAACATTAGTTCACTTAAATCAATATGTAAGTTTATGGATGAAGATGCTAAATTATAAAGTATATAATCCAAGGTTTTCTCCATCACTGTTTGCCTCATATAGCCCCGTTAAGGCCAGATCTTGCATTCTCTCACAACCTAATAATGTTGTTGAGAGGATGAAATGGGAAGAAACCCATGTATGCCACCCCAAGGACCTTGGAGGAAAAGCAGGATGCAAATGTGACAGATAAAGACACTTCTATTGAACTAGTTTGTGGTGGAAGTGAGAACTTGGAGTCTCGGAGAATTCTTCTTTGTAGGTTTTCAAAGCAAATGGTTGTTGTTGTTTTAAAAAAGAGGGATTGCAATCTGATAAAGATAAGCATTCTTAAAACAATGGATGTTTAAAAGTTTGATCACAGAGTCACAGAATCATAGAATAGTAGAGTTGGAAGGGGCCTACAAGGCCATTGGGTCCAACCCCCTGCTCAATGCAGGAATCCACCCTAAAGCATACCTGACAGATGGTTGCCCAGCTGCCTCTTGAATGCCGCTAGTGTTGGAGAGCCCACAACCTCCCTAGGTAACTGGTTCCATTGTGGTACTGCTCTAACAGTCAGGAAGTTTTCCTGATGTCCAGCCGGAATCTGGCTTCCTGTAACTTGAGCCCGTCATTCTGTGTCCTGCACTCTGGGATGATTGAGAAGAGATCCTGGCCCTCCTCTGTGTGACAACTTTTTAAGTATTTGAAGAGTGCTATCATGTCTCCCCTGAATCTTTTCTTCTCCAGGCTAAACATGCCCAGTTGTTTCAGTCTCTCTTCATACAGCTTTGTTTCCAGAACCCTGATCAGCCTGGTTGCCCTCCTCTGAACACGCTCCAGCTGAACATATAGGGCCTGTGTTAGTTAGACTTCAAACACAGAAAAACGTTTTTCGATAAAAACGATCAATTACCCAGTGCCTGTGAAACATATCCAACTGAAGCCATTCGTTATTCATGGACCTGATTATTCTCCATTCTTGCTCCGTAAACTGCCTTTTCATAATACGAAAGAAGTCAGGAATTGAACCGCTTCCTGCAATTAAAAAGAGAAATGACAGTGGCTGGTCACAAAACACCCATGGCCTAGAAGGGAAACGGGTGAGATTAAAAGAAAAAGAAACCTGCCTAAGAATTTAAGGACAAGGCAAAGCTTCATAACACAAAACTATTCTTTTGAACCCAGTTTTCTGCTCCAACATCTGTTTCAAAAAAGGAAAACTGATGAGGCTCAGAGACAAGAAACTTAGCCAGGAAACTGCATAAAAGACAGAGAGGGGGGGCGGGGGTCTGACCCCCAAATGCCAAATCGCATAATTGAATTCACAAAGCACAAGATAGTGATGCTCAGAGAAAAACACACACACAGACACACACACTACTCTCCCACATCACACACACACACCAAACCCAAACCACACCAAAAAAAAAAAAAAACCCAACGAATACACACACATCAGTCCCAGCCAGCATGGTCAAGGGTCAGGAATGCTAGGAATTGTAGTCCAAAACATCTGAAAGGCACCTGGTTGGGGATGGCTGTCTTAGTCAAAGAAATGCAGATATAGAGCATCATCACAGGGGAAAATCATGTTTGCTTACTGTTGCTTCTCCGCCTGTGTGTTAGTCCCTCATTACTTCCTCTTTTGAAAGAGGAAGTAAACAACGTGAACGTGGCCCATTCAGTGAGCAGTTTGGATCGCGCTGCTTCTCCCGCACACAGCAGGAGATAGTGGCAAATTCCATCTTTATTTTAAGTCGGACTTACTCAGGTGTTTTTTTGTGGTGCAAAGAAAGCAAGAAGGGGCGGGAGGCAGACATGTCATGAGAGGGACCTGCGAAAATCCGTGAGTACCCAGTAATGAGTGTGCAATAAAATGCTCGTCTTTTAGAACTCTAAGTCAAGGGCAACAACAAATACCAGAGGGGAGGCAATGCAGACTAATGCGTTGATTCCTGGCCAGAGACTGAGTTGGGATACTTTAAGCAATTTCTAAAACCCAGGTCCATTAAGTGCACACCATCTGGCTCATGGTGCTAGGCTGCAAACCATCACCCATCTGTTTCTGAAATACTGCACTCTAACACCATCCCTGCACAAATTTGCAACTGACCCTTGTTCTTGTTTCTAGTAGCATTTTTAACCTTAAGTGCTGTCTTTAAATACACTTGAATGAGCCTGTTTCAAGAAGAAAGGCAGATCACAAGATGCTTGTAGTCACGATCGTACGGTTCTCAAGTGAGGCGAGACGCTCTTCACTGACAGCTTTAACGTTGACTCAGCCCACAACCTACTTCACCAAGTTAAATGATATTGCAAATAGAAAAACCAAAGAGAATTTCTGGGGAAGACTGCAATCCATTTTAAGACTAATAGTATCCCAAAAGAAAGGCACAATCATCACACAATTTGGAAGCTATCCTTCTGTGAATGCATCCCAAGAGAGCCTTTGCTTCTTTTGCAGCCAGGAGAAGCATCTTGATAGTAAGGATGGTACAGGCATTGGTAACCTCAAGGCTGGATTACTGCAACGGGCTCTATGTGGGGCTGCCCTTAAAGTGGCTCTGGAAGCTGGAGCTAGTGCAGAATGCAGCAGCTTGGCTGTTGTTGGGAGCTTTCGCTTTCCAGCATGCAACACCTTTGCTGAGGGGACTGCTCTGGCTGCCTATTCGCTACCGGGCCACGTTTAAGGTTCTTGTCGTAGAGTACAAAGCCCTAAACAACGTGGGACCGGGATACCTGAGAGAGTGCCTTCTGCCTATCAACCTGCCTGGTCACTGAGGGCATCTGAGGGCCTGCTCCTGGAGAAGAGGCTTCAGTGTGGTGGGCCCCAACCTATGGAATCCTCTGCCTCTGATGGCCAAGCAGGCACCAACTTTGTATTCCTTCCGGCGCCCCCTGAAAACGTCGTAGTTCCAGGAAGCCTTCCCTTAATGACCAGCCATGGTTTTATTTGCACTTCATTTCTTTTAAAAAATGTACTTTTAATGGGTTTTTATTGTTTTTATTCTGTTTGTCCTCTGCTATGAAATTCTTGAAAGGGGAGTGGTATATAAATATTGTAAATAAATAAGAGCAATTGACAAGGGAACCAATTATCTAAAGGGGTCATGAGATCTTTCTCACTGGAGGTCTTCAAGCAAGACTGGAAAGCCACGGGTTGCTGATGCTCTAGTTTTGATTTCCGGCATCAAGCAGGAAGTTGGACAAGATGTGTTACAAGGCCCGTCCAACTCTACGATTCTTTGAAAATGTATGCAAATGATAATGACGACACCGACTAAAAATTGAAGTTTTTTTATGGGTCAGTAAGGGGGAAAAACCCATTTAAAAGCTCCATAAAAATAAGTAAAAGCTCACTTTCATTTTAAATTCACAAAATTGAAAGGGGATATGAACGGTTGCTAGGCAAGGGTAACATGGCCTTGAGTGCCATTTTACTTCCCGGAAAGGCAGGATACAGATCAAACCAAATAAATAAATAAAAATATTAGCCACTCCTCGAAATAATTTTCTCTTTGGTTCAGTATTTCCATGATAGAACCATTCCGGTTCTTATGTGATTTCTGTTATATTTTCACGGGGAAGAGTGTTTGAAGCTAAAAGTCTGGAAAGAAGAGCACAGAGAAGAAGACAATGAGCCAAGCTGTATACCAATTCATCAGAGAATTCTGAAGGCAACAGCAGACCTAATTTTTAAAAAAATCCTTTCACAATACACTGGCAAAATGATGATGATGATGGAGGAGGAAGTATAATAACAGCTCACTGGAGAAATCACCAAAATATATCTATGCAGCATTAAGTAGGGCCTTGTGGGTTTCAGGCTTTAATTTACAAAGCTGAGTATATTAGGAAGTTAATAGATTTTTATTTTTATTTTGTATTTGGAAGGGGGGGAAATCCTAATTGTTTTTTTTTAATTCACTGTTACTACAATCCCGCCAGCCACATTAAAAAATGAGGAGACAATATAATAAGACAACTCCTGAAGATCCAACATCCTTTAGAACAGTGGTTCTCAACCTTCCTAATGCCGCGACCCTTTAATACAGTTCCTCATGTTGTGGTGACCCCCAACCATAAAATTATTTTCGTTCTTCTCTACACGATCCATTGTCATGGGATGGTTTGCTAATGAAAATAATACATAACAATAGCTTTAATAATACAAAAGATGATACATGACATAGTTCAGTCAATACAGTTTCCTAAGACCATCGGAAATATGTGTTTTCCGATGGTCTTGGGCGACCCCTGTGAAAGGGTCATTCGACCCCCAAAGGGGTCCCGACCCACAGGTTGAGAACCACTGCTTTAGAAAGTAAATTCCTCAGCCCCTTGACTTAAAACTTTTTTTTTTTTTAAAGAAAAAGGAGGAAACTGACTTTCATAATATTCTAGCACAGCATTCCCCAAACTGGTGTGCTCCAGATGTGTTGGACTACACATCTGGAGGGCACCAGTTTGGGGAATGCTGCACTAGTGCCTGTGGTTTCATGCACTACTCACTGCTCTACTCAGGGGCAAGCTACTCTGGCAGCCCTTCTCTCCGTGCAGAGTGAAAGGAGAAGGATTTGGCCATTATGTATGACACAGGTTGGCGTTAGTGGTATGCATAATTGGGTTGCAAGTTTCCCAGCTCAGGGAATAATAATAATAATAATAATAATAATAATAATAATAATAATAATAATAAATAATACCACCCCATAGCTGAAGCTGTCTGGTCAGCTTACAACAACTGATAAAAATACAGAATACAGCATAATAAAAACAGTCTAAAAAAATAAATATAGAAAAATTAAAACAATGTAAACAGCTAAAAACAAATTAACAATGTTTTTCCTAATAGACCTGTTCTAAACCAGCAGACATAGACACTTCATAATGTACCATTAAATGCCTGGGAGTAGAGGGTGGTCTTTACCTGGCGCCAAGAAGACAACAATGTCAATGCCAGGCGGGCCTCAGTGGGGAGCTCATCCCATGGTCCGGGGGCCACCACGGAGAAGGTTGCCCCCTTTCCGAGCTTCCCTTGGAGATGGCACTTGAACAGGGAGGGGGGGGGCAGATGTTGATTGTAGTGTCTGGGTATGTTCAGGTCGGGAGAGGCATTCCATCAGGCATTGTGGTCCCAAGCCATGTAAAGCTTTATAGATTAAAACCAGCACCTTGAATCGGGCTTGGAAACGTACAGGCAGCCAATGCAAGCGGGCCAGAATTGGTTTTATATGCTTGGACCTTGTGGGCCCAGTTAAAAATCTGGCAGACATATTTTGCTCAAGCTGCTGCCACATGCATTGTGTCTTATTAAAGACTCCATGCTCTTATGCAGATAGCATAATGGAATCATATTCTTCTTTTCCTTAACTAAATAACCGCTACTGAAAGGTTTTGCTGCAAGGGAAGCACATCTTTGTAACACCTTGCCTTGTGAAAACTGTGTTTCCTCTAGAATGAAACACAACAAAGGAATCTAGTCTGGTTCCCTCACTGCTTCTAAGAAGATCTGCTTCCCTTTTAGTGGATTGAAGCAAATGTCAAAATATTGAACTGGGTCGCCTAGAACAGGCTTCATAAACCCAGTGCTCTCCAAATGTGTTGATACTACAATTCCCATCATTCCTGGCCATCCTGACAACATGCATGATTAGAGTTGTAGCCCAAGATGTCTGGAGGACATCAAGTTTAGCTTTAGGGAGGCAACAGATAAATGTAAATCTTCAACAGTTAATGATCTCTTTAAAAAAAATCTCTTACTTTAATTTCACACATAACTTGGATACAGAAATAGCTTTGGTTGAAAAAAGAAAAGTCTGTCTTATTTATGTGTTATGCAGACTTTGGGGTCAAGAAAACCTAGACATGAAATTCCTATTTATAAAATGTGATAAACTTACAGGAAATTCTGTTGTCGGTGTCCGTGTTGCAAAATCTCATTAGCAACATAAATGTAATTAATGAGATTTATCTGTTATGAATTCATTAAAAAAAGCTGTTGTGCAGTTCATACTCCTTATGTTCCTACTTGAAAGTGACAATTTTTTATCTCTCCTCAAATGGAACAGCAACAAACACGGTTTTCCTCTGCTTTTCATTGGGTAAAATACTATATTTAAAGTAGTCACCCAAGGCAAAAAATAAACGTGTTTAGACTTCTCTTAATGCAGCAATCCTATGGATGCTTATTTGGGAGCAAGACCCACAAACACAATAGGAACTACTCGCACGTAACCGTGCCTAAGATTTGGCTGGGAGAGCAATAACAGGCTAGTGCAATCTTCATGTCTAATTATCTTCTGAATGAATCATATCAGAACCCCACATTCTCTCTAGAGTGTTAAATTCAGAAAGTGGACAATCCCGGTTGTGGAACGAGCTCCCCAGAGAGGTCCGCCTGGCACCTATACTGTACTCCTTTCGTCGCCAGCTGAAGACCTTTTTATTCACTCAGTATTTTAACACTTAATTTTAACTTAAATTTAAATTATACTGTTTTAACTCTGTATTTTAACCTTATATCAATTTTGCTGCGTGGTTTTATTCTGGTTGTGCTTTTTATACTGTATTTTGTATTTGTGTTTTTAACCTGTTGGTTGTTTTATGATGGTTTTAATTTTTGTGAACCGCCCAGAGAGCTTCGGCTATTGGGCGGTATAAAAATGTAATTAATAAATAAATAAATAAATTTGCGTCAGCAGTTGTAAAATTAATTTTTAACTTATTTTTAATTGATTTCCCCTGGCAAAGGATAGATGACAACCATTAACTGAAGGGGTGGGATAAGCCCTAAGGACAGATGATATTAATAAAAGTGCAAGCTAAAATGTAAGGGGGGAATAAAATGCACCCTGTAGGTACTGCGGGGAGGACAGTGTGTGTGTTTACATTTGTTCTAGGGCCAAATTTCAGAAACAAATTTAAAAACATCCAAGGCTCCAGTAATTTTGGATTACAGCTTTCCATCATCTTTGATCATTGGGGATGCTGGCTAGGACTGCTACGAGTTGTAGTCTGAGCATCTAGAGAATAGCAGGTTGGGAACGGCTGGCTTAGAGAAACACACACCTGCACGATGCTCAAAGTATGGGGTAGCGGTTAGAGTGCTGGACTGGGACTCAGAAGATCTGGGTTCTACTCCCCACTTGGGAACAACTGCCCATTGTTTGTTGTTGGGTTAACTCTGGGTTGTTCCTGGGTCGTTTAATGAAATTGGAAATGGCTTGCGCTGCTCATCACTGCAATTGCTGCTGTGACATGCGAACCAGATCTCATCCTAACCAACCTCACAGGGTTGTTGTGAGGATAAAATGGAAAGGAGGAGGACCATGTATGCTGGCTTGGGTTCCTTGCAAGGGGGGAAAAAGATGGGATGTAAATGTAATAATAAATAAATAAAATAAATTATCAGTCCGCAGCATACATCTGTGGTTCTTATGAATCACTGGATATTTATTCTTAAGGGCAGGGTGGATCAACCTGTGCTCATTGTCAGAGGCAACAGGGCACAGGGTTGTAAATTTTCTCCTGCAACCTTACCAGTTGTGCATCAACCAGAAATTCAACTGGGATAGCTGTCCTCCACTGGATTCCCATCTTAGGAAAAGCAACCCCTGTTGAACTTCAGCCTATGTTGTTTTTAATATTTTATTCTAAGGAGCAAAAAAATCCCTACCATTTTAAATGTAAAAGCCTGCCAAGCTGTTCGTGCTTATCATTAATAAAGTCCTCATCTGCTGTATGGTATAGTGTTTAGAACAGTCTTCTTTAACCTGGTGTTCTCTAGATGTGTTGGACTGCAACTCCCATCATTCCCCGCATATCTGGAAGACACCAGGTTGGATGTGAAAGGCCAGTTCAAACCCATGGATATCAATTTGAACATGGGAGGCCAGGCTTCAAATCCATGAAGTTCACGGGCTTTCCTTCGGCTAGCCGCACCTCTCAACCTCAAGCTAGCCTACCTCACAGGGTTGTTGTGAGGATAAAAAGGGGAGGTGCATCTCATATGCTGCCCTGAACTCCTTGCAGAAAGGACAGAGTATTACGGCAAGGCAATGTATGAATAGATAAAAGGAAATCTCAAGTTAGAAATCATGGCCCACCCTAGACTGAACCCACTTATGGCACTATGGGGTTGATGGGGTGAATTTCCATGGGAACCCATTCTAAGGAGGGGATGGCACATCTGTGGGCAGCAGAGAGCAGAAGGGTCCCTGTTGTGAGTTACCTAGCTGAGAAATGTGCAGGGAGACCTGACGAATGGCCATGGACCAAGAGAATACATTCATTGGGAAGATAAAATGATTTTCCTAAGAAACATCCAGCCAAGCCTCAGGCACCGTGATGGGGTATGTGGAAGCCAGGACAAATAACAAGCCCTTATGGGACTTCATCTTCAGAGGGGGTTAAGGCCAGTGGAGGCTGGTGGCTCCGATGTCAGTGGGGCTACCAGCCTCCACTGGGGAAAGCTGAGAGAGTTCAAGTACAAAAGCTGAGAGGGCGCCAAGGGAGGCGTTCTGTGAAATGCAAATAGCCGCTTCAGAGACGAGATTCTTATCAATGCCAAGGCAGGAGAAATGGTTAAAACTTCCCCTCCCTGCCCCCTACGGCAGCAGGGGAGACATGACACATTTTTTGGTCGGGAATCTAATTTCTTTGGGGGCTGCAAGCCAGCAGTGGGTGTGGCCACCTTCTCTCTCTCTCTCTCTCTGCTGGAGATGTGTAGGATGGGTCTAAAACAAACTAACATTCTTTCTGGTTATTATTATTATTATTATTATTTTTGCAGGGAAGGCCTTCACATCTCAGCACTCTGCCACCCACTTTTCTATCTCTTTCCTTCTTCCTCCCCACTCAGATGGCTGCTGAGGGTGGGGCAGATGGCTCTTGCCACAAGTCTCAACTGATTCGCTTGCAGAATACTTTTGAAATTAGACTGAGGGCTGCAAGGAGCCCTAGGGATGCAGGTTGCTCACCCCTAACTTACGCCCCTGACTTACATAAAGGGGAAATTGTGTTGCTTACCCAGGGCATTTGTGCTGCTATTTCCATAACAAAAACCATGCAATTAACATCACTGTCAAGTCTGGCCCGCAACTCAAGGCAGACACGCTCACCACAACCCCTCAGAAGCAGGTTTTCAATTCACTACTCTAGAAGTCCATCACTGTAAGCTACAATGGCAGACATAAAAATTGGAGCATGACTGAATGCTATCATGAACGAAGAGCCCTCGCTCGGAACCTTCCATCCTGCCACGCTTCACAGCTCCCACCAATAATGTTTGCATGCGCCACCACTCCTGGAAGATAATACGAATGCAATTATTTCCATACACCAACATAAAGAACTCGGGGGTTTTCATCTTGCTGCACATGACTGAAGACTTCACCAAATTCCAGTTACATCACAGGCTGCAAAAAGTGGTGGGTGGTGGTGGGGGGATGAAGCAGCAGAATAATGTCCTGGAGGAAATTGAGTGCTTTAATTCTACTAAAGTGGGACCAAGTAAGCCTACTGCAACAGTTGCATGACAATTGATTAAAAAATAAATAAAACACATAATCCTCTCCCACACAATGCATAAAACCTTCCCACTTCCATGATCTGCTTTTCACGGCAAAACCCTTATAGCTCATATATTACATAGATGCAAATAATCCTCTTCTGAATGAGCAGGACTTAAACACGGGCGGGGGAACTGTCCATGTTATTCCACATTTATGAGTCTACACTCCCCCCCATGCTAAATACATTTAGGTCCCTTGAACATAAGGAAAGCTGTGCTCGATCAGACCAAGGGTCCATCTAGCCCAGCACTCTGCTCACACAGTGGCCAACCAGCTGTCAACCAGGGACCCACAAGCAGGACATGGTGCAACAGCACCCTCCCACCCATGTTCCCCAGCAACTGGTGCACACAGGCTTACTGCCTCAGATACTGGAGGTAGCACATAACCTTCAGGGCTAGTAGCCATTGATAACCTCCTTTTAAAGCCATCCAAATTGGTGGCCATCACTACATCTTGTGGTAGTGAATTCCATAATTTAACTACGAAGAAGTATTTCCTTTTATCTATCCAGGATCTCCCACCAACCAACTTCATGGGATAACCCTGGGTTCTAGTATTATGGGAGAGGGAGAAAAATAACTCCCTATCCACTTTTTTCACACCATGCATCATTTTGTACACCTCTATCATCTCGTCCCTCTCCTTTTTTTCCAAAGTAGAACAACTCCAGTTATTGTAACCTTCCCCCATGTGTGTGTGTGTGTGTGTGTGTGTGTGTGTATGTTCTGGCCCCTTGATCATTTTAATTGCCCTTTTCTGCAGTTTTTCCAACTTAATCTCAACAAGGAGTGGGGGGCGGATAGGTAGGGGACAGAGATATGCTTAAGTCTCGCCGAAATTAAAATAGTGCTTAACTTTAGTTGCATCATATACTTTCTTGTCTTAACGAAGTGGCTTGCCACTACAGCCATACATCAAAGACTTTCACGTGAAAAGGTTACCGCCCGAGCTGCCTAGCTCTATTGAAAACAGACAAGAATAGACACAATTTCATTTACTAAACCATACTGCAAACATTTATATTTGCATAAGCCAAATGGATGGCTATGAAATAGGAGCACCCACTGGCATTCAAGAAATCCTTCCGGCATTCACCCATCTCGGGTAGAGGCGAAATCAGCTAGATGCGGCAGCTGGATCTGGTCTCCTAAAATGCCACGCCTTCAACAAATGATACCTATGATGGGGCTGATGGGAGTTGAAGTCCAAAGCAAGTATTAAGATGTAAGTGATTGAGGCCTGGTCCCATCATACATGACCTAGTCCCTTCCAGACAACTGCAATGCACTTTAGCAGGGCAGCCTCGGACGACAGTTTGGAACTATCAATTGGTCCAAAATGCAGCTGTCAAAGGCGCTAATGGGACACCCCTCTTGTCTATCTTTTTTAATTGTTTCTGTTGTATTAGGTAGCACAAAGATTATCTGGATTACGGCATGAATGATCAGACTTGGCCTCAGTCACTCCTGTCTTAATGCAGCTAAGGTCCTCCAGATGTTTTGGACTTCAGCTTCCAATAGTCTCGGCCAACACTGCCAATGGTCAGGAATATTGGGAGTTGTAGCCCAAACTACCCAGCAGGCACTGGGCTGAGGGAAGCTGCGCTGGTGGAAAGCACTTGCTCAAGGCGGGGCACTCTCTTCTCGCCAGTCTCTCTTCCTCACTGCAGCCTCCCCAAAAAGCTTTTCTTGGAAGGTTAGGGAACCATATGGAACCGTACGGGGCATCACACAGAGGGCTGCCATAGGGAAGGGGGACTGATGAAAATTTGGCACTTTGCCTGGAAGCAAAGCCAATATAACCCATTGTTTACTGCCTTGATTATTTTAACAGAAAAGTGAGATATCAGTGCCTGAAATAAATAAATATATTTGCTAATAATGTTATAGGAAATCACTGGGAAACTAAAACACACCCACCCTATATTCACCTCCACCCACCAGATAAGATCAATTCTGCTTTTAGCATCAGGAGCAGATCTACAAACGTATTTGTTCTATTCCAGTTGTATACCATGACTCTCATGGCTTGTTTCAAAGAATCCTGGGAATGGAAGTTTAGTGAAGGTGCTGAGAATTCTCCATTAGAGGTCTGTATCTATCCCACCCCACCCCAGTTACAGAACCACAGTTCTTTTAAGGACGAGACAACAGACTTGTTTAAGTGTACAGTGTAGTGTAAACTTTAAGGGTTCTGGTGCAAAAATTGACTTTACCTACTAAAACAAATCATCCCTTTTTCAATGTTGCAGATAAATTTTGCAGATGGCCACCTACAAGCGTTTAGTATTTTGAGTTCTGAATCTTGCAGGTTAGAAGTCTTTCATAGAGCAATAGCACCATCCTGTGGCAGTTCTCGTGAGAAAGAAAAGTAATGCTACTTATTCTAAAGCCTCTTAGAATCATAGTATAGTAGAGTTGGAAGGGCCATCGAGTCCAACCCCCTGCTTAATGCTGGAATCCACCTTAAAGCATTCCTGACAGATGGCTGTCCAGCTGCCTCTTGAAGGCCTCTAAGCTGGGAGAGCCCACAACCTCCCTAGTTTTTCAATTTAAAAAAACTTCCTTACATGTATATCCTGCTTTTCCTCCAAGGAAGTCAAGGCAGCATATAGTTTTCCCTGTCCCTCTATTTTATCCTCGCAACAATCTTGTGAGGTTGGTCAAGTTGAGTGGTAGCAGCTGGCCCAAAGTCACCCAGTAAGCTTATCGGCTCAGCAGGGATCAGGTCTCCTTGCTCCAAATTCAGCGCTTTGTTCACTATATCACACTGGCACAAAATACCTGTCACAAGGTCACCCAGGGAGCTCCACAGCTGAGAAGAGATTTGAACTCCATGGCTGAGGAGAGATGGACTCCAGTACAACGTATCTGCCTGATGGGCAGGCTCTCTGTTCAGCTGGTGATGACCTCCAGAACACTAGATCGGACTCTAGCCCAACACTGGAACATCCGAAACAGCCTTCAGGACAACCTTAGTACTCTTCCAACTATATGCTCTGGAGAATCCAATTTTTCTCTTAATTGATCTCACATTTTACTAGTGCTGTGCTGAAGTATTCAGCCCAGGCTTACAGGGAGGAGGGGCATAGGTCAGCGGTAGAACAACTGCGTTGCATACAGAAGGTCCCACGTTCAATCCCCGACATCTCCAAGTAGGGCTGGAGGTTTGGGAGCTGCTGCCAGTCAGTATTGACAAAACTGGGCCAGATGGACCATAGCATATGACAGCTTTCTATGTTCCCATACATCGGGGTCCCCAACCCTTTTGGACCCATGAGCATGTCTGGCAATTTGATAAACTGCTGAGCTACCACAAAATGGCTCCCAAGGAGGATGTGGCTAGTCACATATTGGCTGCCATCAGGGCCTGGCTAGTCAAAAATGGTGGTGGTGGTGAGAAACAGCGAGCCTAGAAGGGGGGAACAGCAAGGCAAAGAGGAAGAAGGGAGAGAAAGAGTGAAGCTGAAAGCTAGGAGAGGGGAGAAACAGCAAGACAACAGCAACTGGCATTTAGAGCCCTGCTGGCCTTGATCCGGAAGGCAGCAGACAGCCTTCGAGACTAGTAGCAATTGATAGCCTTTTCCACCACGAATTTGCGCAACCCCATTTTAACGCTAAGCTGATGGCCATCACTATGTCTTGGGGCAGCAAATTTCATAGGCCCTTTCTACACCTAAGGGTTATCCCAGGAAAATGGAGGGATCGTCCCTGCCTGCTTCCGAGATCCCCTGTGCATCATTTGGATGCACAGCAACGATCCCGGGACGATCCCGGGAAAAAAGGCAGGTGTAGAAACGGCCATAGTTTTAACTAACACACATGCACCTCTGCCCATCGTGGTTCCAATTTGCTTTCTTCCTCTCAGGTCCCTCCCTTAGCGTTCTCCTCTTCCACTCCTTCTTCCGGGCCGTTCCCTGGGTCTAAGAACTTATTTCTTAGTCCCTTTTGCTTGCCCTGCCCCTTTCGAAAACAATTGAGTAGTTCAGCCAAGGTAGTCAGAGACCCTCTGTTTACCCCAGTCCACTGTGACAGGCAAATAGCTCAGCCAATCCCTGGTACCACAAGAATCCCATACAACAGGGGTGGAGAACATATGGCCCTCCTGATGTTGCTAAACTGAAACTCCCATCAACCCTTGCCAGCATAGCTAATGGTGAGGGATGATGGGAGTTACAGTCCAACAACATCTGGAGGGACTCACTGCCTTAGGGAGCAATCCTATGGGATCTGCCCTTGGTATAAATAAGCCTCCAAACTCCGAGGCTTACAAGTATCCAGTGCAGAGAGGGAGGCTTGGCAGAGGCCATCTTCGCCTCCTCCGAGCCTCCTGCTCCGTAATTTAGATAGACCGGCATTTGGTCCATCTAGCTGAGGTGTCAGGAAAGGGGAGGGAAGGAGGCCAGGGAAGCCTGGGGATATGGCGTAAGCCATCCCCTTCCCGCTTTTCAGCATGTCCCCTTTCCCTTCCCTCCAAAATCGCTTTGCAACCTTGGTGAGGCAGCCAGTATGGTTCTCTTGGTGGCAGCTGAGAGGGGGAGAGGAGCTTGGATTGCTAGCTCTGAGGTCAGAGTGCTGCCTCTGACCTTGAAGCCAAGAATCCGAAGTATCCCATGGCCTCCTAGATCCTGTCTAGGGGCCATAGGATTGCTTTCTTAGAGTATTGCAGTACAGATAGGTGAAACAACCAAAAAGGCTGCTCACTCCTGCCCTAGCACCTTAATTACATAGATGTGTGAGCCATAAGAATGCATTACCTGGCAAACTAGTCTTCATAACATCAATGCCAACTTGACAGTCAGGCTCGGCGGCAAGAACGGCATAATTCCCCTGATGAGAAACATTAAAGCTGAAACTGGAATGGGAGCTGCTTAACTCATTTGCGAGAAAAGGTTTGCCTTTTGAAGTCCGTTGTAACTGGATTTCATTCCAAGGAATTTTCAGTTTTTCTGCAATTAATTTCCTTATCAGCAGACGACCAGACTATGAAACAAAATGAGCAAATAACACACAGTAAATGTCCATGTGAAGGAAAGCAATTTATTAAAACATTATTTGCCTTTAAAATATTCATGGAATAAAGCTACACTTTAATTATTATTTTAAAAACAAAGGAAAAACACAACCTCAATAAATATTACTGTTACTGGGTTGTTGTTTTTTATTTATATTTCTTACATTTTCAATATCCCACCCTGTCTCCTAGGAGATCATGAATGTGTACATAGGGGGTGTCCCTATTCTACTTTCACAACAAACTTGTGAGGTAGGATAAGCTGAGAGAGTAAGTGAAGATCACACAGTGAGCTTCTTGACTGAGTGGAGATTTGAATCCAGTTCTCTCTCATCCAAGCCCAAACTCCCTATCCAAAACACCACAGTTGACTTTTCCTTAGTTGACTTGAAGCAAAAGCATTGTGTTCATAACAATGAAATGTACAAACTGTAAGAATGAGAAAAACAAATATACGATGCTCAATTTGTCAGGAAATAGATGGGTGTTTTTTTATCAGCTATGGAATGAAAAATCTAATGATGATGTATGCCCATATGCATAGTGCTCTATGATTTAGGAGTTGATCTGTAGCTGAGATTTAATGTTATTTATCAAAGGAATGATCGGCTCATATTTTTCCTGTTTTAATTATTAGGAAAATAATGAAGCCACTGTGCTTATATATTATCTGTTGAGCATCAGCACCACCTATAGTGTTTCAGGGCACTTAGACACTACTTCGTAAGTAGCATACATACATTCCATTTCACACCTCATTACAGGCATGATTAGAATGACTCCACCTGATTTACATGTCACTTATTTTAAAACATTGGCCAGAACTAGATGTTACAAAGCACGCTTGGATGCTACCAAAAACAAGAGCCCAGCTGTTCTTTCTCCTCCGCCCTGTACCATACCTCTTTCCATGCAGTTACATGACCACATGGAATGATCATTGCTGGGGCAGTTCTGGGAGGAGAGGAGCCAAAGGGCTGGTCGAGAGAGGCACCGGAGGAATGGCCACCGACATGTGGCATAGCAGTTTGGCCTGGCGGTAATCCACTAAAGAGACTGGGCACAGTGTCTACCTGGGTCGTGGGTGCTAGGTGTCCTGAATTCCACTGGTTCAGTGCCTAGCCAATGGAAGGCAGTGAGACTGGTGCTAGGAGTCACCCACCCCCTGCATCCTAACTATTATCTCTAACCTGAGATGGGAGATAACTGGGGATTCTTCCAGGGCAGGCCGTGTCCCCCTGGAAAAATCAAAGCAGGCTTCCCTAGCGGGCTGGATTGGAGCCAGGGGCTCTCACCCTTGGCCTAGCACTTGCAAGAGTCCCTGTCTGGAAGCACCTTTAAGCTCTAAGAACTGGGCCCCAACAGTGGTCGCTACTGTTATAAACCGTTTTAAAGCAGTAGCGTAGATCCTGCCCTGGAAGGTAAACATAACTATTTCAGCAAAGTACACCTTTCAACAAGTTCATAAATATATACCATAGCAGCCTTGGCGTCACGCCCGAAGACAAACTGCTCAATGCGCTCTTTCTCTTCAGGCTGTACAAGGCGCATGGCCAGCAACCAATCCTCACGACAAGGGACCCAGGCACTACAGGAAAATGCCCAGCGTACAGCCTCCATAGCAAGACGCTCCAAGGAAGTCACAGGGCGTGAGAACATATACACAGAAGTGGTATTCACAGGCACGCTTTGGAGGTTGACGAAACTCTGGGACTGCTGGGCTTCAGGTCCAAATCCCAGTTACGGTGACGCAGGATGGCTCACTATCTTTCTGTTTCGCCTCCTCCCTCACAGGGCCATTGCGAACATGAAACGGGTTAAAGCCACATGCACTGGTTTGAGGTCCTTGAAGAAAAGAACATGGGCACAAATTCAACACACAAATATAGACTGCTCTGTTTTTGTCACAGAGGATCAAACACTTCCGTCACACCTCTTAAGAACTCCTGGGAGCATTTGCATCAAAGGCTTGAAACCCAAACCTTCCTCCCAAGGACCAGGCCTCAATCTCACCCACGGTACTGCCACAGCTCTTCTCTCAAAACTTGCTCCTTAGGGAAGCCCCCCACCCCTGACAATATGCCTAATTTGCATACGCACATTCAAATTTATGCAAATATACCTGTACCTATATATTCTTTAGTTCGCATTCGAACCAGGTGCTTTCCCTGAAAGGCAAGGTAGCAGGACTTGATGCCCTTTTGGGGTAATACCAGTCCTTCGAAGCCTTAGATAATGATGATCAATGATAATTAATGAATCATCATCATCTATTGTATAGAAATACAGTAAATCATAGTTTAGAACCTAAGGGAGGATTCCGACGTCTGGACTTGCCCATCCAAGGAGGGCATCGGGAGCAGGACACTCAGCCTGCACGTCTAGGGCTGCAATGAGCCTGCTCACATTTACTCGGGAGTAAGACCCACTGAAATCAGCCAGGCTTGTTTCCGAGCATGCAGGCGATTGAGCCCCCACCCCCCTGTAAACCTGCAGCGCAGCCGCAAGAGGGGAGCCGCTGCGCCTTGCAGGAGGAGAAGGGGAAAACGCCGCGCGAGACCCCCTTTTCTCCACCCGCTACATTTGCCCAGGATCCCTTTGATGACGGTTCGGAAGGCCAATCGAAAGCCGCCCGAAGCAGAACAGACCAATCAGCGCCGGACATCATCTTCTAGAGTGGAGAGAGAGAGATAGAGAGAGAGAAGGGGAAGAGCTGACACGAACCGCTCACTTCTGAGTTCAATTTGGCCGCCGCCACATCCGGAGCGATGGGACAACGGTCTCTCCAGTGAAGGCTGGTGGCTCCGAAGTCAGTGGGGCAGTGAATCCGCTCTGGAGTTCAGTCAGATCCAGCCAGAACTCTAAAGGTGCTCAACTCCATCCCCCAAATGGGTTCAGCACCTTGAACAGTGCCGTTAGAGTTCTGACTGAACCCCAGATCGGATTCACCGCCCCCACTGACATGGCTGTCTCCACAGGACCTCTTTATAGTGCCTTACCGGCCCACCCACTCCCCATTCCGTTGATAACCTGAAGTGTCTTTACAGTTTCAGCGATCTTGAAACTCTTGGGCGGGCGGTCCTCGCGCTTGACAGCATCGTCTAGGCGGCCGTTACGAGGGGGAGGGCTTTAACGAGCTATTGACACGCGCTTACACCATTCACAGCGCAGGGTTCTTTGGACTGACGGAAGGGACAGCCAATGGGGGAGCCATGGTGGATGTAGGGTGACGGATGTAGCGGATGGTCTCGGAGCTTCTGTGGTGGATGTAGGTGAGTAGCTGACGGCGCGGCACAGGGGCAAAACGGTCGGGACGGGGAGGCCTCCTCGGCCTACAGGAAACCACATCCTACTGAGAGGTGTTGAACTTGTAGAAGTGCCTGCGGGCCTCGAAGCTGCCTCCCTTCCGAGCGGGGTTTCCTGAGGGAGAGAACGGGCTCTTGGGGGTTGAACATCAGTGCTGATACAGAGCATGCGCGAGATTATGCGGACATGCGCACAGCAACCGCTGAAGCTTCTAATGCAACATGTTCCCTTAACTTGTCGTCATCGGACATTCTTCCCAGGAAAAAAAGGGAACGAGCGGGTGTTAGTACAGTCTAGAGCAGCCTTTCCCACTTGGTGCCCTCCAGATGTTTTGGACTTCAACTCCCATCAGCCAGCGTGGCCAATGGTTAGGAATCCTGGGAGCTGTAGTCCAAAACATTTGGAGGGCACCAGGCTGGGGAAGGTTGGTCTAGAACAGGGGTGGACAGAAGATAGAACTGAATCTACTAGTAGATCTTTGGGTGTTTTGCAGTGGATCAATAAGGACTGCTGTCTCCCAGTTGTTTAACAATAACCTCCCGACCCTAAATTACCCTGTTAAGAGGCATTGAGGAATCTAGACTAGATTTTTGTGTGGAAGGATTGTCAGCTCCAATGCACAAGGGTTCAGCTGGTAGATTGCAGGCTTCAATTAAAAACAAAACAAAGCCCAAAATAGATTAGGCACACATGAAATGGACTAGAGGCTTCTTTGTTTTCTTGGGTACGGTGGGAAATCAGTTCCAGCTAATCTTTATGGGTTTCACTTCCAAGTGGTTGCACAAAAGATTGTGCCATTAGAAGCACTAGGTATGAGGCTTCTTGGCTTCACAAAGAGGAGTTAGTTTTTACCTTTCTCTAGGCCAAATACCTGCTCTAATAGCTTTCATTAAAAGAAATGCAACATGACATGGTTTCTATAGTAAAATATTTTTGCAAAGTAGTTTATTAACAAAAGAGGTGAACAGAGTGTTTTATAACAATTGTCCTTGTAGAGATAGTGATAGGGTGACCATATGAAAAGGAGGACAGGGCTCCTGTTAACAGTTGCATAGAAAAGGAAATTTCAGCAGATGTCATGTGTATATATGGAGAACCTGGTGAAATTCCCTCTTCATCACCACAGTTAAAGCTGCAGGAGCTATACTAGAGTGACCAGATTTAAAAGAGGGCAGGGCACCTGCAGCTTTAACTGTTGTGATGAAGAGGAAATTTCACCAGGTTCCCCATATATACAGATGACACTTGCTGAAATTTCATTTTCAATACAACCGTTAAAGATACAGGAGCCCTGTCCTCCTTTTCATATGGTCACCCTAGATCGTGTTCAATATTGGAAAATAACAAGATTATTGCACTCATTCTGTAGGTGTATACCCCAATCATCTTGAGTACTCCTACAGACAACAGTAGGCTAATTCTTACAGCTCTGCTGCTATAAGAAGCAAAAGGTTTGCAGACTTCAGATGTTTTCCATTCAGAGTCCTAAAATAATAAATAGTATGGATGCAGCATACCAGCTGCTCTCACAAATTACTATACCATAGATATTTGGGATTCAGTGTTATTCTGCCAAGACATGGAATATTTGCCTTTATCTTTTGAAGAGTGAAAAAAGTCAGCACAGTATTAAATATTCAAACAGTAAAATATATAGAATGTTCATATAATTCCAAAGGCTGCAGTCAATATACAACCCACCTATTCTAGAATAATTATAAATAAGTCAGTGGGACACCTTCAGAATATGTGACTGGTGGACTTCAGCCAAATAATAAATACATTAAAGTTGCAGTCCCATAGACAGTAACATGGGAGTAAGCTTCATAAAGCTCAGTGGGAAATACTTCTGAGTAAACATGTTTAGGATCAGGATTTAGTACATCTTGACTTTCCACATGGGTTTAGGGAGCAACTTATAGTGGGTTATCCTATTATTATTATTATTATTATTATTATTATTAATTTATTTATTTATTTGTATCCTGTCTTTTGCCCAGTACTGGGCCTCAAAGTGGCCTTACAAAATTTAAAATATATACATTTTAAAACCTATGAATAGAAATATACAAAAGTTACAAAAATATTCCAATATTAAAATATTTAAACATTTAAAATACATTACAATTTTAAAAGTCCTTGGCACAGATGGAGGCACAGATTAATTGCCAAAAGCCTGCCAGAACAAAAAAGTTTTTGCCTTCCTCTGAAAGCACATCAAAGAGGGAGCCAATCAAGCTTCCCTGGGAAGAGAGTTCCAGAGAACTGGAGCAGCCACAGAGAAGGCCCTCTTCTGTGTTCCCACCAGGTGTGCCTGTGATGGTGGTGAGACTGAAAGAAGGGCTTCCCCAGAATTATTATTATTATTATTATTATTATTATTATTATTATTATTATTTATTTATTTATATAGCACCATCAATGTACATGGTGCTGTACAGAGTAAAACAGTAAATAGCAAGACCCTGCCGCATAGGCTTACATTCTAATAAAGCACAGGCAGGCTCATAAGGGAGAACATGGTCTTTCAGTTAACCCAGACCCCAGCCATATAAGGCCTTATAGGCCATAGCCAGCACTTTGAATTGTGCCTGGAAACAGACTGGAAGCCATTGGAGATGTTTTAACAGGGGAGTTGTGTGCTCCCTGTAACCAGTCCCGGTCAACTCTCTGGCTGCAGCTCTTTGAACCAGCTGAAGTTTTTGAACACTCTTTAAAGGCAGCCCCACGTAGAGCATGTTACAGTAATCCCATTGGGATGTAACTAAGGCAAGTGTCACTGTGGCCATTCTTCCCCTTCCAGCAAAGCTGTAGCGTAGGTTAAGTTAAGAGGGTCTGTCTAACTAGTACAATTGCTGGAGATGTAAAGCACCTAATGCTTCTTTAGCAATGCCCTGTAGTTGCCTCTTTTTGGGAGGAGGTTATTATTATTAATATTATTATTATTATATTTATTTGTATCCCGCCTTTTGCCCAATACTGGGCCTCAAGGCGGCCTTACAAAATTTAAAACATATACATTTAAACCTAGGAATATAATAAGGATAAACTTTGTACTGAAACAATCTATAATATGTAACGATGTGCGTGTCCTTCTAAATTTCCTGCCAGCGCAAATGGATCTTCAGAGCCCTTATGACAGCTAAAAGACTTATATTATCACGTTGGAAGACATATGCTCACCTCCCATATAGCAATGGATTGAGGACTTAATAACACTATCAACATTTGAACGGGTGTTATATAGGCACAACTTGCGAGTGGATAAATATATGGATATTTGGTCTACTTTTCTTTAAACCTATGTATAACTCTCCCCTCCCTCTTTTTTTTAAAACTAATGGTACATTTGATGATATTCCTATATATGTAATGTGTTTTTTTCTTTTTCTTTTTAATGATTTATTTTCTGTTCTGTTGATATTCACAATAAAAAGGAGAAAAAAGGAAAGAAACAAACAAAGTACCTGACCAGGGATTTTAATGCAGGTTGCTGTAGTCCACACTAGCTCTCATTTGGAGAGCAAAGCAGAAAAGTTGATTCCACTACTAATAATTTGGCTGATGCATATACTTTTGGGGGATTCTCCCACCACCACCACCACCACCATAAACAAAGATGATAAGACAATTAGATGACATTTTCTTAGTGTGTTCTGAATTCAGGGAAAGTATTATTTCCCTGCAATAAAGCACTTCTCTAATGAAAAAGAACAAAATAGAAGATGACGATGATGATGATGGAGGAGGAGGGGGGGGGAAGTGTGGGGAGAGTAGTTAAACCATGACTGCTAAACAGTATTTCATTACCAAGGAAAATGGGTAGCAGAAATCTGAAATGGTGCCAGCAGCAATAAGAGAAAGCACTAGAGTGTGGTGTGTGGTCCCAAGCTAATCAGTACTGACTGTATTAAATCCAGGAGAGCTAGAACTATTAGTCATTCTTTCCCCTCATTTTAAGCTTTACCATTCATTCTTGAATGTTAATTTCAGGGGCAAATCCTCCAAACGTCCCCGTCCCCCCCATCAGATTACTATAACTACAGGAGCTTGTGTAATTAAGCAGGAAGCTCTCCTGTCTCTTGAATGCCTCTAGGAATCAGCTTGATTTCAGTATCTCATGCTGGTAACCTAGAAGCACAAAAAACTTTCAAGCCAGTCTCTAATAAAGGAATCCTAACATGTATTATTAATAAATGCCAGGTTTTATGAATTCATATTTCAGAATACCAACAGTAATTTTGTGACTGTGTAAACAAGTGACTGAATTAATTATCCAGGTATTTCTGTTTTTAATGAAGGGAAGTTTCAGTGCTTACTTTTGGTCTTCGTAAATACAGGAGAGTCCTTCTTACATAAGCCATGGGCCATCAACACAGAAGGTGTCGCCTTCACGTGCCGGGTCTGGGACTTTGGGAAGTACAGCAGCAGCCCTCAGACCTTGTCTCTCTGCCCATTGAGAGCAGGATTGTGCCTGATAAGAGGGTTTCAGTGCAAGTTGGTTTTGCTTTCAGTAAATATGTGATCGGTATATGATCCACCATAATGATGACAAGTGTTTGACCTAAGCACAAAGGGGGAAATGCAACATGCAACTCACATCATTCTTAGTTTATTAATTTTTATTGTTTCGCAAACACACATGACATAAAAGCATTACAAAGAAACATTACATCCTGGGAAAAAGAAGAAAGGGGGGGGGAAGGAAGAGCGGAGGGGGGGAACTACACAAAGGTTAAGGTGTATTTTCGGCTCTCTACACATCCCAAATGTGAATTATATTCTCTCCTTGTTTAATTACATTTAACACAATAATCAAATTCTTTTCTTTCTTCTAAGGCCTTAGCTAGACCTAAGGTTTATCCCGGGATCGTCCCTGCCTGCTCCCGGGATATCCTGTGTGTCATTTACCTGAACAGGGATGACCCCAGGACAATCCCGGGATAAACCTTAGGTCTAGCTAACGCCTAAGTGAACTATATCTCATACACTGAATCCACAGACAAATACATCATTTTTCTCTGTTTCTTGCAAAAATTCTATCAGAGGTTTCTATTCAGATATGAATGTGGCTGTTGATTTATCTCCCATTATTGCTGTAAGTTTTGCCATCTCTGCCAACTCCAATGTCTTCAAGAGGCATTCGTCCATTGTTGGCGTTGCTTCATTTTCCACTTCTGTGCATATAATAGTCTCACTGCCATTGCAACTCAGATCATTCTGAGGTCCACCTGTCATATTTTTACTTACTCAGGAGAGCCACATCTCTACACTGTCATAAGCATTTTTGTTACATTTTTTTGACTCAATGGCCACTTTTGCATGCAACAATAAGCCAGAACTCCAGAGAATCCTGGCTTATTGTTCATGAGCTGTATCCAGGTCTATGCAGTCTGTTCGCCAGTGCTGGCATCTCCTGCCAGCAGAAACAGCTAAACTAACCATCGACTAACCTGTGAGAAGGACGGAGTGAGGGAGACCGTAGTAGTCCAGAAGCTGCTGAAAATCTTACATTTTTCGTTTTCCCTCCGTATTCCCTTTTCCGTTTGTATTGCATCTTTTTAGATTGTAAGCCTTATTTTACTGATCGATTGGAAGCTGCTCCAGGAACCTTCCTTTTGGCTGAGGAATGGGATAAAATACTTCAAAATAAATAAATAATAAGCAGGGATTTAAAGCTTAGGAAGCAATCCTATGGCCCTCAAACAAAGTCTGGGGGTGGGGGGAATAATTCGGATTCCTGGATCTGAGGTCTGACCGCAGATGCACAAATCTGTATCTCCGTCTCCCTTGCAGCCAGCATGAAGACAACCAAGGTCAAGGGCAAACTTGCAGAGGGGGGTAAAGGGAGTGTTCCGGCAGACACGGAGGGGGTTGCAGAGTATCCCCATGCCTCCCCTGCCTCCTTCCCTCATGCTCCGCCACACCCCAGCTAGATGTGGGAAAAGGCTTGTTATCTGAACTAGGGCTTCTGGCTTGAGCCAGAATCGCAAACCTAGGTTGGTTGTTTTACAAAGCCTGGCTTGTTTGGCAGCAACAAGCCAAGAGACCCAGTTTGATGACATGTGGCTAAGTTTTGAATTCCTGGTTAGCTTAGCCCCTCCCACTGTGGGGAGGAGCCAATTGGAAGGGAACGGGATATGTGCACTAGCATGCAGCTTGTGAATGAGAAAACCAGGATTCTCTGGAATTCTGCCTTTTTGTTTTGTGGAAATGTATCCAGTGTGTTATTTATAATGTATTCTTTGTTAATCCTTCTCCCTGGGCCTCATAGCATACTTTCTTCATTTTGCACATCCACGCAGGTCAGATATAGATATAGTGATGCAGGCATTCTTACTTTTGAGGGACTTGAGTAGGCAAGGAGCACAAACGATGCGTACTTGGAATTACTCTGTGGGGGAAGAAAATAGGTAAAAAGGAAGCTGGAACCAGTCCTCAGGATGTACATTGTGTAGGTCTGATTTAGTAGAAGACGTTTGAGCTGCAATCTTATACATATTTACTACCAATAATGTTTGGGCTGCAATCTTATACATATTTACTTTGAAGTAAATCCCATTGCACTCAATGCAATTTACTTCTAAGTAGATGAGCGCAAGCACAGGACTGCACAGTTAGTTGTTCTTTAACAGGCACCCAACTCTCTCTCTCATCTAGCTAAAATCACACAAGAAAACAAATAAAAGAATGTAATAATAGTTACTAAAATATCAGAGAAATATAGTGTAACACAAAGGACACATTCAAACGTTATGATCTCATGATAATATACACTCTAAATTAGCCTGTAAGCACCTTCTCTGCGTGTATTCCTTTAGTGCTGGGTTGGAAAACATATATACAGGCAGGTTGGCAATGAAATTCTGCCCTGTGCTGTAGCATTTGGAAGAGAACATGCATTCCCCATCTATTGTTATGTTTGCATTTCTTTAAAACATGCATGCCCCACCTTTTTCCTGTGATTGGATCGTAGGTTGCACATACCTCTATATACCATAATAATGAATTAGAGGTTCCCAGTCTCATTAAATTGTGTTGAAAACGTTTCTGCTATAGTATAAATAACTTCTAAAATATTCTCTCCCCTAGCAGTAAGTATAGAGTGAAGAAACCATGGACAAGCAGTATGATTCCATTGGCACCCCAACTTGCAATGGAATTTCAACTCGGGAGAAGAAAATCAGCTCCTTAGTGGCTGAAGGCCATGGCCAGCAAATCTTAAATGTACTGCAAAGCTTCAGGGATCAAAACATATTTTTTGACTTTAAAATACTTGTGAAAGATGAAACGATCCCTTGTCACCGTTGTGTACTCGCCGCATGTAGTGACTTTTTCAGGTAAGTTTTTGTGGGTTTTGTGCTTATATTGTTGTTTTTTTAGTTGAAAATCATAGCTGAATCAATTCATGCAACTCAAAATGTAGAATTCTTGTTTTATATTAATCTTAGAAATTATGTGCATAGTTACGTAGATATCCAGACTTCAGTAAATCCAGATAGCTGTGAAATAGCAGACGTTTTCAATGGCTGTCAATGGCTACTAGTCCTGATGGCTATGTGCTGCCTCCAGTTTCAGAAGCAGTATGCCTATGTACACCAGTTGCTGGGGAATATGAGCTGGAGGTCCTGCTTGTGAGCACTCAGGTCCTGCTTGTGAGTTTCCTGTGGGCAGCTGGTGGGCCACTGTGTGAACAGAATGCTGGTCTAGATGGACCCTTGGTCTGATCCAGCAGGGCTCCTCTTAAAATTATCTGCTCATAAGTTAATATTAGATACCTATGGCCCCAGTCCATCTCATTGCGTGCAACTCAGTACGTAATAACTAGAGATTGCAGATGGAGATGTGCATTCCTATCTGCCTTAAAAGCCATCTGAAGCCAATTCAAGTGGTCTGTATGAGCATTGTAATGCAGATCGAGATACATATTCACATGCTTGTTTGTATCCACATAAGCTTTGCTTGCGGAAAGCTACTTTCATGTGCAAATCTGCCTTGCTGGATTGGGGCACATATTGCTAATGTAAATTACCCATCTGTAACCATTATATGTCACTCAATGAGATTTTTTTTTATAAAAAAAATGCTATTCAAACATTCATAGGGCTAAATCTGCCGTTTTATTTATTTTTGTTTAAATCTGCTGCCATAAAATTCAGTGTTGAATTCAGGACGGTGGGGCTGCGTGTTACCCACTCGCTCTAAGGAATCTGAACTTGAACTTGAGAATGCATCCTTTGAACCTCTTGGTGAATAGCCACTAATATTGCTCTGCTTTATAGGCAAATTCCAGAGAACCAGAGAACCATTGTAAACCGCCCAGAGAGCTTCGGCTATGGCTCGGTATATAAATGTAATAAAAATAAATAAATAACTCATTCAGTGAGCCCAAGAGAATTTAGATTTGCTTTTAAAAACAGCCATGCCTGACAAACTGCTTTTGACACAGAGAGTTCCAAAAGTTTTTTTCTGATATGACATGAGGGTAGAATCAGTTGTTTAAAAATAAAGAAATCAACATTTCTACTGGACATTCTTCGGGCAAGCCTAAAGGTGCTCTTTGGATTCTGTCTTGTGGATTGAGCTAATTTGTTTTCGATGATTACATGTACAAATTCTCATCAAGCGGTGAGCTGAGTGAGACCTAAGTTTATTATACTAAACTAATTAAAAGCAGTGAAAACATTATGATGATAAAATACTGCCATTTCTTTAATGTGCTGCATTAGTTTAACATTCATTCACTCAACAAGTTATCCAAAGTGTTGTCCAAAGTATGTATATTGATAATGGTGTCCTTCACCTTACTCAAGTTCTGTGATTTGTTTTTGTTCTTTTCATATTTAGATGGCACAAATATTGGCAGTGATTTGTTGTATGTTCATCTTCTGTATTTTAATTGCAGAGCCATGTTTGAAGTTAACATGAAAGAGAGAGATGATGGGAGTGTTACTATTAGTAATTTGTCACCCAAGGCAGTGAAGGCTTTTCTAGATTATGCCTACACTGGAAGAACTGAGATAACAAATGATAATGTAGAAATGTTCTTTCAGCTATCATCGTTTCTTCAAGTTTCACTTCTTTCAAAAGCTTGCAGTGACTTTCTGATTAAGAACATTGATCTTGTCAATTGTTTGCAACTATTATCTATTTCTGAAAGTTACGGCTCCACTCAGTTGTTTGATCATACACTTGAGTATGCGCAGAGCCATTTTTCCTTGCTGCTCCAATCAAATGATTTCCTGGAAATGAATTCTGAGATATTGCAAAAATGTCTACAAACCGATGAGTTGAATGTCCCAGATGAAGAGTCTGTGTTGAAAGCTGTCTTTTGGTGGACAAAGCACAACTTGGAAACAAGGAAGAAGCATCTTCCTCACTTGATGAAAAAAGTAAGGCTACATCAGTTGTCTGAGAAGACACTCCGGGACATCTTGCACTCTGAAGAACAGTTACTTGAAAGCACTGGCTGCTTAGTGATAATCAATGAGGCAATTAAAAATGTGCAAACGTTCAGTGGGCTGTTTCCGGACGCTCGTCCTTCAACAACAGAGAAGTACATACTGGTTCACAAAACTGAAGAAAATGGAACACATCGTCATACATTTTGTTATAACATTAAAACTGATCGATGGAGAGAACTGACACACACACACATAATTGACCTGCCAGGATCAAGTTTATCTAGCTATGGTGAAAAAGTATTTATAACGGGGGGATGTGAAGGGAACTGTTTCCGGACTATTAGACTTCATATTGCCGAAACATTTCACAATGCCACTGACCAAACTTGGTGTTACTGTCCAGCCAATGATAGCTTCTCATCAGTATCAGCCATGAAGAAGCCAAGGACAATGCATACATCTGTTGTGACCCTAAATCAATTGTTCGTGATAGGAGGGAAGACAAGGGCATCTCAGGGTATCAAAAGTCTTTTGGATGTGGAGGCATATAGTCCTCTGTCTAGAGAATGGAAATCTGTGAGTCCGTTACCAAGAGGTATCTATTATCCAGAAGCGAGTGCATGTCAGAATATAATTTATGTACTTGGTTCTGAAGTAGAAATTACTGATGCCTTTAATCCATCTCTGGATTGTTTCTTTAAATATAATGCTGCAACTGATCAGTGGTCTGAGCTGGTAGCAGAATTTGGGCAATTCTTTCACGCAACCTTAATCAAAGCTGTTCCAGTGAACTGCACATTGTACATCTGTGACCTTTCTACCTATAAGGTTTATAGTTTTTGCCCAGAGACATGTGTCTGGAAAGGGGAAGGCTCTTTTGAATGTGCTGGTTTTAATGCAGGAGCAGTTGGAATAGAAGATAAAATTTACATCCTTGGTGGAGATTATGCCCCTGATGAAATCACTGATGAGGTGCAAGTCTACCATAGCAGTAGGTCTGAATGGGAAGAGGTTTCACCCATGCCAAAAGCCCTAACTGAGTTCTATTGTCAGGTGATTCAATTTAATAAATACAGGGACCCATGGTTGCAATAGCAATGTGATCGTGTCAGTTATAAGCAACGACACGTTTTAAAGATGTATCTGATTTAATCTGAGTGAGGGAAACCAAACAATACTGGCACAATCCACCCAACATGGTTTCCATCTGCTTTTCATTTCAACGAAGAAGCAAGGCTTGGTAAATTGCACCCATAGTTACAATACATGAAAAGCCCAAGGAGGTTTTAGATTAGTTTTTCTCTTAACAGGAGCCCTCCATACCTCATGACAATTTACTTTTGATGTTGATGGGAGTTTTCAGAAGCAGTTTATGTGGCTTTAGGAGATCAGTTGTTAAAAGAAAAATATAAACAATTGCATTGGACCAGTGCAAAAACTCAACAGGAGTCTAAGCAGTTTGTTGGATCCTGGCCCAAATTTTCAAATGTAATCATTCTCAGTTGCTACATTTGTTTATCTTCAAGCTGTATTATGTAATTTGAGTAATTTAACTGTGATTAACACAGTCTTAGGACAAAATAACAGTAGCCAGATTAGTGTTATGGTATGCATAATGACTTTCCATAGTCATGGTTTTTCCAATAGAAAACTCAGCCAAAAAGTTAAAGTTTTTACTTAATCTGTAAATGACTAAAATAAGCTGAATTATGCTATATTCCAGAAATCAACAATTTAACTATTAAGTTTAAGATGATTTCTGGATTTTAGCTTAATTCAGCATTTGTCTCTCCATTAGATATTAATATAAACTTCAACTATTATGGTGGGACTAATGCATCTCTGATTATTCACAGACTTTTTTCTTGACTTAGACTAAAATGGCTCAAATAAAGATATGCTGGCTGAAGTAGCTTCCTGTTTCAGTTGAGTGTTCAGTATCTCTACTAGTTAGGGTGAGCATATGGAAAGGAGGACAGGGCTACTGTATCCTTAACAGTTGTATTGCAAAGGGAATTTCAGTAGGTGTCATTTGTAGGCATGCAAATTCCCTCTTCATCACAACTGTTTTTTTTATAGTTTTTATTTGTTTTCTACACTATATAAACATACATAAAACATTGCAATAGTAATAATAATAACAAAAGAAAAACATCTAACAACTGCTACATACATATTGAATAAATGTTGAGTACATATATGTTGAATAACTATTACCTATACATTATCATACTACAACATAATCATTCTTAACATAAAAGTGCACCCCCCACCTCGGGATCATTCCTGAGTCCAAAATCTAATTGTTTCCTCTGCTGGCGGTTTCCCACTTCCCTTAGTAAACACAAATATTAGGAACTGTTTCCAGATTCCTTCAAACTCATTTATTTTAGTTACGCCTTTTCTCCACTTAATATTACATGTCAATTTAACATTAATGGCTATATCCCATACTTCTTTGTACCATTCTTCAATAGAATATTCCCCTTGAATCTTCCAGTTCCTAGCTACCATCAGTCGCGCTGCAACCAGCAAACTCGATATCAGCTCTATAGTTCCTTTTCCACACTTTATATCTTCAAATAGTGACAGCAATGCAATCTTTGGTGTTTGTTCTATTTTCATTCCCACTATTTCTTCAATTTCTGAAAACACCATCTTCCATAATCTTTGTACATATTTGCATTGCCACCACATATGTAAATACGTTCCTTTTTCCCCACAACCTCTCCAACAATTTGCTGAATGCTCATCATTTATCTTATTCAATCTAATCGGGGTTAGGTACCACCTCCATAAAATTTTAAAATAATTCTCCTTTATTCTCACTGATAAACTTCTCAACACTCTTTGTTTCCATAGTCCCTCCCAGCTCTGTCCAATTCATCACAACTGTTAAAGCTGCAGGAGCACTGCCCTCTTGACCTGATACAAAAGAGGGCAGGGCTTCTGCAGTTTTCACTGTTGAGATGAAGAGGGAATTTCACCAGGTGCTGCACGCCTACAAATGACACCTGCTGAAATTCCCTTTTCAATACAACTGTTAAAGATACAGGAGCCGTGTCCTCCTTTCCATATGCTCACCCTACAACTGGTGTAACATCTGTTGATGTGAATAATTGGTCTTAACTTGAGCTATCATTTCAATGGTGTTACCAGTATTTTTATTTCCTTACCTTCTGGTAGCCATAGACTAGGGTTACAACCCTTTTTGGACTTGAGGGCTGTATTGCACAATGCCAGGGGGGAATGCATGGAAACAAACACACACACCCTAGGGTTCTGTTGCTAGCGCCAGCAAAATCTGGTGGGCTGCTAGAAATGGTTTGGCTGTACTTTTTTCACCCTTGCCATAGACAGTGGCCAAGACTAAGAAAGGCCCTTTATCCTTATGCAAGTGATAGTAAGCATGCAGCGAAGTTTTTATTTACTTTGCCTAGTAAGTAAAAATTATGGAAAGTTATATAGGAAAATTTTGCAGTGCTTATCGCATCAGGTTGTATTTCAAGTCACTCTGACATAAAAGCATGGAATAATTCTAATAATATCTTATTAATAATACCAGTTACTAATTTTACATAGTGTCTTCCTGTTGCCTCTAAGTATAGAGGCAGCCCCAAAGATTAGTTATATATAATGTACCATTCATGTTCACATCACTTTACAAAGTAGAAGAGAACTGATCCCTTCCTCAAGTAGTTTATAGTCTAAAGTTTGCCTTGAGGCAGACAACAAATTGTGCAATGTCTACTGTCTGAGGTTATAATTACTTAATTGGAAATTAATCCTATTGAAATCAAGGGGCCTGCTTCTGAGTAAACATTGTAAGAATGGTCTCCAAGAATGATACCATGTTAATTAAGAGGTAATAAGTCAGGCCTCATTTTAAAATACTCACTCACATACACACACATCATGATACTGTTCAATCATAATTAGTTTTAAATGAATTAGGACATTTCAAAATATGCACTTTTCTCAACTTAGCTTTGATACATCACAACCACCATTGAATTGTCAATCTAGTGCTTGAGAAACCTTTGTATCTGAAGTGGACAAAGGGACTTCATGAAAGATGGAAGAATAATACAAACAGTCACAGTATCATTTGAAACATGGTAGAACTCACACACTAATGTTTTCTATGAGAGCTAGGTAGCATTCTATAAAGTAGCCTTCCCCAACCAGTGCCCTCCAGATTTTTTGGATTACAAGTCCCATGAGCCCCAACCAGCATAGCTTATGGTCAGGGGTGACGGGAGCTGTAGTCCAGAACACCTGGTGAGCGTCAGGTTGGGGAAGACTGCATTAAACATAAACGGGTTCTGGTACTGAACACAGATGTTACTGTTCATATAATATGCAGCTCTCAGATTTAAGCATTGTTAACAGATAATCAAACAAAATCCCTGTCAACATGTATTAACATCATTTATAGGCTACTTCTTCGCACAGTTATTCTGAATGCTATACAAAATTGAAAGGTATCAATAAAAGCAATAGGTTGCAGCCAGACTTCGTGGTCTCTGTGCATCACACCTATGGGCTCTGCACCTCTGCTGAGCCTTAGCTGGGAAACTTCTATAGCTGAGGAATGAATTTTGGTGGGACTTTTTGGCACATGCTCCAATGGGTTCCTGCCCATCCCCTCAGTTCCTTTTGACCACGTTGTGAATCACCTCGTCGGGAACTTTCTCCGCTTTCTAGGAGTGTTTTTGCTGAGTAGAACTCTTACTTTTCTTTCACCTGTATATTCTGACAAATTATATATTAGAAATTTTTTAAAAATCTTTCTTAACCGCTCGGAGCTCAGTTTTGTTTTTTGAATGCTTTATTTATTTTAATAAAAATATACAACATACTGTTATACAACATATTCATTATACACTGTCAATTATTTCAGCTACTCAACAAAAACACCAAGCGTAACACACATATTAACATCTATGAGTAAATTAAGTAAATTTAGTATTAAATGATAGAATTTTCATAACACCACACAAAACATGTAAAAATAAATTAAATGCAAACTAAACTAAATGTGTTAGATAGTACATAAGATCAAAATATCACATATCTCCCAAGCAATGTTTTATTATATAGTAAAACAAGAATATATATATCCTGAGTCCCCCTGTGTTCTTGGTATTCCCCCCTCCTCCCAACAAAATGCAGTTTGAGGATTAAGTGTGAAATGACACTTGCTACCCCTGAGTCCTTTTCTACTTAATTTTTGTGAACTGCCTAGAGAGCTTTGGCTAATGGGCGGTATAAAAATGCAATAAAATAAATAAATTTCTCTATCATAATTGTTTTTCCAATATTCAATAAAGTTTATTGCTCTGTAAATTTGGGGTCTGTTGTCTGCCATCTCTTAACCTCACTACTTCACATTGCAGAGTAATGTTGCATTTCCTGTGTTCATTTACTTGGGAGTAAGTACTATTGAAGTCAGTGGGACTTACTTCAGATGAAACATGTTTAGGATTGCAGCTGTCTTGATGGTCTGTATAATAAGGACTAGCTCTTTGCCATTTTCCATGCCTGTCTTTCCCCCTCTATGTTGTGTACTGGACAAATATGTTGGTAACAACACACTACATAAAAAGGAATGGTAAATTTTCTAAGGCCGCATTGCTATGCATACTTATTGTGAATTGAGCCCCACTGAAAATCAGCGGACACACTACTGAGTAAACATCATGCAAGATGTTCTTGACAGCATTTTTTTTTCAAAACTCAAGCACAAAATGCAAACTAGAGGCCAAAATAGTAACGATAAGGAGGCAATGTTAAGGAGTAAATATGATCTATTAAATTACAAAGTTATGGCTGTGAGCCTAAGAAGTACTTTAGCCATGTGCTATTGGTGTTGGTCTAGGGTTCGCTTTTGCTAGCGCTACATCAGTGACATACATGCAGCTGCAGTATTGAATACTGCCCATCTAGTAGAATTTTTGGCTTTGCCCCCTTGACCATCAGACGCCCCATGGCATATCAGAAACTGCTTTTGAAAAGCCCCTCAGTTTAAAAGCAAGAGGAGGTGGGGTTACAAGTCAAGAAACAAAAGCAGAAGGGCACATTGGGCATGAGGAAGTGGTCTTGCAGTTCTTTGGATCTCAATCTATGTTATAATGTAGTCTAAGGGCACAATCCTATGCAGGTTTAAACAGAAAAAAGTTCTACAACTCCCAGCATTCCCCAGCCAGGGGGCATTTTTCTGTCTAAACATGCACAGAATTGTGCCCTAAACGAATCACTTGCATGTCAATATATTTGATCTTATTTGCACTGAGAAATGTAATCACACCAAAACAGTTCTATTATTGAGATATTGTATGAACAGTAAAGGTAGAACATTAATATGTATGTAATTTCTTCTTATGATCAGTTCTTAATTTTGAAGTCATCACATGTCAATGTTAAAATGGAATAAATCAATATTTTGCATATTGTCATTTGTTATTTTATACGGCTATGCCAAGTCTATTACATGTACAGGAAATGGAAAGGAAATATTCACTCCAGTTACTTCTTTAACATTACTTGGTATTACCCTACAAAACATCTTACAAACATAACTTCATTTATCAAATAAGTTACATAAGGCAGAAACACTGGATACATAGGATCCCTGAATTATAGACATTGTGGGGGAAAGAAGAGATTCTGCTGTAGTATGTGATATCACAAAGAACACAACTACATTAAAATGTTTAAAAGGTCTTAAACTCATTTAACTATCACGGCTTCCCTGAAAGTACACTGGCATTTGTAGTCTAATGTTTTACTGAAGATTCCTAAACTCTTCACAGAACTACAGTTCTCAGGGCTTGCTGACTGGGAGCTTTGACAGGTACAGACACAACCCGCCCCCCTCCAAAAAAAAAAAAAAAACATGGAGAAATTCATCCACATTTTGGGAATCTTCCTGTGCATTCCTTGAAGAAGCAATGACAAATCTGCCACATTAGCAACGTTATTTTATTTATTACGTTTCTATACTGCCCAGTTGCTGAAGCTCTCTGAGTACTCTCTGGGTTCTCTGAAGTGTCTTCAAAGTCCTTGTGACTGAAAATTGCTTGAAGTGACAGAAGTATATGTCAGTACAGAATTATAAAACAAGGCTATAAATTTATGACCCAGAGTTTTTGGACATTGCACCCTGTATTCTGTCTCAAAAGAAGTACAGACCAGTATCACCACATCTCATAGTTCAATAAGTTGGTGCTTTATTGAGAGCCACTGTTGTGCTGAAGATTAGCCATGATGAGTGTTGGTATGTTCATTATTAATAAAAATATTATAATTATTACTCTACCACCAAGGCTCTCTAGGCAGTTCACAATTTATTAAAAATCCAAAACCTGCAACATTATAAACATTATAAAAAATTATAATGAAACGTGGTCTCAAAATCTTTAAGCTACAACATGTAATACAAATAGGTAAAAACAATTTCAATTCAGTTACAATAGCAGACCTGTTCAAGACAGCTGATATAAGTGTCCCATCATACGCCATTAAATGCCTGGGTCTAGAGGGCAGTCCTAACCTGGTGCTGAAAAGATGACCGCGTTGGCTCCAGGGAGCTCATTCCATAAGAGCGCTGAGCACTGGAAGTGGCAGGCTGCGCTTATGGAATGTGTCTAATACCTACCTCAGATTGTCTTATAAAGAACCATCATATCAAATTTTGGTGTTACAAACAGGATCTGAGAAAGGTATTGCCAAAATTCCAGCAGACACTGGTAAACAATAGCAATATTTACAAACTTTAAGAGAATTAAAA
Source organism: Elgaria multicarinata webbii (assembly GCF_023053635.1). Classification (NCBI taxonomy): domain Eukaryota; kingdom Metazoa; phylum Chordata; class Lepidosauria; order Squamata; family Anguidae; genus Elgaria; species Elgaria multicarinata. The sequence goes on from NC_086175.1 coordinate 116,285,939, forward strand.
TTCATATGAACAGTCACTGCAAAACTGAAAGTACTCTAATGTCCCTGTAATCTTTAATAACCATTTATTGTAGTGGTTCACTTTCTGGCTTTCCTGATCATTGAAGATCTATGTCTTGTTCTTGTGAAGACAGCTGGCGATCTATGTCTTTCTCCGTCTCATTCTTTAGCTTCAGGCTTCCCGATCTACTCGTGGTCATTCTCTCCAAATCCAGTTCTTTCACTGTTCGCAGTCCTCTCCAAATCCAGTTCTTTCCCCGTCTCACTGACCAACACAGCACCCTCTTCACAAGGCCAGGCCCGGTGCTGCCATAGAGGCAACTCAGGCGGCCGCCTAGAGCGCCAAGCAAACGAGGGCGCCGAACAGCGTACCCGGAAGCTGCTCTCCTAGAGCGGCTTCCGGGTGTGGTGTTCCAAAGCCGCCACCCCAGCCTCCGCCCAACCCCAGCATCCTGGCTCCTTCGAAGCCAGGATGCTGGGGTTGGAGGCGGAGGCTTAAGTACAGCGCGCCAGGAAGCCACTTCCAGGCGCGCCGCTTCAAAGCCTCTGCCCCACCCCCCAACCCCAGCGTCCTGGCTTCAAAGCCGGGAGTGGGAGGGAGCAGGCGGTGAGTGGGATAGCAAGGGGGGAGCCGTAGCGGTGAGCGAGCGAGTGGGGGGCGAGCGATGGGGGGAGCCGGAGCGTGTGAGCGACGGGGGAGCTGGAGCGGTGAGCGGGCGGGGGCAGCGGGCGGGCGGGCGAGCGGGTGTGTGGGGGAGCAGTGAGCGAGCAAGCGGGTGGGCAGGTGAGTGAGGGGGCGGTGAGTGAGCGAGCGGGGGGGGGGGCGGCTTCAGAAATCGCCTGCCTAGGGCGCAATATAGTCTGGCGCCGGCCCTGCACAAGGCTTTTCTCCCTTTTCTAACTACCTCTTAAACTGTCTCCCCTGCCCGTCCTCCTCCTTTCCACCAACCCATTATTGTAGTACTATTGTAGTACTTGCTACTATTGAAGCAAGCAGACAGTGACTGCTCCTGCCCACTCGTTTGTGGCAGCCCCGCTGGGCCCAATCTTCCAGACCCTGCCCAAAGAGAGAGGGTGAGTGAGAAAGTAGAGCCTCCCAAGGGAGTGTGCAGGAGTGATCAGTACCAATGGAAGCCACTCCTTGCAAACATCACATGCTCAACCTTTTCCGTCCTACTAGAGAAAACAAGTGATGCAGTTTAGGTAATGTTTTTTTGGGGGGAGCTCCCTTTAGACAGCCAAATGTACTACCACAACTGTGAAGCACGGAAATGATGTTTCTCTTCCCCACTCCACTTCCTGACATTTCATGCTTTAGAACTGCTTCTATATTCCGCGTATTAAAACAATAACAAAACGACTGCAAAAATAAAGTGGGAGTTTGCCTATTCTGCCCTTATCGCCTGCAGCTCTGTGTGGTCATTTGGGCCTGCCCTCGGCTGAAGGGCCCTGGACTTTGGTAAGAGATAAGCTAATGCGCAGAAGCAGCACCTGCTTCTCAGTTCCATGCAGATGCCTCTGCTTGAATGCTCGCCTCTGCTGTCCTTCCAAATGGCACAGTGGGAAGGATCAATGTGGCTTGCTGGGTGGGCCTGATCCCAGCTGCTGCACTGTCCAGGTGAATGAGTGGGTGGGCTCTCCTCATGAGAACGTAAGAAGCCAGCATGGTGTAATGGCTAAAGTGTTGGACTAGGAGCTGGGAGGTTCTAGTCCCCACTCAGGTCAAGACTTTTCTCTTCTCCCAGGTATTTAACAGCATGTGCTGAGTTTTTTGACTGACCCCAGAGTAGTTGTTTTTAAATGGATATTGTCTGTTTTTGTTTTTATTGTATGCTTTTTATGGTTTTCAATTTTGTATATTTCTTTTAATGTTCCGTTTTTAACTTTTGTAAACCGCCCAGAGAGCTTCAGCTATTAGGCAGTATATAAATGTAATTAATAAATAAATAAATAAATAAATAAAAGAAACCCACTGGGTGACTTTGGGCCAGTCATGGACTCTCAGCCCAATCTACCTCACAGGGTTGTTGTTGTGAGGATAAAATGGGGAGGAGGAAGATTATGAATGCCGCCTTGGGTTCCTTGGAGGAAAAAGGTGGGATATAAATGCAATAATAATAATAATAATAATAATAATAATAATAATAATAATAATAATGATGATGATGATGATGGCAGCAGCTATGCTGGATCAGACCAAGGGTCCATCTAGTCTGGCATTTTGTTCACAGTGGCCAACCGTCCATGGGAAACACACAAGGACTACATGAGTGCAAGAACACCCTCCTACCCATGTTCCCCAGCAGTATATGTAGGCATACTGCCTCTGATCTTGGAAATAATATTAGCCATCAGAACTAGTAGCCATTGATAGCGTTCTCCTCCAGGAATTGGCAATCCTCTTGGCTATCACTAGGATGCACTCTATCCTTTGGGTGCTGCAGTGGTGGGGATTGAGCCCATCCCTCCCTGCTGTGTTGCCCAGAGAGGGAGAGAGGCCCAGTAAGTGAGTTAAGGTGGCAGCCTGCACGCTCTCTGCAAGCCAACGGCAGGGGACCCAATCCTCTCCATCCTGTTGTCTTCTCGACTCCCTATTATGCCCTCTCTGATCATTTGCCCACGTTCACTGCCTCCATGGGGAGTGCGGGCTGACTGGGCTCGATCAGTGATTAAGCTCTCCTGCATGTTGCCAAGGATCCTTTATCACTTAGATCCAACTCTGGCACAGCGACTGGAAAACCCGTACAGACGTGACATTAAAAGACAAAGGCGGGGCTTGCCCGGCCACGCCCCTCCCCACTCCACCCGCTGTCTCGTCTGATTCCCTCTCCTTGGAAGGCACCGTTGGGGAGGCGGGACAGCGAAGAACCTCTCCCGCTTCTTGATTTCGCAGCCAATGATAGTGGCCACTTCCGGTGACGAGCAGCTGCTCCGACCAACAAGCCGGGAGCTAAGGAGAGGGGCGTGGTGTGAGGGAACGCAGGAGGCAGGGAAGCGTTGGGCAAAGTTGCGCGAGTTGGGAAAAGGGGCGGGCCAGGAGAAGGCGGTGGAACCGTTGGGGAGCGCGAGCCGCTGACGAGCGCGCGGCTCTGCCCAATAGGAGCGCCGCGTGGATGGGTGAGTGACAAGCGGGCTCGCCAGCGGCAGGGGGGTGGGTCAAAAGGCCGGCGTTCGGAGGGGGAGCGCTGCGCGCAGGTGAGTCGCTTTTGCGCTACTGAGGGAGGGTGGAAAGGAAGGGGAGAAGGAAGGGGAGGAGCCGGCGCGTCCGCCTGCGGGGAGCGGGGCAGGTTCTCGCTCCCTGTTTGTGAGGGGAAACTAGGCGCCTTCCTTCCACTCCTCCCCTTGCCTTCGTTCACACGCCGCTGTTTTATTTTTTCCTCATGGGCTTCCTTCCCCTCCCCCGCCCCTGACGCGAGGGTTTTGGAGCCGCTCCTTCCTCCACCGTCGGCTGAGGGGAGGCAGGTGCGCATCCCCCTTCCCTCGTCAGCGCTGAGGAAAACATCCTCTCCTTCCCCGCCCCGCCCCGCCCCGCCGACACCGAGACGCTTCTCAACACCTCCACACGTTCAAGGTGGACCCCCTTGTCCCTCTCGCCGCCCCCCTCTCCAGCTCCGTAGTCTACCTAAGCGGTAGAAAAAGCTTGGCTCAGTCCTGAGGTGGTAGAATGGACTGTACCACTGCAGGTAGGGGGGATGCTTTTTGTTGTTGTTTATTTAGTAGATTTATATCCTGCTTTTTGAAAGTAGCATACAACCTTTAGAAAATACTATGGATACACTGCACGCCACACATGCAAAACAAAACCACCAGCCCCACTGGAGCAGGAGCCTATATCTGTGGTGACCCTTCCCACAGGGCCGTTGGTGATAGATGGGCAGTGGAGAGGGCAGCGTAGTTGGAGCAGACTGAGGTCTAATTTTGCCCTTTACTGTCTCTTGTTCCTTCCCTGTATACTTTTTTCGTTTTTAAATGATCCCATATAATATTTTTACACACGTACCTTGCAAATAGAAAACTAACACATCAGGAAGAAAGGTCATGGGGCAACTCATGTTAAGTTAGTTTTCTATTTACAAGGAGTTTTTCCTGGAAGCATTTAAAAAAGTGTTTTCTAACTCCCACCTGAAGTGGTACAGCCTATTCTGTTTTGCCACATGTGTAGATCTAAGTTCAGTGGTTTGAATTCAGCCATCCATGTCAAAACAACAAAAGAACTACATACTTTTATTTCCTCAGTGTTCTCTAGAGACGTCTCAACAAATAACTAGACGTCTCAACAAATAACTCGGACTCTGCCTGTAGCCCTCTACATCAGATTTGACCAGGGTGAATTAGGATCTAATGCAAAGTAGATCCATGACAGTCTCCCTGAACCAAGAGTTACAATCTGGGATTACCAGGGTTCATTGCCATCTCCATTTTATTCTCAAGGTTCTGTGATGTTTTATCAGTAACTACTGAGGGCGGAGGGTAAATTCTTGGTATTTTCACAGTGATCAAGGGAGTGTTGAAGTGTGCTTAAAGGGGACTGTGAAGATTATGACTGGATCTTGCAGCAGAGGAAAAAAAAAAAAATAAGATACAAAAATGGTAATAATATTCAGTGCTGACAAATGAAAAATAATATGAACTGGGAAAAGAACTTCACATACATCTACAGAATGTTGAATTTTAAATTAGCTACTGCTAATCAAGAAAGATGTTGGAATTGTTGTGGACAGCTCCTTGTAAAAACAACAGGAAGATGAAATAAGGATACCAGGAGATAAAGTTTTTACATAGATTGTTTGGACAAACAAAACTTGTCAGTTTTGTGTGTGTTATCAAAAGTAGTGTTCATGAGGGATTTCTGACTGAAGAAAAGCTTTGAAGTATTTAGTTTTGAAATTTATTGTTTTTATTTATTGCATTTGAAATTTATTGTTTTTATTTATTGCATTTATATCAGGCCTTTTTTCTTCTTGCAAGGAACCAAGGTGGCTTACATGATTCCCCCTTCTCTCCACTTTATCCTCAAATCAAGTCTGTGAGGCAGGTTAGGCTGAGAGTCAGTGACTGGTCCAAAGTCATCCAGTGAACTTCACGGCCTGAGTACGACTAGAACCTGGATCTCTTGAGTCCCACTCCAACACGAACCACTAAATCACACAAATACTCTGGATCATGAGAGAGTAGGCTAAACGTCACACATTAATTGATAAGAGAAAAAAATATAGGGCAGGATCCATTGTGACACTAGCACTAATGTTTGTTTTGCACTAGCTGACAGCAAGTGCTATTGGCGTTGTGCTAGCGGTTGTTTATGTGAGTGCAGCATACTTTAGCTACTGCTATAGTTATTTAAATACAATACTGAAGAGGGCATCTGATGAAACTTAGATACAGTTGGCCAAATCCGCAGAAAGTTATTTACACTTAAAATTAATTTCAGTCAGATTTAAGTGCGTCTAACTAACTTGGTGAGTAGGTTTAAAATAAAATACATTTTCCCTTCATAAAATAGACAGATGATCTGCAAATTTAAGCAGATTATTATGAACAATAGTGTAGCCATGTTGAAAAAAAGAGTAAATGCAAAATGTGAAAATAGAAGCATCTAACAGTATAACCCATGAAACGGATTATAGCATACCACAAGTCGGGATTTGCCCACACAACAGACTCAATTGTGAAAGCAAGAAAACAAGGCAGTTTTTTATAAGCACTCAACTATAATTAGCCTTATATAAATTACAGTTTTAATTTTGAGCATGCTCTGTTAAAAAATTACTTTCTGTCCTGTTGAATGTGAAACTGAAGGTTCAGTTGGGCTCATTATTATTATTATTATTATTATTATTATTATTATTATTTATTATCCTGCCTTTTGCCCAATACTGGGCCTCAGGGTGGTCTTACAAAGTTTAAAACATACATGGTAAAACCTAGGAAAAGAAAAACTTCTCCTGTTGACCTACAAAGCTTTTCAAAGTCTAGCTCCTTCCTATCTTTCCTCTCACATCTCACACTATTGCCCCACTCGTGCTCTTCGCTCCTCTGATGCCATGTTTCTTACTTGCCCAAGGGTCTCTACTTCCCTTGCTCGGCTTCGTCCATTTTCTTCTGCTGCCCCTTACGCCTGGAACGCTCTTCCAGAACATTTGCAAACTACAAGTTCAATCGCAGTTTTTAAAGCTCAGCTAAAAACTTTTCTTTTTTCTAAAGCTTTTAAAACTTGATTTTGATCTTACTTTTATACTGTTAGTTTTACTCTACCAGTGCCTGTTTGGCGCATTCTCTTCCCCTTATTATTATTTTATTATGATTCTATTAGAATGTAAGCCTATGTGGCAGGGTTTTGCTATTTTGCTATTTTATTGTTTTACTCTGTACAGCACCATGTACACTGATGGTGCTATATAAATAAATAATAAATAATAATAATAATAAAAAAGTTTAAAATACACAACAAAATTATAAGCCATTAACATAGATGGAGAACCAAATTACTCTCCAAAGGCCTGCCAGGACAAACAAGTTTTAGCCTGCTTCTGAAAGCCCCTCAGGAAGGGAGCCAGTCTAGCTTCCCCTGCAAGTTCCAAAGCACTGGAGCAGCCACTGAGAAGGCCCTCTCCCATGTTCCCACCAAGCGTGCCTGTGAAGATGGTGGGACTGAAAGAAGGGCTTCTCCAGAAGATATTAAAGCGTGGGGAGTCTCATAAGGGAGAATACGGTCTTTCAAATAACCTGTACCCAAGCCATATAGGGCTTCATAGGGCTTAACCAGAACTTTGAATTGTACCCGGAAACAGACTGGAAGCTAGTGGAGCTGTTTTAACAGAGGAGTTATGTGCTCCCTGTAACCAGCCCCAGTCAACAATCTGGCTGCAGCCCTTTGAACCAACTGGAGTTTCCGAACACTCTAAAGGCAGCCCCACGTAGAGCGTGTTACAGTAATCCAATCGGGATGTAACTAAGGCATGTGTCACTGTGGCATGTGTCACTCTAGGAAAGGGCGCAGCTGGCGCACTAGCTTTAACTGTGCAAATGTACTCCTGGCCACCGCCGAAACCTGGGCATCCAGGCTCAGGGCTGAATCCAGAAGTACACCCAAGCTGCAGACCTGTGTCTTCAGGGGGAGTGTAACCCCATCCAGCACAAGCTGAATCCCTATTCCCTGATCTGCCTTTCGACTGACCCGGAGCACCTCTGTCTTATCTGGATTAAGCTTCAATTTGTTCACCCTCATCCAATCCATTACTGCCAACAGACACTGGTTTAGCATAGAAACCGCTTCCTTGGAATTGGGTGGAAAGGAGTAGTAGAGTTGGGTCTCATCAGTGTACTGGTGGAACCATACCCCACAACTCCGGATAACCTCTACCAACGGTTTCATGTATATGTTAAATAGCATGGGGGACAAAACAGCCCTGAGGGACTCCACAAGCCAATGTCCAAGGTGTCAAACAGGAGTCCCCCAGTACCACCTTCTGGGTCCGCCCATCCAGGAAGGAATGGAGCCACTGAGTCCCATCCCAACAAGACGGCCCAGAAGGATACCATGGTCGATGGTATCGAATGCCACTGAGAGGTCCAGCAAAACCAGCAGGGACACTCTCCCCCTGTCCAGTTCCCGGCGAAGATCATCCACCAAGGCAACCAAAGCTGTTTCTGTCCCATAACCGAAATGGATCAAGATAATCCATCTCATCCAGGAATCCCTGGAGTTGGGAGGCCACCACATGCTCCAATACCCTGCCCAAAAATGGGATGTTGGAGACTGGATGGTAGTTATCCAATACCATGGGGGTCAAGAGGGCTTTTTCAATGTGGGTCTTACCACTTATAGTCACTTACCACTTATATGTTATAGTCACTTACCACTTATAGTGGTATAAGTGGTAAGTTATAGTCACTTACCACTTATATGTTTCCTCCAGGTTGCTAGTTAATGTGACTGGCAACACCCATAATGATGAAGAAAACAAGCCAATAGCACTAGTTATGTGGAGAAAGGAATGTAACTCTAACAATATAGATTGGCAGTCTATAATATTAAAGTTTGAACCTGCTTTATGCAACACAGTACTCGGGAGAAATTCTACACTACTAGATGCAGCAACAGAGAAGGAGCTGAGTGTAAACAGCAGTAGCATTCCAGCTGCTTCAGGAGAGGGTGGTCTGCCAAAGAAAGTATGAGCCCCTCACTTTAGCTTCCTAGATTTTTCTACGCTCCTAGCCTGTGCAGATGCAAATCCAGTATGCACAGATATCATGACAAGGAAACACACCTTTATCTTGCCTGGTACTTAAGAGACTGCCTCTTGCTCAACACTCCTTTGCACTGTTTCCGGTCATGGTAAAATATGAATTACTCTATGAGGGTGTATCTGAATTGGCTGCTCCTACTTTCTCTGTGCTAAAATGGGAGTGAGAACAATTCATTTTAAAAGCATTGATGATGTTGCACGGTATTGCTGTGCCAGCATTGTCTCTTCCAAGTGCATAAACCCTGTCACCCACAGCAACAACACAACAGCCCATATTTATCAGCACAGTCTGTAATCCCTGTGTATCTTGCAGATGCCTAGATATAACATATACAAAATAATTTAGAACAATTAAGGTGCATGCACACACTAAGCAAACTAAAATTTAACATCAAGAATTTCAGAAGCTATATTAACACAATTATAAATCGTTTCAGAAATTATATGCCAAGGAACAAGTTCTGCATATGTTCAAAAACAAATTATCAAACCATTTCCTACATTTTTCAAATCCATTTTATTGGATTTTTTATAATGTGTTAATTGTACATCTGATTGCATCTTTTATTTTCAATGATTAGCTATGTAAAAATTGAGAAATTTCAGGATTTGGTGTAATGTATATGCTGTAATTATGTTTACAATATTACAGATATTTTTAAACAAGTCTATGTTGGCTAATGCAATCTGCAAACAAAAGCAACTAATTCAAGAGTTTGGTTGCAGAATTTGTTAGCCAACATTAGACTCTTTTTTGTCCTTTAGATAAAATCCATGTGCCACATTGTACATTGTTAACTATATGTACAATGTACTTTATTATTTTTTAAAAAACAGTATTATTTTTGTCAGCAAAATTAAGGCTCTATTCATAACAATTCTAAAATCATCTCTATTAAATAATCAATTACATTGGCTAAAATGCAGCCTATATTTTGTTTGCTCTTTTATTTTTATGGTTTTTAAAGGGGGAAAGTGAGAACTCACTGCTATGTATGAACAGACTGAGTTCCAGGGTGATTGTTAAGGAACAAAGGCACTAATCTCTTTTGTCTGCTACAGAACGAAGTACATTGAAAGTTGGAAAAAATGAAACAACTAAAAAGAAAAAGAAAAAGCAATTTTAGTGTTCAAGAAACTCAAACACTACTTAAAGAAATCCGAAAAAGGAGGGAAGTGCTTTTTTCCAAACAACTAAATACAACAATTAATGAGATGAAGCGGAAGGCTTGGGAGGAAATAGCGGAGTGTGTGAATGCTGTAGGTGAAGGAGAGCAAAGGACAGGGACAGAAGTCAAAAGACGATATCTTGATTGGAGGGCCCTTATGAAACGAAAACGACTGAATACCAACATAAAGTTGGTGGGTGCTGGATTTCACCTTCCTTCCTCTGATTTGGATGACTCACTCAATGAAGATATTGATGAGAAAATGGGATTTCCAAATGAATCTAGTTTTGAATGGCAGAATATCACAGACTTCAGAGAAGCAGGTGGATCATTAACTGAAGTCAAAGTGGAAGAAGAGGAGGAGGATCCACAGAGTTTTGAAGTAAGTATTTTCCTGTACATCATATGTGTTAAATATGTATAAATTACTTCTTTCACACTTTCCTAGCTCCACTACTATATAATTTCCAATTGATAGTAACAATTCACCCTCAAGTCCCTTTGATTTGATGAGAAAACTAACTGAATTATTATCCATACACACAGTTTGGATAATAAAGGTACATAGTGAGGTGATCTTAGCGTTTGTTCCACTGAGTCTTCCTTCCCTGAGAGACTCACAAAATCCCCAACCTGAGAGTCTCTTTCAGAAGTGAAACAAAACATTTCTACTTGAGATTATGAATAGCATTATACTTGTAACTAGGAATTAGTTTTTAGTGTGTGTGTGCTTGGTTTGTAATTGGAAGTTTTAATGCATTCTGTGTTGCAATTGGGTGCAAATTAGTTTTTTTTTTAACAAATTCTGACTTTTGTGTAGAGCAATTCCGTTTTAGTGCACAGTCAGATTTGGTAAATGTTCTGCTGTGTACTTCTATTTCTCCTTTCCCTGTATTTCATAGAATACATTTGTTATACCAGGGATAAGCAATGAGGTGCCCATGGGCACCAATGTGCCTCCAGATACCTTCCCTGAAGCTCAGTGAGACACCCTACTCCTTCCAATCTTGATTTAAAGATATTTTTATATTTTCTTTCTTGCAGATGGGCTTGCTTCAAAGTGAAGTGGCAGCTTCTAGCTGCTGTCATCTTAATTTCCCATAAAATGAAGGACAAGTAACCTGCCTCTGGGGAGGTTACTTGTCCTTTACAATGAGCCATGCCCATCCCTGACAGTCATTTTATAATTATGTCCAGGACAGTTTCTCAAATTCCCAAATGTGCGCATGGGCCCAAAATGTGGCTTACCCATGTGTTAATCAGTAATTTGTAAAATCTGCATGGAGTTTTGATAGACAGCTCATGTTACCTTGCCATCATACTCCTGGAGAAAATTTAGGCTAAAATGAGAAACTATGGAGATGATATGGTGGCAGCTGCAAGCCATTGCATGGATTTCCTCCCCCCCTCCCCAGTAATGTTTTGTAAACAACATGCTACATAATGTTATTGCATTGCAAGCTTTTCCACTACTGTAAACCGCAGCCAATGGACAGATGTAAGGAAACTTGCAAAGTGATGATGTCTTGTCAGGGATTTAGTTTAGTAAAGGTTACAAGAAAGAAAAGAGGACAAAGTGTAAGAGCTCTTGTGTTTTATAGCAGCCAGACCATTTTCACAATACCTATTTTCAGCCTCAAATTATGCCAGTACAGCAAGCATAAATCTGTGGGCTTTCCATGGAAACTGTAGGCCCTCATACTTTATTTAATGGATGTATCTTATCTAGCATGGAACAACACTACATTTCTGATTAATTTCCTTAGTTTCCTATTGAGGAAGAAGAAGAAATTCTGTCCTCAGTGTTGCCAGATTCCAAAAAGGAAAGTGACCTTCCTGATTTCACCCACATTGAAGAATTTGGTAATCTCAGCTCTGCTCAAGCTAGGCTGGCCTATGAAGATTCCCATTTGCTGATCAGCTTGGAGAAACAGAAGCTAGAGCTGGAGAAACAGCGACTGGATATTGAAGCGGAACGACTGCAAGTCGAAAAGGAACGTCTGCAAATCGAAAAAGAGAGGTTGCGACACATTGATCTGGAGCATGAGAGGCTTCAGCTGGAAAAGGAGCGATTACAAATTGAGCGTGAGAAACTAAGGCTTGAGGCTCAGCATGCTGAAAAACCTGCCCTGGAGAATGATCCCAGCCAATCAGAAAAACCTGTTTTGCAGCCTTTGGATCTAGAAACGGAAAAACTGAAAATCGAAAAGGAGCGTTTGCAGCTTGAGAAGGAGAGGCTGCAGTTCCTGAAGTTTGAATCCGAGAAGTTGCAAATTGAAAAAGAACGGTTGCAAGTGGAGAAAGAGCGCCTTCGAATTCAGCGGGAAGGGCACTTGCAATGAATTTGGGGAAAACACAATTAACAATGCTGTGCTTTGCTGTTTGTACTTTTTTTTAAGGGTGACTTGATTTCAGTAAAAGTGTTGAATAGTCTGGTCTTCAAAGCATTTCACCATTCATGAAAATCCTGCTTTACATTGCTTTGATACTTACATCTTGACAATACTTCTTTTGGGTTTTTCGGCCACAGTTGAACATGTGTGTGTTCAAGTTTTAAAAGAAGTTAAGAAATGGTGCTCAGTAAGTCAGTGTGCCAGTAAAATGGAGCTTATGTGTGAAATTGCATTGCAGTATAAGAGAAGAAGTGTTAATGTCCTCTTGCATTCTCTGTTGTATAGCTTTATGTCCACATTAAGGATCAAAGCTTAGCTGTATCTTGTCGTTTTAAGAGTGTTATTCTAAATCTATAGGAGCCTTCAACATAAATTTGCATTTGATCTGATGGAATGAGATTAATGCTAGGCCTTATGCATTACATAGTGTTAACCCTGAAAAGTAATGCCTTTTAATATGAGGTGTGTTTTTCTCAGGAGGAATTTCAAAAGGTTAGACTTTGAGGCTCTCACTAGTTTTCCTATTCAATATGTTCGTTTGTAGAAAAAGAATACATGAAACTTCATGTATGAAAATACAGATTTCACCATTTATTTCTAAGCAAGACCTTAGAACCTCTGGTTTCTGTAGATAACTTTGGTAGCTCACAAAAGTGTTTGAGCAGGAATATATCTTGTGGAATTTACATAGATTATTTGTACATGTCAGTTTATTTATATCACTATGTAATTACTTTTATTTTGCAAATAAAGTGTTATTTTTTATTACTGAAATAAGTGTGACTCTACAGTGGGAGAAAACCTGGGCCTATTGCAGATTTATTCCTTGTTTACCTAATAATTTTAAATTAAAGAACCAAAGCTCCAAATCTTAGTTGATAGTATTAAAAGTTGATCTGACTGATGCATCACTGGTACCAATACACTGGAAATTTACATTACTGATGTGGCAATGAGGTGGAGAATGGCATACAGGGACCAAGACTTCACTGTTGCTTCTGCCATTACCCATATGAGTAGTTTGTTGTCAAAGACCCCAACTGTTGTGTCTTCCCTTGTTACTGGACTCACTTTCATTCCTTGTGTCACTGGACTGTGCAAAATTGCCTAGCTTCTCCCACTTTCTCTTTCTAATTGTACTACTCAATCATTAGTCAGTTGGTTCATAAGGCACAAAGTAGAGTTGCCAATTCATTTCATGCTGTGTAATGCAATACTTCTAGTCTAGTAATTACATTACACTAGGCTTATGATCCATCCTGAGATAGCTCACTCTTGATGGATGGTACTATCAAGAGTGCAGAAGAGCTAGAATGAGAAGGCTGAAATTTTAATTTGGCTCTTCTGTCTGTTTAGTAGTTTGAACACTGCTTTTCAGTAGAAGAGTTATCTCATGGTGATGGGGTAAGAAGATTAAGAGAATGAGAACTACCAGAGTTACATGTGTTGCAAGTTAATTTTAACTATTTTAAAGTTTTGGTTTGGAAAACAGTGCTGTTAAGCGATTGTTTTCATAAGTTACGGGGAAGTTTAAAGCATTTTAATAGAATCCATTTTCAATAGAAACGATTCTGTTGCAAACAAGCCATCTTATATAAGTAGGGGACCACTATAAATTTGCAATATGATTATAGCAACACTTTCCACCCCCTCCCATGTATTTGAAAAAATTGCAGTGGCTACATATACATCTAATTGTTGGTGGTGGTTCTGATAAACGGTCCTTTATATGAGCATGGCTTGGTTCTGAACCAGATAGTGGCCTTGCCCACCCCGTGATGTTCACTTGTAGGCTGATGGCATGTAGAAACTGGTCCTTTAAGGAGTTTAGGTATTTTCCCTGCCTCTTTGCACTTATAGTCTGATTTCCATTGCTTTGTTTCAGAAATGCATGTTGAAATTAGGGAGTTCACAGATGCATTATTTCTGTGATTACTGCCAGCACAGAATGAGGTCCACTGTCATTGTACAGCACCATGTACATTGATGGTGCTATATAAATAAATAAATAATAATAATAATAGCTATAAGGGCAAAAAAGAAGCATCTCATGAGAGTCTTTGGATCAAAGTCCCTATTTCCCCAGAACGGGAAAAACTACACCAGCCCTAGGGGAAGTGGAGTCTCCTCCTGCACATACTCCCTTCATTGGATTGTTAGATAAAGAGGATAAATAGATCTTCTATCACCAAGCACAATAGATCTTTGAAAGTCATTCTCTCTTACCTGACCAAGCAAATAATCAAGCAATGGGTTATCAGGGAGATGATAAATTCATTGTGGACTGATGGGTGAATGGCTTAAGCCATGGAGACTGATGAGGTCTCATATATGTAATGATTTTCTGACATTTTTAACTATGGTAGAGTGTGGAACAGTGTTGTGGAGCATGGGGCAGTGTTTCAATGTCCAAATGTGTTCATCTATAAATATTGGTAATTATGTCAACAATTATCATTGGGAGCAAGTGTGGTATCGTGTTGGCCTTAGACAAGACTGTGATTCAAATCCAGACTCAGGGTAGAGACTTTGATGAGGCTCTGAAAAGTGAATTTTGGGCACTCAATACTGAAATAAGAGGTGAATGTTATAACTCTATAATTCTTCTCTAGCTCAGATTGTAATGCAAGCTGGAGAAGGATTCAGCTCCACCCTGCCTCGCCCACCTGTCACCCAAACCCTGTCCGACCCATCCACCAACAATCCTCAGACTGATTCCCTTTTCCTTCTGTCAACTTACCAAGTCGTTGCTTATGTTCTGGCTGCAAGACGTGGGAGACAGGAAAGAAGGGAGTGAGTTTTGCTTTGCTTCCAGCTGACCAGGTGAGCAGAGATCCTTTCCTTCCTCCTGCTTGTTGCTGTGGGTGGAGCAGCAGCCGAGCAAGAAGATGGTAGGAGGTTGGGAGGGAAGGGAATTTGAGGACTTGCATGTGGGAGGGTGAAGGAAGCTTTTGGGAAGGTGAAGGAGTCAGAAGAGACTTGGAAGCACATAAGGGTGGGGCTCCACTGAGTGACTGAATCAATTCAGACTAGCGGGTTATGCTGAGCTGTTTACTTATTTTTGGAGGGAACTCAGTTTATCCTGAGCCAAACTGATCTGAGCCATGTGGGAATTCATCACTAGTTCATCCTTAAATCTGCCTATGGGAAAGAGGACTAATTGCTTTATACTTTGCCTAATCCAGATCTCAGTGTTCATGCAAGGAGAAAACGGTGGTAGTTGGGCAATGTACACCACCCTGAAAAAGGGTGGGATAAAAATATAATTAGTACATCAAAGTGTTTTATCATACCAAGTGTTCATTTTTTGTAAAAGACTGTGTCTGTTATAAGCACATCTGAATATCATTCATTCTTTATTACCCATGGTAATCTTATCACTGTGGATCAGGTGGAGAATAGCTCCTTGTTTTATACATGGAAATATGGGAGCTTACGAACTGAGTTACTGTATAATATATTCATTTTTAAGCCAGGTGTCTAGAATTCTCTTGAAAGCATCAACCCTTTCAAAGCTCTTTCACCTTGATGAAAAATAAATCACCTTGGAGAACCAAGCTTAGAAGTCTTTACATTTTAATATTTTCTGCTAATGTATGCTGATGTCTTCAGATGCCCTGGAGCCTCAGGACAGATTTGAGTGGCTGACAGCAGAAGTATCTTAGCTGCAGCATTCTGACAGCCTGCTTCCTTCCAAGCCCAGGAAAATATAGGCAAGATTCACAGCCCAACCCACCCACCCCCCATGTCAACCTGGAGCAGGACTGTGAATGTTGACATTTACACTTGTGTGAGTTAAGAATCTGGCATGCTTATTCAATCCACACTGAAACTTGGGGGAGTTCACCTATTTACTAGCCAAAAATCTAGAAGCACACGTGCCAACCCCACTGCGTACATGCGATGTGTGATGTGACAGTATGGGAGTACAGAAAGGACGAACATAGCTCCAATTGGTGAACTACTTTCAGAGTTAATTTATTCCTGACTTTTAGGGGGCTGTGTTTCTCAAAAACAAAAGGTGCTCTATGAAACTTAGGGTAAGTAGGTGCAACTCCCTTTGGTTTCAGTATCTGCATTTACACACTAGGAAGTATGCCCCCTGGCAGAATGTGGTGGTTGTGAAAGTTACACCAATTTTACACTGGCCTCACCCCTTGCTAGACAATTCACAATGTGATCTGTAAATATGAAACACTTAAGCCAAAACTCAGGTTGTATTCTCATGTGAAAGTTAGCATTCCTAATAAGATTGTTACTTTCCCCCCTACTTTTCAAGTTACGTTTCACAATTACGAATTTTATCACCATCAACTTTATTACGGTCACCGACCAGACTTTACACATGCACGAGACTGCATTTTATCTGCTTTCCACCCTAACAATGTCTTCTGGAATAAAAAGAAAAGTCCCCATTAGCTTTCTAAATAGTTACATAGGAAGCTGCCTTATACTGAGTCATGCCATTGGTCCATGCAGCCCATTATCATTAACTGACAGTGGCTCTTCCAGAGTTTCAGGCAGGATTCTTTCCTCGTCCTACCTGGAGATGCTGGCTGTTGAACCTGTGACCTTCTGCACATAAAGCATGTGCTCTGCCACTGAACTATGGCTCCTCCCTGCTTAAAAACAGAGTAGACCTGAAGAACACCTTTATGCAATTCCATCACCTTTATGCAATTCCATCACAGCTTCTCATGCCAATCAGTCTGACCTCAGACAGCTCATGTGGACTCCTCATTTGAGCATTCCTTAAATGCTTCAGGAAATACTTTGGCCTTACCTTTTGGGGTAAATAGCTTTCACCTTATAATTGACAATGTGTGTTTAGCTTTTGTTTTAAGTTAAACTTCTTAAGATGTGAAACAAGAATTCTGGGCAGTGATTACAACAGTGTTTGCCTTGCTGCCATCCTAAAAGTCAGAATACAAATGATACTATTTACTACAATGCAATACTACATATGTCTACTCAGAAATAAGTCCCATTAAGTTTAGTGGGATTTACTCCTAGGTAACCGGATATATATTTGCAGCCTAAAGCACCTGCCTTGGTAGGATTAGCCTAACAAGCTTTTGAGCTGAACAGAGATCTTCAAGTAGGATCTGTGCAATTCAACAGCTTGCAACTCAGATACTGTTTCAATTTATCCAAAAGTTTAATTCTAACATGAAGTCTAACATAGAAGAGAGAGAGAAAAATAATATAGGAATCAGGTGGAAAGAGATATTATCCAAAAATCAGTCTGGTGCTAAAAAAAGCAGCCCTGTAATCTGCAGTTTAACTTATCTCAGTTCCTGATATCATGACATGGAGCTTTCCCACCCCATAAACCTCAGATAGCTAGTTTGATCTGGCCTGATGTGATAGTCTGATTGAGGGTTTGGGGGAGACCCACACAATACCACCTAAAAGAGCCCAGACCTACAGGCAAGAAGTTTCTGGACATTTGGCTTGTATTAATTAATGTTATGGCACTGTAACACCTTTGACTCAAAGCTGACCGAGTGCTTCCACTGGAAAAGTACAACAGACTTTGCTATACTGTGCACTACCTCTCTGCAGAGCCATGGCAGTACACAGCAAGCTCTGTTTTGGTTAAGACCTTGCAGTTGCTGATAAGAGGAGCATTGATACACACTCAGACACCAATTAAAAGGCAAAATCTTTGGTGACTGCCTCACGTTGTGCACCTGCAATGATATGGGGTGCCAAGAATGTCCATTCTCGATGCCTGTTGGGAAGCCATCACAATGGTATGAACAATGGCTGGGAAGAGGTGTAGATCATACAGATGATTTTCATAATTATCCTGATAATTCTTTTTTTTAAAATAAAAATGTGTTATTTTCTCAAAGCATTGAATATGTTTCAATGTACTCTTGAGTCCGTGGGTTTGCACTTGGCTTGGTTATCCGCTGGGGTATCTCAAGCCCAGTTGATATAGGTTCTGAAGCTAAACATTTTTAGGAAATGAAGATGGTAGGTAGCTGCAGGTGTGTCCATCTACCAAGAAAAATGAAATGTGGGGGAAGAAAAAGGGACCCCAGTAAGCTTGGGACGGGCCAGAAAGAGCAGTGATGTTTGGGCTAGGCAGGGTAGTTGTAAGCCAATTGGGGGTTCAGAGGAGCCAGCTGAGGCAATGCTAGTTAGTCTTAAGGCAGTGGCTCAGATCCCACCCCTGCCTTATACTGTCTTTTGGGCAGGTTATTTGCCCTTTATGACTAGCCACACTTCCCATGGCAGCCATTTTGTGGTGGCTCTTTCCCTCCTTATTGTTTACTACAACTTTATTAGATTGTAAGCCTATGCGGCAGGGTCTTGCTATTTACTGTGTAATCTGTACAGCACCATGTACATTGATGGTGCTATATAAATAAATAAATAAATAAATAAATAAATAAATAAATAATAATAATAATAATAATAATAATAAACAGGACCAAATTAAACATGGTGCACATTACTAGCTGTCATTAATTGGGTAGGGAAACACTTGGTGTCATATCAAGGCCTGAGATACATTGAACAGTGCTGTTACAGAGGCAAAGGAGGAGGGGGAAGCGTGACACAAGGCTGCTATTTTCAGCAGCAATCCCACTGTTTTTTAGCATCATTTGAAATTTGCATTAATATGATTTTTGACTGTATTTTCACTTGTAAGCCACTTTGGTTGTTCTGTACAGAGAAAATGGTATAAGATAACATTACCACTATTGCTAATATTATTAACAACAATTCAAAAAAGATGTGGCATAGTTTTGCCTTAAACTAGGTTAAAGCAGGATAATATGTGCCTTCATGAGTCATTTCAATGAAAAAGGATATTCAAGCAAACCTAATACAGGTGAATTGACTGCTTCTACTTTCTAGGGCCACCACCTTTAATCAAAACAAAACAACACATCTTTGAATCAACTAAAAAGGTACCCCCAAGTAATGAAGCTGTGGTTGTTTATCTAGATTTCGTTATACTTAGTCCCCCTGATTTCAGTGGTTCCACTCTAAGCATAACTAAGTCTGGATCCAATCCATTATTTTTTAATACAAATACTTGCAAAAACTGCACATGGGAAGCGCTGTATTAAAGGGGCATTCTCCCACTTTTTCTCTCACACAGGAGGGAATGCCTCCTCTAACAACGTAAGAACATAAGAGTAGTCATGCTGGATCAGACCAAGGTCCGTTTAGTCCAGGATTCTGTTCAGATAGTAGCCAACCAGCTGCCCATGGGAAACTCACAAGCAGGAAATGAATGCGACAGCACCCTCTTGTCCGTGTCCCCTAGCAACTGGTGTACATAGGCATACTGATTCTTGAAGCAGCATGTAGCCATCAGGCCTAGTAGTCAATGATAGTCTTCCCCAGGAATTTGTTCAATCCTCTTTTCAAGCCACCCAAGTTAATGGCCATCACTATACCTTTTGGCAGCAAATTCCATCGTTTAACTACGTGCTGTGTGAATAAGTGTGTTCTTATTATCTGTCCTGAAATTCTCACAAGTCAGTTTCATGGGATGACTCCATTATTATTATGAGAGATGGAGAAAAATGTCTCCCTAGCCACTTTCTCCACACCATGAATAATTTTGTGCACCTTTATCTTGTCTCCCCTTACTCGCTTCTTTTGTAAGCTAAACTGTCTCAGATGTTGTAACCTTTTCTCCTTTATCATTTTAGCTGCCCTTTTATGCACTTTTTCTAACTCTGCAATATCCCATTTTAGGTGCGGTGACCAGAACTGTACACAGTTTTTCAAGTGTGGCCGCACCATAGATTTATATAAGGGCAGTATGATATTGTCAGTTTTATTTTCAATTCCTTTCCTAATTACACCCGGCATAGAATTTGCCTTTTTCATTGAGCTGTCCACCAAAACCCCAAGATCTCTTTCTAGTCAATTCTAGCTCAGATTCCATCAGCATATACATACAGTTGCGATTTTTTTTGCCACAATGTGCATCACTTTACATTTGCTTACATTGACCCACAATTGCATTTTAATGCCCATTCACCCATTAATTACTAAACTCCTTGCAATTAATCAACTAAGATTTCTTTGATCAGGTGACAGCCCTGATATCTCAACCCTTTCTCTTTCATTTCACTAGAACAAAGGAGAAGCTCCAGTTGATATAAGAAGCTAGAGCTTGCTGCTTACTGATGCAGTTAGAGAATATTTAACTGCTTATCTCTCCAAATGCATTCCAGATGCAATATGCTAGGAGGTCAAAACACCCTTCTCCATTATGAAGTGCCCTAAGGAGGGGATGCTTTGCAGTGATGTGTGTGTGTGTGTGTGTGTGTTGAAACTTCCCCTGCCAATCACTTTCCCGTGTATTCTTCACTCATTTTACCCTTGTGGGTTTTCAGATCCGTTTGTGCAGTAAATATGAGCCCAGTATATAGGCAAGGGTTAAAGCAATGGAGAGAATTTCTGAGGGAACTCTGCAAAGGAGAACGTGTAGTTTGCCCTTTAGACTGTGATCCAAGCAAGGGTCCTATGTGCTCAGGAGGAAAGAACCATGCGGGTACGAAACAGGAGCGTTGTTTTCTGTTTACACTGCAGCAGTCCCAAGTGGGAAAATTGTTTAGCTAAACAAATAAAAGAGCGGCTGATCTCTTTGACGATGGGAAGTGCTACAGTGAAAAACACACACTGATCTTGGTGTGCCATCCTCCCCCACCCCACCACAGTTGGATCCAAGACAGATAAAGCAAATATGTCAAAAATGGTTATAAATACACCGATACATAATTATATGCACATAAAGTAGTGATAAATATCAATATAAATGAGCTGGACGGTCTTCAGGTCTATTGTGCCATGATACTCTCTATGCCTTTCCTCATCTATTCACCAAGCCAGGCCTCTACAACCCTCGACCCCTGAAAACCACATCTTTGACAACACTTGCATCGATCCCCTACCCCCACTATGTAACTTGAGTCTGGGGTCTACTCCATACTATGCCTAGGAGCCAGGCTACACGTTACACGTAGTAGAATCGAGATGTTGCTGAAAATGTCGGTTTTGTGCCGAATCCTCCTTTTCCCCCCCTGCTGTAATATCCAGAGCACTCATCAGTGGCATAGGAACCATGTGTTGTAGGTTTTCCCATTAGTGTCTGCAACAACAAATGATATAAAACAGAGAGAGGGACACTCACAACATTAGCGATACTGGATAAGACATCCTAAATGTTATAGCAGCAAGGGTGGAGAGACTTCTCAGAGAGCTACCACTGGTGGTGAGTGCAGGGCGGGCAGTATCTTTCTTGTAGGTGCAATGTGTTACCTGGTACTTGTAATTCCCTAATTTATCCCTTGAATAATGTAGATTGTATTATTTATTTAATGGATTTTAAAACTGTCTTTCAGGATAAATTAAGCCTTCTGGACAAGGATTTGACTGCTCTGATTATTCTATTCTATTATTCTGTTATTTATTATTCTATTCTGTAAGTATATAATTCTGTAACGATTAAAAGTAATAGTGGTAATGGAACACTACTAGTATTACATCAGGATTAAACAGTAGGAGTAGTAATTACTGTTTTGGGGGTGCAATGCAGAAAGTACGTTGAGCCCTATTTTTGAAGGAACGTCTATAATTATAAAGAAGATAAGGAAGAGACTTTGTCATACATTTGTAATATACAAATACAAAGAGATCATGTTACAGGCAAGCTGCTGGTTCTAAATTTTCTCTGTAGATGTGGTGTATAAGCGACTGCATTGGTTTGAGATATGTTTATCTGTTCCAATAACATTTGCACAAGAGAATGCACTGCGTGGCACTGAAAATAATATCCCTATGGCATTCCTGTGGGTTCCCTGAAAAAGGAAAATAGGGCAGGATAGAACGAAAGACAGGAAGAAAGAAAGAAAGAAAACTCTTGTCTAGCTGAATGTTGCCGTTTCTGCATTCTGGCGTGCAACATTCCAACAGGAGCACGCACCACAGACGTTGCACAACTGTACCAATATTTGCATCCTGTACAAGTTGCCCCATTGGACACTATAAGATAAATCGGCAGCTTAATATTGAAATGGATGCGCATTTGACTTGGGATGTTTCCTTAGCAGTGTCTGAAACTGCTTTCAAGTTGGTTTGCAGATTTAGCATTAGGAATGTAAAACTAGTCCAATGCAGTTTTCAGTAATAACAGCACAGTTCTTTCCTTCGATGCACAGAAGGGAAAAGATAGATGTGATTCCCTTTGTCTCATGCTCATTTCTCCTAGACCAGAAGGACAGAGGATGCTAACAGGCAAACAAATCTGCTACGCCCTCCCAAAACATTTTAGTTCAGTGTGACAAGAAAATGTTTTTTTTTTTAATGGGATACATAACCCAAGCTTCCTTTAAACCACAGATTTGCTGGTGATAAGGAGAAAAATACAACAAATGGAAAACAAAAATGAGGTGCATACAAATATACATAAACTGAGCAGTTAATTTACTACAGACATGAACTCAGTGCTTTTTGTTTAGACTTATAATCTCTCCTGAATAGAGATCAGGACAAACTAGTTTGCCATTTTCAGCAGAGTGCACAGTGTTGATTGGCTAACAACCAGTATGTCACTAACCCTACCCTTCTTTTCCCAAGACCGATTCAGTGTTTTAATTGAATAAGGCTGCAATCCTATGCACACTTACCTGGGAGTAAGGCCCATTGAATTCAACAGGTCTTCTGAGTAGACATGTATAGGATTGTGCTGCAAATGTACATGCAGTGCTATAATTTTTCACTCTCTCAAAGATGGACTGTTTTCCTGAAGCATGGGGAAAGGTCAGAACATCTGAAGAACATTGGAAGCTATCTAATACTGAGTCAGACTCTCAGTCCATCTAGGCCAGTATTATCGACACTGACTGGCAGCGATGGAGTTTTTCCGGCCCTACCTAGAGATGCCGGGGATTGACGCTGAACCTTCTGCCTGCAAAGCAAGTGCTCTGTCGCTAAGCTAGAGGTCAAAATGGACCACCAAATCAGCATTTGATTCACTGGCCTGTATATCTGTCAAGTAGGAAATGACAGTGGGGAAAAGCTGAGCTCAAGATACAGGAGGAAAAAAATGCAGCCAGTCCCAATTTGCATGCCCGTTTGGACACGTCCTTGGTCCTAGGATAAATGTTCAAAACAAACAATCCAGAAATTTAGTTATTGGGCAGTTCAAAAGTGCAATAAATGAATAAATAATCTCCACTTAATATGCAGTGTCAGCATGGTCAGAAAGAAAGATAAGCTCAGGAAAGGTACCAAGGGGATCACACCTTCTGTGAATGTCTCTCAGAAATTCTGGCTGATAGCAAGTACTACTTGCCTCCCTGATTACCTTGTGTCAGGGCGTGCGCACATGGCAGAATTCTGCAGAAGTGCAGCAGAAGCTGATCAGTGGTTTAGGGTGCAGAATGCTCGAATGCGTGTGGACTGCGCTGGGTGAAATCTCAAAAGCCAGATAAACGCCTGGGCAAGGTTTGCAATGTTCAGGGGTGGCACTCCACAGCCTTCTACAGCTCCTTGCCCCCCTCCTTATGACAAGCAGATGCACAATACATGATGCAAAATAGTTTTTTTTCAAAAAAGGCAGAGCAAATTATGCAAAAAGATGAGAAATCAAGAGCACTTGCTTAATTTGCATGATGTATGAAAGTTGCAGAACAGCACATTTCTTGTTGCAGGATTTGGGTTCCCTAGAAGCAATGATTTGAATTCCCCTCCCTCCTAAAGTACAGGTTAGCCATAGCCCTGCCTGTTTTACATGTGATCACGATGCAGTGAACCCCTGTTTCTCTGTCCAAACAGTCAAAATCCCATGCTTGGCCACACTTCCCATCAACGGAACACAAGTTCATCTCGGTACAATTCACTCTCAGCTCTGTTGACCTGTTTGTGAACAGCGTTCCTGATGGTCAGAAAACCACTCCAGGTCAGTAGGTATTATAAGAACGGTTGTTGTTTTATTCTTTTTTGGTGGGTACAAAAACCACAGTTTCTTACACAGAACAAGATTATAAATAATATCGGTAACATGAGTGACCCGTAGTCTCTTTGATTCTACACTGCAGACTGATGGTGTTCTCTAAACGTATTTGTTGGTTTCTTGTAGTTAGACAGATGCAAATCCGTGGAACACTGAATGATGGAACAGAATGATGGTAACAGCAAATGAGAGGATGACCAACAATGTTTGTAAAAAAAAAAAGTCTTTGAATTTTATTACAGTGATGGCATTTTATATCAATTATTGCAATGAATTGTTCCCTAAGATGGTTAGAAAAAAGAATTGTGTTGTCCTCTACTGAATTTACATCCGTTAAAAAGCAAGCATGTTTCAATATTCCTCTTTTTTTTCCCAAAGAAAAAGTAATTTATTTTTTTCACAGGATTTACATATTTATTTTCTTATCACAGTTTAGTGACTTGTTTCCACAGCTGGATATTCTTCCCATTGTATAATGTTGATCGTCTGGAGACACAGGTTAGCATGTTCATTGACTTCTATAGCAATTGGTTCCCCACTTTGCCGAGACAAAGACCACAAGGCAGCCTTTCCTCGAGTGTGTTCTTCACAGTTTTAATGCGCTAAATTGGCAAGTCTTATTAGTTTTTTAAAGTCCACTCAAGTGAAATTTGTTGCTGTTAATATTCCTGTCCCAACCCCTCCTCCCCCCAACAAAACTAAATTATGATTTATTTATTTTTCCTGATATAAAATCTGAGTTTGGGTTTCCGAGCTGAGACCATGCACACGTATGTTGCTGATGATGTCTGTCACATTCGGACGCCCTTTCTCATACTCAGCCCGTTTCTAAGTTCATCAATGACATTTCCCGTGTCGTGTTACAGTCCGTGCTGTATTCCCATCAGTCACTGACACAGTTTAATTAAGGCACTCGATTATTTTTTTGGTTTTTATGGTAGGTCTGATGCAATTACCGCCAATCCTGAACTTTGTCTAATTGCAGTTCCGGTGTGTACAGCCTTTGGGCAGTCGGGAGTGAGGACGCGGCCGTTTTCTCCCACGCTCCCCGTGATGGATAATCTGGCTTTATTTCGTATGGCTTCAGAAAAGGTCAGCTAGGAGGCAGGAAAAAGGACAAGAAAGAGAAAGGGAGCAAAAAAAGAAGAAAAGGAAGTGTTACAATATTTCTATTCCAGAATAAAACAATACACAGCAAACACCAAAAATATCTATATGTAGACATCTGCATTATTGTGTGTACTGTTCAAATAATAATAATAATCTAAGTGTATTTTTCACTATTTTTTAAAGTGAGCTCTCAAAGAGATCAAAGTGGAGATTCTGCTTGTGTTAAAATTTAGTAAAAGTCAATCTCTGTGGGCAAATGTAACATGTTATTTTGTTGCCCAGTTTCCTTAGGAATCAATTCTTTCCTATTTTTTCTATAGATTTTCTTATATAGGATAGTAGTAAACTTCAAAATTTGCTCACATATGAACTTGTAAGCATGGAGGCAATATTGGATTGATATTGTCCACATTGATTAAGTTTTTAAAAATGCCCATTTTCTGTACATTTCATTGAAAATCTAGTCAAGGCCCCTGTAAGTCACATTGATTTAATTGGAGAGAAGATTTAAATTTGTGCCTATCTCTTCCATTGAAATCAGTGGGACTTGGCTGGACTTTCTTTCTTTCTTTCTTTCTTTCTTTCTTTCTTTCTTTCTTTCTTTCTTCTATACACTTTAATTTCACTTTTCTTTCAATTAAATTTAAGATGGGTAACAAATGTTGAAAAAAAGATACACAAAACTTACAAGAATGATAAAAACAACAGTTAATATTTTTGAATGGTTCTACTAGGCTTGATCCAGACAGTCATGCTTAGAGGAGTCCCATTGCAATTAATGGGGTCTAAGTTAATCATGACTAACTCAAGTCTCATTAATTTCAGTAGGTCAACAAGTCTGGATCCAATCCACTGTAAACAATTTAAAACCAGTCTTAGAGGACTGTCTAAATAAAAAATATTTTGACATGCGTTTTGCAGGCTAGGGCTGCAGCTATTCGGGAGCAAGCTCCATAGAACTCTGTGGGGCTCACCTCCAAGCAAATATGCATAAGATTGTGCTATAAGGCTGGAATCCTATGTTCATTCACTTGGAAATAAATTCTGTTGATAACAAGGAACCTTGCTTCTAAGGAGGGGTGGTTAGGATTGTAGTGTAAGAATGCCAAAACCCTTGTTGGCTTTCTTTAGAAAAGAAGCACCCCATCCTTTGTATTTTTTCTAAAAAAGGCTCAGGTAGGTTGAACCTAATGGTGTCCAAGTCCCATTGAAATTAACAGGTCAAGTCAGTTCTGCCTAAAGGCCCATTGATTTCAATGTGACATCAGCACAAATACATTTTGTTAGTTTGGAGCCAAATACTCTGGTAAGACAGTTTTATTTGTTAAAATGTTGGCCATACTTTTGGACACATGTTGCATACAAATGGACAAGAACAAGACACATAGCAGAAAATATATATATATACAAAGGCCCCAAAGAGGGACACTTGTGATGGATTCAGACAATCGGTTTTCCTCCCTGCAACTGAGATTGTCACAAGAGCATCATCTGAGCAGGGTCTTTTGTGCACTGGATGCCTTCAGATGTCACTTGCACAGTACTTGCAAGTATCCAGTGCTTGCAAACAACCCCTCTCTGAATCCATCTTTGGAAAAGGAGCAGCAGCAAAAACGGCCCTAGACAAAAGCAGGACAAAAAGAATGCGGTTGACTTTCCCTTTGCTTTTGAGTGCAGGGAAACCACGGCATCACACCTCAGTGTCCATTCTTGTTCGAGACCTGACCTGAATGAAGTCTTATTAGTTACCGGAGAGTTCAATTCTAAATAACTCTAATAGTAAATCAAGAGCTTTCCCTGCTCGAGAGCTTCTGGGGGAATTAGGTAGCCTGAACATAGCTCTTTTGTTTGTTAAAACGGTTTGGCAAGATACAAGGATGGAAGCTGGTATTATAATAATCTTTATGGACCCTACTGTCATTCAGTCTCCCCTTCCCCTGACCTCTCTGTCAGACAGAAGCACAGATTGATATTTTGCACAAAGACTTCCTCTTTATGGCCCTCAAGCATCACTGCCAATGCCGTGCAGCTTCATTGCCAGCACGGAGGCTAACAGGGAAACAGCAACGGGATGGAAGGAGGCGTGTGCTCTCCCCTGGATGGATTTCCAGAAAATAACCACCTGCAGGTACAAAGGGCTCTGATTCCATTTTAGTGATAAATTTTTCTGACGCCTGGTAAAACTCTCCTAGATGGGAGCACTTCAGACTGTAGTTAAAAGATCCAATGATCAACTGCCCCATTTAAAAACCAGCAACCCTCTGCACATAGGAAACTAGCTTGTGAGGGAAAAGCCTTCCAGCCTAGCTTTCTCCTTGACATGCTGCTTTTCTGTGTGCGGTGATCCCCCCCTTGCAGTCTGGAGAGTTAAGGAACAGTCCGGAAAGAGTTTTGCTATGTCACCCACTGCTTGCATAACCTAGTGTCATCAGATAGGGGGAAATTGCATTTCCTTACTGTCACTTTCCTCCCTGTTTCTATCTCATGATACTTCTTTCTTCATACATGGGAAGAAAGAGGATGTAAACAATGACCGTTCAGTGGGTGTAACATTTCGTTTCAATTTTTTGTTAAAATGGATTTACCAGGGTCTATTTTGTGACTGAACGAAGGCCAGGAGTGGGAGATGCATGGGAGGTGGATGGCGTCATCTAAAGGACGCATGAAAAAGTGGGAGTGGGCAGTAACGAGAGTGCGCTAAAACGTTCGTCTGATGGCATTCCTAGTCCGGCTAACAGTTCTCAAATTCTGATATCATGACACACTTTCCAGAGGAAGAAGGAAATGGTCTGAGCCTTTTAAAGTGCACATCTAAGGTGGAATGAAGACAAATACAGTTGGCAGGTTTCAGTCTTCTCTTAGGTATGGGGCAGCTGGTTAATAGCTGCAAAGAGAGCATAGGCCAGCTCATTAGAGACATTTCCAGCTAAGTTTTTAGTGAGTCCAAGAAAATAAAATAAGCAAATAAGTGGGACTGGTCAATACATGTTGGAAGTCACCCATCCTAGATCCCATATCAGATATTGGAATAGGGGTGACCAGGACGGAATTTGTCCTTCCTGGAAGAACTGCTTGTTTCTCTATAAGGCAGGCACAGGTCTAAACAGTGGTGTTAGAGGGAAGCTACACATTGCAAGGACGGGGTCTACCAGCCAAACAACAGCTGTGTCTTAAGGTTCCCCTTCTCCTCTGTAATGTGCAGGACAACTTACCTAATGTTCTGGTGTCATTATTATGGGGTACATTCCCCCCCCCCCCCCACTCTACATCACTGGCTGAAAACTGTCCAGCATAATGACATCAGAGCCTGGAGGAATATCTTTCACACACACACACACATATAGGCAACCCCATATTTCTTAAAATGCATATAAATCCACCTTTAATCACTGCCAGCTATGGGAAATGGCTACCAGGTGTAACCTGACATAAGCAGCACCCTGTGATAAACTTTTGTAGCCTCAGCGGAGTCGCAGAATCATTATTTTATTGCACAGAATGTTATATTTTCTTTTTTTTTTTGGAAAGAAAATATAAGCAACAGTTGTTGCTTATCTGAAGTATTAAGGAAAGATGCTCTTGTTTGGAACTGGCAGAGAAAGACTAAAAGTGCCAGATAAGGACACAAGAAGAGCCTGGCTACATCAGCGCCAGCACACATCAACCCCAGGATCCTTTTCCCAACAATTTCCAGCCACTTGCCTCTGAGAAGCACAAAGGGGGCAGGAAGGCATCCGCCATCTCCCTTTGGATGGTCTCCAGATGCCTCTGGACATGGGAGGTACCACTTGGCCACCAGAGTTAAAGTCATTCAGCCTACGGGGCATCATCCCATCCTGTGGTAGGGGTAAGACCTTGTCTCCATGTTCTGCTCATGGGCTTCTTAGGGGAACGGTTTGGCTAGTGGGGAAAGCAAGGTCCTGGATCTTTGGTCTGATTCAGGAGGGCTCTTCGAATGTGGATATGATTTGCTCAACTCATTCCTCTTGCCCAGTCATGGTTGTGACTTCTGCGTTTCTTGAAAAGTAGCCCCATCTGATGCATGGCAAAAGGCATTTGAAAATGAGAGGTAGTTTAAAAGTTATTTGCGTTCTGATGTGAGGAAGGGGGAGTATCAAGAATGCCACTGAGGGACAGCCAACCTTTGGGCTAGCCCCACTAGCTCTTTAGCTTCCAGGTAGGATTTAGCATGGGTAGAAAGGAGCACTGAAAATACTATGGAAATAACAAAGAGGTAAAGAGGGTAGGGTACAGTAGTTCCCACAAGGTGTTCAAACAGGTTAGAAATCACATCAGGGGGAACATTCTCAGCATGATATGTTGCATGGTGGATGTTGTGGCTACCATGTTCCAGGAAATGCTTTGGTTTCTTGAACACATGACATGAGGAAGTACTGACTTCAGGCACAATCCTGTTCGACAGCTCCCAGTTCCAGGATTTCCCCTCTCCCTGTCTAAACATGAATAGGGGGCTCTCCCAGTGGCAAACTCCACGGTTTCCTGGTGCAAGGTGGCAGCAAGTTATCCAGGCAGAGGGAGGCAGTGCAGGCCATTAGGGTTGCCAGGGCCACCCCCTCCCCTCCTGTGGCTTCCAACGACCAATGGCAGGTTGCCTTCTGCCCAGGAATGCCCCCCTCCTCCGGAGCAGTGCCTGAGTGAGGACAGATGGAGAAGAGCCACACTGACCTCGCTCGGAGAGGAAAAATTGGGGTAAATCCCTGACCTTTCTGCTCTGCATGTTGGGCTCTTTGATCCAGGATGGCTCCGAATCGGTGGCTAGGTCATATAACTGATGCAGCATGGATTCGGAGCCCACCCCCACCCCCGGGGCAAAGACAACGTATAGACAGCCCCTCGGATTGCAGCCTTACATGCATTAAGGATAAGGCACAATTTTTTTTCACCTTGGAATCCAGAACGTTACTACTGCACTGACAGACCATGAATTATACAGCTGGAATTGTGCAAATCGGAAGAACTCTACTACTATGACTGTAATATCCATACAGTTAGTAGTGTTCTTTTGTAAACTGCCCAGAGAGCTTCGGCTATGGGGTGTTATAGAAATAATAATAATAATAATAATAATAATAATAATAATAATAATAATAATTTTCAATAGAGGTTTTTTAGATACTAGCACAAAGGAGAAAAGAAGAAAGAAAGGAGGTATGAAAGGTGGGCTGGGAGGAATACAGACTAGGAGACCATATTGGGCAAAGTGGGTACACACACACACACACATCCCAGCTCCTGCAGGAATTAGGTTCTTGAATCAATACTTGTTTAAAATTTTAAGTAAAAGAAAAAGTTATCACATGCTTTTTGCAGACAGGACTAAGTATATAGTTTTTCTTTCTAAAAAAGAACGAATGCTGAGATTCATGGCCTACATTTGGGGGGGAAAGGAAAACTGATCTGATGCTAGTCATGAAATATTTCCAGGACTTAATGACTGCCGTACTTGCACTAAGCTGCAAGTGCACAATTTTTACTGCAATCAGTGGGGATTACACACCCACCCAGGTGCAAGAGCGTGGCCCACTGTCAACAGTTCCCACATCCACCCACACTCTCAGGCTTTCCCTTTGTTTTCCCCTAGTTCCCAGCATTACTCATCTGCAGCCTGCTGCCACCCTATTTCTCAGTTTTAAAAATGGTGGACCGGCTTGCACAAACGAGCCGTTCAGAGGCCTTGTTGCTGGAGAAAACGAAGGAGAAACCCTTAAGGATACGCGACGATATCTTGCATTTCCCACTTTGTGACGTCTGAATCCCTGCCCACGTCAACACATCATTTCACAAATAAAAGGGCGAGAAAAAGTTGGCAAAAGATCAAAACCTAAAGTTCTAATCCATGTGCACCAACCAACCAACCCCCCTCATCTTCTTTGTAGCCCCCCCCGCCCCCCCGGAAACCCACCTATTCCTTGGCGTGCTCCAGCTACAGTGACCACGCGCCAGTCTCTGTTCATGTTGAGTTTGTCCTGTATTGTATTGTTCTGTTTTGTATCGGCTGTGCCTTTAGACTGTAATCTCCTTGGGGCAGGGGCCTGTCATTTGACTTGCACACTTCACCTATTGTATAGCGCCGTGCGCTCCAGCGCTACATAAATAATAATAAAAATAAAAATAAAATTCTTTTGCTTTAAAGTCTTCCTGAGGTGGCAAAATAAAACTTCTGCTTCTGCTTTTTAACATTTGTAACCTTACAGCAAGTTCTATTTACGTGGGTTCCCCACCCCCCACCAAATCCCCCCACATTAGAGTCATTGTGGGGATTTGCATTGCTACTCATAGAGTGATACAGTAATGAACTGCTCATACACTTAACTGGCCAGGTATTCAGTTCACATGGTGGTGGAGTGGGAATACTCATGTGATGCAGGGGCAAACACCCATAAGCTGCACCCATAAGCTGCAAACGACATGTGGCTTGAATGAAGCAGTTCTGCTGTTGTGTGAATAGTTTCTCTCCCCCCGCCCCGCCCCCAACACACACACCAAAAATGGCTACATGCAGAGTGAAAGGGCAGCTTTAGCACCATGCCATGGTCCTGATCTATATCAGGGCCCTTGGGCCTTGAATTTACATTGCCAAAGTTCCACTGAACAAAATGGGCCGTTCTTTGGCAATGCAAATTTCAGGCACGGGGCCCCCTGATCCAGACCACTAAACCCCCCACATTTGGGTTTCCCACACCCACAGCCCTGTATTCAATGCCAGAAGTACACAGTTCGAGTCACATGTAGTTTGGCTATCAATTTAAGTGCCTTCCCCCCATCCCCACCCCCCACCCCAGTTTTTTTTGAAGAAGGAAGACATCACATGTTACTAAATACAAAATGCTGGGGCAGATGCATCCACTTTCACTACATGGGCATGGTGTGAGCATGTGAACTGGCTTCTAATATGCCAATATCAATGCAATGCTTAGAATACAATTTAAAAAGTTGCCTCTCAGACACAGCTGCAGCAATGGGGAAGCTACTTTTCCTGGAGCTGGTCCATGCAGCCAGGGGCCGCATGTGATGGTGAACCATATGGGCAGGGCTGCCCCATGATAGAGCCTCATGGGGAAGTGGCTTCTATGAGGTTGCGCCCAGGAAGCACCAAGTCTCCCTGTTGATCTGGATCAGGCAACGTTATCACTTATTCTGTTTTAGAGGCAATTGTGAAAGGCAGGATATTGCACTATGAAAGCAGTATATAAGAGGCAGAAGCCACACTACTGCTTTATAGCGTTACTGAAGTGCACTGACAACTGTTGGGGCCCATTGACACAGACCATATACTGTTTCCATACCACTTTCATACTGCTATATCCTGCTTGGTGTGGCTTCTGTCATAGAATCATAGAATAGCAGAGTTGGAAGGGGCCTACAAGGCCATCGAGTCCAATCCTCTGCTCAATGCAGGAATCCACCCTAAAGCATCCCTGACAGATGGTTGTCCAGCTGACTCTTGAAGGCCTCTAGTGTGGGAAGGGTTTTTTATATCTTTTATATACTGTCTTTTATATACTGCTTTTCATACTGCTTTCATAGTGCAATATCCTGCTTGGTGTAGATTAGGCCATAGAGTGTCATCTCCTGTCGACAGTAAGGATAAACACATGATTGTTGATCATTAAGGCGCCAGACTCTTTTTTGCTTTCCTAGTACAGACTAACACGGATGCCCCATTTGAATATGTACAGAACTGCAGCCCAAGATTAGGGGAAATCTTAGAAGCAGGGTTGGCCCAATAGACGCTGTTTCCCAAGCAGCTACAGCATGAAACCTAATAACGGTACTTCTCCAGGGACCTCTGCTGTGCTGCGAGGGATTAGTGCGTGTGTGTGTGTCATTGTGTGATGCTTTATTGTGAGCCCTAAGAATATCGTCACCCCCAAATACCCAATGTGATTGCTTGTGTTGTTGGGATGGCCCTGATAGAAGAAGGAGATAATAGTTTTAAGGGTTCAATTCTATGTATGTTTAGGCAGACCCCCCCCCCCCACTACAACTCCCAGCATTCCTGAGCCAGCCATGTTTGGAGTTGCAGGACTTTTTTCTGCCTAAACTTGCATAGCATTGTGCCTTAAGAGAGTTGAAGTTGATTTCATAAATTTATTTTGAATGTGATAATTCAAACTCATTTCTTTTATCCTACTACCCATTTCTAGTCAAAGAAGTTGTGCTAGGGTTTGTTTTTGGGTAGCACTACAAATTCCTGTACCCAACAATATGTTGAGTATGTATATAACTATTAACAAGGTCATATGTAAACTGCCCAGAGAGCCTCGGCTATGGGGTGGTATACAAATGTAAATAAAATAATAATAATAATAATAATAATAATAATAATAATAATAATAATACCACCACCATCTCCAGCCTGAAGGGCTTAATTAATTTAGGGGACAATCCTATGCAGGTTTAGACAGAAAAAAGTCCTACAACTCCCAGCATGCCCCAGCCATTCATAGTGTTTTTTTGTGTCTTTGGGGTTTCTGTTTGGTCTAAGCCCTGGGTAGGTCTCTGCCTTACTCCTTCGCCATGAGCAAAACCTGCAATTTTGCTTGCTGCCTACATACAACCTGTACTGAGGAATGCGGTGGCTTTCAGAACTGCAGGCGGCGCACACAGCCAGTGAAGCACAGTCAACCTGCGCTCTCTGGAGGAAGGAGACAATTGAACTACAATAGCACTGACTAACAGCCCAGCCCTACGCAGGCATAATCAGGAAGTTGCATTTATTAAGAATGCAAAAAAGATAAGAAGAGCCCTGCTGGGTCAGAGCAAGGGTCCATGAAGCCAGTGACCCTGGATTTTGTATAAAGTCATCATGAGCAGTAGCCACGGCCAGACTTAACAGTGCAACCCTAGACATGTCTACTTGGAAGTAAGTCCCATTGAGGTCAAGTAAATGTGGAGACGATTTCAGCCTTATGTTGCAAGTAAATGTGTATAGGATTTCAGCCATATACTGCACTGAGCTCGATGGGACTTGTGTCTAGGATCGCAGTAATTGTCCAGAAATTGGTCTAGTTCTCGTTTAAAGCCATCTGCGGTAGAGAGGCCACCCTGGTAGGAACTACGCTACTGCTTTACAATGGTTTATAAGAGTTTTGACAACTGTTGGGGCCCAGGACACACTCCCTATATACAGTTTTCAAAACGTTTTATCCTGCTTGGTGTAGATCCGGCCTCTGAAAAAGCAAATCCCACAAATTCATTACAGGCGCATGTATTCCTGTGGAACTTTCTCCCAAGTAAGTATGCGTAGGATTGCAGCCCGACTAATTAAACGGACTACGTATACTGTACGTTCATTGTACAGAGAGCTACCAAGAACAGGGGGAAGTGAAAGTAAAAGTAACTTACTCAAGTCAGGTGCACCAATTCTGAGTCTCAGTTCTACTTCACATACAAAACCTAAAGCAACTATCATAAATTTTGAAAGTCCGCCCACTCCTATCCAAGCAGGTCTTTCCGGAAATGTTACTTGGCCTGATCATGCATAAAAAAAAACTCTTAAATTTTCACAGCAAAATCTAAAATTTCACATAGCTATCAATATCCGCTGCCGATTTATATAGATATATAAAATCATAGCATCAAATATATACAAGTATATATATTGATGCATTTTTTTAATAAAAAAACCCTTGCAATGCAGATGTCTATTAGCAACATATAAGTATACTAAACATCTGCAGCCAAAATTAACTGAACCAGTTTTCCAAAAGAGGAAGCTCTCTTGAGAAGCAAGCAGTTACCACCACTGGACAGACAGGTCACAACACCGCATGACAAGATGATGCATCACCCACTCACTGTAGTAGGCCCTAAGTCCTACCCCTAAATTTTAACACTCTCGATTCCATATACGTTGTAACCTTCTCTATAAGTTGCTAAATTCTGGGTATTCTGCGAGGAAGTTGGGTTAAAAGTCTGTGCACTCTTTGCCACCTTCATTCTCTTCGCCTCTGCCCTGGATTTGTAACAGAATTCTATCAAAGCCACCAGCATAGCCAAGCCCAGGCCGCCAACCAGAATGTAGAAAACGCCCGCAACGTTGCTGAGACTCAGGGCGCTCGTCTTGTCCTGCAGAAACAGAAGAGGTGGTGTTAAATTGCGGGAACAAGAGGCGTTGAGAGATTACAGTACAGTACAGTACAAAAACTACAGCGATGTAACTAACGGTTTCACTGAAATAAGCAGGAAAAATAAAGACAGTAGCTGACAAATATCTTCAAGATAATTGGCTTGTCCAGCATTGCAAAACAAACAGACATATAAGCTAGACAGTTCTTTTTAAAAACCACAACAACACTGCAAAAGATTACATACAGTATCTTTAACCAATACTTTAGGTTATAATTAGTCCCTTGGTTAAGAACGGCTGTGAAATAGTCTACTACAATTAACTGAAGCATCGATAAAACATATCTATCCTCTCTCAACTGACATTTTATGGTGGCCTCAATATGGGGTTGTTAGAGGATCATTAAATAGCTGAGCGATATACAGTGTGGCTCCTGTTAGGCTAAATGTGCACTCATATTTATTTGAAAAACAAAACACCTGACTAGTCTTCCAATCACTAGCTAAACAACAGGTTTAGGGCCTATTATTTTAAAATCACTTTTGAAACTCAAGCAAATGCCCTTCCTGTCACAGCGACTAAGCCTCATCAATTTATTTTATTTATTCGGAATATTTTTTGGATCTCATTTCCACTCAGTGAGTGTGTTGTACAAGAAAAACGCAAATAACAATACAAAAAACCTAAAATGTGTATTAAAACTGGGGATTGATGGTACAAACAGAGGGACTGACTATTAAAAGGCTGGTAGAGTAATATTATCTTCCCCAACCATCTAAAGGACACAAAGGCAGAAGCTACCTTGATCTCCCAGGGCATTACACAACTGGGAATGTGGGTAGGGAGACTGACCTCTGGGCATAATGCATCTTTTTTCTGAGTTGCTGCCCTTCCACTTCCGCCTAAAGGATTGTTTAGAGTCCCCTGGGTTTAGAATGTCACTTGCAGTGTGGTGGAATGAATGGGGGAGTGGGTCCTGCAAACTGGGAAAGGTAGGGCCCAGTCCTGTTGTAGATGCATAAGTCCATATAGAAGAGTTCTCAGAACTCTCTGGTTTGGGACTACTGTGTTTAGCCAAGGGCATTTCAACATGCCTGATTTTCTCTGGATTGTTCCCCTCTTTTTATGGTACATATTTATATCTTAATTAACTTTGTCACTAGAAAATCATTAGGCTTGTAATTTAAAATCTGAATCCCCGTTTTACAACAGTATTAAGGATGCATTTTAAATCAGTATATTGATTCTACGATGAGTTCACGCTGCTATAATTTAGAGCCATTTTGGAATGACTGA